>NC_136998.1:22962132-23192132 GCF_032717465.1 Coenobita brevimanus | reverse complement strand
TAGAAAAATACATAAGACTACTTGGATTTCACCATGTGGTAAATATTTTAACCAGATTGACCACACTCCAATTAGCAGAAGGCATAGGAGTTATTTCCAAGATGTTTGCATAAGGAGGGCGGCTGATATAGGTAGTGATCATTAACTTGTGTCGAAGATTAAAATAAAACTTTAAGAGAAACGTTAATGGTAACTGTACAGGAGGTAATAATTATGATTTTGATGAGCTGAGAAGTGATGAGAGTACGAAGAGAAAGTTCTGGTGGGAATGTAGGAACAGATTTCTAGTCCTGCAGACTTTGATGTAATCTGAAGACAATGATATTAATCAAACGTGGAGAGAGGTAAAAGAGGTTTTGCATGAGAGTGCTAAGGTTACTATTAAGAAAAAGGGAAAAGCGAGAAGGAAAAAGTGGATGTCATATGAAACATGGAATGCAATTTAGAAAAGGAAAGAGGCTATGAAGTGAAGAACAACATGTTGACGGCCAGGTAGTTGAAGTACTTAGAGCAAAGTACTGGAGTTTACATTCTGAAGCAAAAAGACTCGTTAGACGTGATAAGAGGAGGCTATATGATGAAATGGCAACAAGAGACAGAAATTAAATTAAGAAAAAATGACGGTCACAGTACAAGAGCAGCTTATCAGGCCATAAAGAAGTTACTGGGACTGAAAAGAGAAGGAAGGAAATACCTGTACGACATGGAAATGGTAACTTGATGACTAAAGATTTGGAAATAAAAGGAAGGTGGAAAGAGCACTCTGAATCTGTTCTAAATAGACCAATCCCAGCTGAAGAGGACATTTTGCCAGCCGAGAGAGATTTGCAGATAGAAACAGGGGATATAACCTTGGAAGAGGTAGCAAAATCTATAAAGGAGTTAAACAATTTTAAGGCCCCAGGAGAGGATGGAATATTCCCTGAAATGCTTAAGGTGGAAAATGACGAGTTGATGAATGAGCTTTTGAAACTTTTTAAAGTGGCTTGGGATAATGGTGGAATTCCACAAGAGTGGAAAAATGGAGTTATTATAAAAATATATACCAAAAAAAGAGAGATTTAAGTGTGTGTGGCAATTGGAGGGTGATAACTTTGACACCTGTAGTTGCAAAAATCTTTTCCAAAATCTTGTTGAACAGAATAGAGCCAGTAATTGATAAAATTTTAAGAGAACAAGCGGGATTTAGAAAGGGTCGAGGTTGTAATGATCAGATTTTTATTGTAAGGCATCTAATGCAACAAGCTAATGAGATGAAAAATGCCACTTAGGATGTGTACACTTTGCCGGGACGTGCCTGGATTTTGAAAAGGCGTTTGATGGTGTTTCACGTGGAGCTATGTTGAAAATTATGAGATTCTATGGTATACCAGAAAAGTTTGCAAATATTATTAGAAGCCTGCATGAAGGTACTTTTTGTAAGGTAATGGTGGGTGGTTCTTTGAGTGATCCATTTCAAGTTAGGTCAGGAGTGATTCAAGGAGTTCTTTCGCCATTGTTGTTTGTTTTGGTTATGGATTATGTTATGAAAAAGGTTGTAAGGAGAACAGGTGCAGGAATTAACTGGAAAGAAAATAAGAAGCTGATGGATTTGGACTATGCTGATGATATTGTACTGATTTGTATGAGATGCAGAGGGTGCTTGACTGTCTGGTGGAGGAAGGAGAAAAAGTGGGATTGTAATACACTGTGGAAAGACTGAAATTATTAATACGAACGTGGAGAACCAAATCGATTGTGTAATTGGGAATAATGTGGTGAAGAATGTAGAAAACTTTAAATATCTGGGAACGATTGTATCATCCAATGGATCATTAAACAATGAAACTGAGGAGAGGATTAGACACGATTGGCGAGCTGTTGAAGTGTTGAAATCTATCTGGAATAATAATATGCTTTCGGTACATACTAAAGTGAAAATTTACAAGTCCATGGTTAGACCAATTTTAATTTATGGGCATGAGTCATGGTACAGTACAATTGCAACAGATCAGAAAGTACAGTATTAGGATTTGAGAATAAAATACTGAGAAGGATTCTTGGGGTAAAGTGGCAAGACAGAGTTACAAATGCAAGAGTAAGGGATATTACGAGAGTGGAACCAGTTAATGAATATGTGAGACTGTCTCGCTGGAAGTGGCTGGGGCACATATACAGAAAAGAAGGTAGTTTAATGCAGGATGTGCCAGAGTGGACTGCTAGAGGAAGAAGAGGTAGAGGTAGGCAGAGGGAAACCTGGTTGAGGACAATGAAAAAAGAAGCAGGAGAGGAGTGTTGGTGGGACCTGAGGGAGACGGCAAGAGACAAATATTGGTGGAGTGAGTTCATCGAGGCCCTATGCATCACAAGGAGTGCCACAGAAAAATATATATATATATATATATATATATATATATATATATATATATGTGTGTGTGTGTGTGTGTGTGTGTGTGTGTGTATAATTATAATCTCGGTATAAATATTTGGTAGCCCGAATGCCCCATAACCCTCTTACATGCCACACACCTTCACATGTCAGCATTTGAGCTCTGCTACTCACTGTCCATGCTGAATACAGTATATGGCTGTCTCACTCGGGAATGGTGTAATGACTGTTGCGTGAGTTTTTATAAGTCATATCTTGCATAAAACGATGAAAGTCTGCTTTATAGAAATCCAAACCACTACCAATCTCTTTCTTTCCCCAGTCCGGGATCGAACTCGCGTCCTTTCGGACAGCAGATTACTTTCGTAACCACTTGTCCACATTTTCCTTCAGTGAAAACTCAATGATCTATAGACTGTTCTGATTCCACAGTACTACTGATCACTCAAATGAAAGAATCTACCCATATACTGATGTATTTCCTAGTGGGTCGAAATTGTTGTAAGTAATGGACTCAATATTTTCTTTCGTTCTCTTTTGTACTCTGTTTACATATACTAAAGTAGTTTTAGTACGATAGTGTGTCCGCGGCACTCCAACTCATGGTAACAAAGAACTACTTTGACTATGAGCCTCAGTATCACAGTAAGGCTTCCGTGATTTGTATACAATAAACTAAGATGGTGCTTCACAAGAATACTAGAGCTGTTCCAACTCTGACAGGGTTAGATGTGACAGAATTAAGTCAGGCTCCCGTGACTTACTCATATAAATAAAATCGTCTGATGTTAAGTACAACAGAATACCCGAGCTACTCACACTGAAATAACAGTATTAACGTTCTCAGGATCTTGTGATTAATCACAGACGAAAAAAATCGCCCCGCAATCGAGAGTTAACAGATCTTCCATGCTTCAGGTATAACAGTGTAAGATGAAAACAAAATGTCATAGGAACTCTGCCTGCCGATACTCTGGGAATACGGTTTACATTTCATCTCATTATGTGTTAGTACCAGGACCGAAGAGGGGGATTCCAGCACTACAGATTTCTGCTAACATAATCTCAAAACTAAGCATTTCTAAATCCTGTTTTACGATGCAATGAAATATCGAATCTGATGAGCCTGTATATCACGTGGTCCAGTAATCACTGAGGTACCGTACAACTGCGAACAATAATATCAATCCACTTTTCGGTCGGTCATGAAATCCTTATATATTATGAAAAATATGTTTGGCTGCGATAATATCAAGTGGGTTACGGGTCACTGCCCACTGTCTACTTATTTATCGTTATGAAGTGGATCGATATTAACGTCCAGATCAGTACATGAGTTCCGTGTACAAGAATTTAAAAGACACTAATAACTTACAAGGATTCGGTCTTGCAATCTCATGCACAAGGCTAGTCTGGTAGGATGTCCGATATTCGTAATAGTTTTGAGGAACTGGTCCTTGAAAACTTTTCTTATGAACAATATCGTAAACACTGACCAAACACAAAAAAGTTTTCTTCTCTAATGTCTTGCTAAGCACTCTATAATACAACTTTTAATGCATAAGTACTTATAAACTCCACAGGTCTCATCGTTGGACTGCGATCCACACGACACGTAATTACCGAACACCACCTCCCTCAGTGAGGGGCCTAGCGCGACTGAGTGAACGCTGGTGAGGTGTGTGAGAGGTAGCTGCCTCAGCCAGTCGGACACCTCGGCACTGTTGCCAGTCGGACACCTCGGCACTGTTGCCACACTCCATCACCACATTCTCATACTACAATACCTTCATTTTTATAATATAACTCATACAAGAGAAGCTCCTCTCATAGGAAACCGATTGCGGTGGTGTAAGAGGCTACCAGGAAAAACACCGGCAAACAGTAATGCTATAAGACGAGGTGAGGAAGAGCCCTCAGTTGGCTACGTGGATGTGCGCAGTGTGAGACTCCACATGCAGTGCCAGGCAGCGGGGTGGCGGCGGTGAGACCAGAACCACCACCAACAAAATAAGTTATACTACTAAATGAAGGACCCTCACCCCGTTATTTTGACAAGATTAATCCTCTCAGAGTCACGGCAATTCTAGTATTACAATCTAGCTAACCCCAGACGATCTTATTCAGCTGTGACAACCAGCAGAGTCTGCATGTGACAATAATGTCCCAACTAACTCCTATGGTTGCAGCAACTTAACACTGTTTTCCAGGTACCCCAAACGATTTTACTCGGCTGAGAGTGATTCATAGGAGTTGAATGAATTAAAGTAATTAATATTTCTGCTATTAGCCACTAACGAAATTTACGATACGATTAAAAAAGAATTCCTCTTATAGATCAATACTATTTTCTTTTATTATTCATGCACATAATGACAGTCTAGAGTTATAATGTACAGTGTAGTGTACACACTGTACTGGTCTGCTTTATGAATCTGGTTTAAGGTGGTTTATTATACGTATACATGATTCATTACTCTTGGTTGTGGTGAAAGCCCATACACGAGTAAGCCATGTCGTACGATCTTGAGGTTTATTATTCGGGAGAAATAGCCTACAACCAGCGAGATGCATCCTCCATGCTCTCGCTCTGTTAACTGCTCGGCCTGTCTCCATCCCAATGATCCCACCACACTGTACAGTCAGCGAAAGTTCCGCATTAGCCTACCCACTACTCGGAGCATTAGTGGTCGACGAATAGTCACGAAGCAGCAGCCAGATCCCACATGTCTGGTAACTGTGAGTGGGAGGGAGGGTGGCCGGGGGGCTGAGAGGGTTTGAAGAGTTGTTGATGTCAATGTATTAATACGTTTACTGTCAAAGGTATGCTTCTTTGGCTTCGTTTTGTAATGTTCGATAGGCATGATGGTTGGAGAGACTGATTTTATAATTCGGACATCCCATGTCATTCTGTCTACAGGAAAACGAAAAACCTGTTAATCGCTCATATAAATATTGATTTTTTGTATTATTCTTGAACACTACCCTTGACTAAGTTCGAGATGAATAATTACCAGAATAACACTGAAAATGTTTGCAGGTGGATGTTTACAGTGGGACGACAGAGGATAAATAAACAATACACACACACACACACACACACATATATATATATATATATATATATATATATATATATATATATATATATATATATATGGAGCCTCTGTGGTACAGTGGTAAAATGTGCGTGATCGTACACTGAAGAACGAGGGTTCGCGCCCAATAAACTTTGGGAGCGTTCTTCAGGCCACGTACTGCTTTGGCGGACACCAGGGGTGCTGTGGTTGAACCAGGGTCGCATACTATAAAGTATGCTTGCACCCAGTCGGCTTGCGCGGGCCGATTACACTTGGTTCACAGACTACACAAACATCCAAAGCCACTCCAACACTACAGTTACACTTACAAGGACCTCTCAGCCTACATACAATCTCTACTAGACAGCCTAAGCCACTAGGTAGAGATACATTGGCTGTATCGTCCCCACTTCGGTAGGGATAGGCCCGTCCTGCAGTGGACACTCAAACGGTTGATGAGATATATATATACTGTACACACACACACACATATATATATATATATATATATATATATATATATATATATATATGTGTGTGTGTGTGTGTGTGTGTGTGTGTGTGCGTAAAGAGAGAGAGAGAGAGAGAGAGAGAGAGAGAGAGAGAGAGAGAGAGAGATAATATAGTGGTTTTGTTTTCGGGTCGACACAAAATATAAAAATATGTTATATCATTATGAATATCTCCGGGGGAAACGTCTCATGTTAAATGATATGAATGAAAGCATTCAAACCTCTGTCCGAACCCAGCAAAATTCCATAACTTTCCTGAGAACACCAGCTTAACAGACATTTACGTATTTTTTTTCATAAAATGCTAACATCATATCGTCATCTATCCTTACAAAATTAACTCAAACACAGTGTCCAAATCAAACACTGCACACCTACACGTGATTCCTAATGTTTCACTAAACCCTCCTCCAGTGTTGCCAGGCAGTGACAATCAAAATTCCCCACAGCTACAGGCTAAAATTCCCCAATATTCTCCATTCGTACTAATATAGGCCTAATTGTTATTCTAGGTGTTTAAGTGTCGGCTTTCCGTCCCTAGAACGCCTACAGTGCAGCTGGGTTCCCTTTCTAGACCGGAGCTTCGCCACTGTAAGAGAGGAACAGGGCATAAAACCACAGGGCGATAACCTTACACGCAATACAATTTCACTACTGTAGAATAGGAAGACTTGTACCCAATATACTGATCAAAATTAATACATGGGCTGGCAGGTGGGTTTGGACTTGGAGTATGTCGCAGGATACTAGTCAGACAGGAGTCTCAATTCAGGTTTGGGAAATGCACAGGTTTTACATTCACTGTACAAGAGGCTCTTTTACGCAAAGAAGCCAATATACAAATGCTATCAGTTCAAGGGAATTTGTCCTGGGACTGACTCTAGTTCTAAATCTTATGATAATACTGGGATTTATGTCACTGTTCTCTGATTCTGGGCTTACACAGGATGGCTGGACACTAGCTGACTCTGAGTTATGGTAATAATACTGAAGGTTTGCCTCCGTCTCATACAAAATAGCTATACACTTTTTCTGGTGTTTTCCCTATTGCACTGATTTACATTGTCACTTATATTAAACAGTATTGGCCTCTCGTTGCCAGCCTGAAAGAGCCGTGTCTCACTGTCACTATAGGGGAATATCACTGATCTTACGAGGGGAAGGGGGCGGCCTGGAGACTCACACTTGCCTGAATGGGATAAGAGGAGTCCCTTCGTCCCGCGGCCACGGGACCACCGTCAGGGGCGTCGTCTCTCGTCAAGGGTTTGGGCTGTGCGTGGTGAAGGTCCCTTCACTGTCGGGGCTGGGAACTGGGGTCTGGCCCTTGGGACTGGGGCCAAACAAGTCTCTGAAGCGCTCCCACAGGCGCCTAGTAGAGGAAGGGCGTTGCCTTCGGTGGGGAGGGGTGAGGTCTCACCCCGGGGTCCTGAGGGCACCATCAGAGGTCCGTAGGCTGCAGTCTCCTGGTGGAGGTGCCGTCAGGTTGAGGCTGCGGCACCGCGCCTGGCCGGAGTCCGTCAAGGGGAGGTCCTCCTCGGGGGCCGACTGGATAGAGAAGAGTTGTTCTAGTGCCGGACATCATTTCCATGAAGAGTTGTAGTCTCACTATTTTTACATATTACATACAAAGTGTAATTAACGAGTGTGTAATATAGTGTGATAATAATCAACCAAACTCCATCTTATTATAAGTGTGGCATGGGAACGGATGAGCGATCAGACTTGCAAAGCCCAGCATTTTCTATCATGAACAACGAGGGTAAAGGGAAGGTGATAGAGAAATATGAATTGTATATATGTTTAAAGTCTTGGGGAAATATTTACCCTGTTGGTATATTTAATGTAATAAGTACTAATTTATTGAGGTGTATAATGTGCATGGTAAAGTTGTGATGCCTCTATTCATGTATAAATCCCAGTTGTTTGTGGGGTTTGGCACCTCTGTATTTATGCTGACCTCAGGGCCACTCCAAGCGGGGAAGCTGGCCAGCTAGAGGAGAACGCACTTATCATTCAAACGAGAGGGACTTATTTACTCTGAGCTCTCTCTGTGTCGCAGTTGTATCTTTCTGTGGCCAATAAAGAGAGATAAATCTGCTCAGTTTTCTATCACCTGCACAAGCTACCTCTACCACTCCTTCAACAGGATCTACACCGTTTCCCACCATCTCCAGTGTGTGAGAAGACATTTGGTGGAGAGTATCAGCAGAGGTGACTTCGACCAGGCGGAACGTTATATCTTTTAACCTTGCTTGGAACAGTGCAGTCACGTTTAAGCTGATATATAAATTGGTGATGAGCTGTGGGGTTCCAATAAGCTGATATATTAGTGACTAGTTGAAGAATTCCTACAAGCTGATACAAAGTCCCAGGGACAACACTGGGCCTCTCCACCAGTCCTCGAGGCAGCAGTCCTCCTTCTGGAGATTGTCTCGGTCTGGGGGAACAGATGGGAGGCCTGCGCTTCTGCCAGTAGGCAGGGCTGACCACAGGTCACCCTCGCGTTGCAGAGTCACAGGGGGCGAGGGGCTTTGGTGTCACTCCCCAGCGCGACTATGGGCTGTCGCTGGGTTCCCTTGGGCAACAGATGTAGGGCGGCTATGGGCCATCCCTACGCTGTTGTGTGGCTATGAGCCATCACTAGGGCCCGACTCCCTGACAGGAACGCACATGAGGTGTGGCTATGGACTGTCATTTGCCTGTTGGTGCAGCAGTGGGCTGTCGCCAAAGTCCCTTAAAGAGGGCGACGTGTAGATGAGGAGCGGCTATGGGCCATCACTGGCTCTGCAGGAGGCGTGGGCAGCACCTGGCAGAGCTGCTATGGGCTGTCTCCTTATTGGCGGCGCAGCTATAGGCTATGGGCTTCTTTTGTGTGCGGCTTTTCGCCATCACTGGAGCCCGGCTACAGGCCGTGGCCCTTTGGCTGGAGCAGCTATGGACCGTCTCCTGGTTTGCAGAGCGGCTATGGGCCATCTCTTTATTTGCACGGCTTTGGGCCGTCGCTGGGGTGCTGCCTGGAGCTGTAGGGTCAGCTCCACCCCAATCCTGGCGAGGGCTAGCTTGCCCAAGAGGTAATGCACTCGAACTGGGTTGTCTCGTCTACCACCTTCCGGGTAATAGGGGATTGTGGCTCGGGCATACTTATGTCCATATAGACTGGACATGCCATGCGCTTTGTCTACCCTTCTGTAGTCTCCTCCTCGGGGTGTGGTGGCGACTTGGGTTGCCACGGCCGGTATTTCAATAATCTCTAATTATTACTGTACAGCTTCGGTCTAACAGACAAAATATTGCAAACATAATAAGAACAAATGGTTATTCACAATTGACTGATTAAAATACAGGTTTTTCTAATAGTGTATCCTATTATTTTGAGAGAAATAAATACAATGGCTATAGAAATAATGTACATTTTGGGTTATGACGTTACTCCCAGTCCTTCATTTATGCAACAGGTCAACTCTGGAACTGTCTCCCTCTGTCTGTATTTCCTGCTGCCTATGATCTCCAGTCTTTCAAACGCAGTGTGTCCAGGCATCTCGAAATGAATGGATCTTGAATTTGGCTCTCTCTTGTATTTTGTTTTTCTCTTGGAGGGAACTATTATTGTGGGCTCATGGCCTTTGGTTCCTTCTTCCTCGCATAATAAAAAAAAGTAAGCATATACTATCAACAATATACTCTTGGGTGGTGTTGCACTTCACTTATGAATGGTAGAAACATTATCACCCATACTGCTTTCGGGTCAGCCTTGAAATAGGCAATATACAAGACAAATATATACTATGCTTCATCGAAGTATCCTTGAATTATGATGAAAAACATTACACAAACTAACATCACTCAAATTACTCTTGAGCTAGCTTAGGGTATGTGTCATTTCATTTTCTGTACTGTTACTTCTGGACAGGAAAAATAATAACGGGTACGGTTTGTGGAAGGCATAATTATCATTACTATTAGTCAGCTGATTTTTGCTACTGCTGCTGCTGTTGTTGTCACTCATTTTCGTTCATTCGAATGTACAGGAAAATATCGACTTTATTGATGAAGGAAAACCAGTGCACTATTGTTTTAATTTAGAAATTATAATGTCACTCTGAAATTATGATATTTATATACAACTTATTTCAATTTCTACAGGTCAGTTTATGGGTTAAGTGTCCTGCCATTGGCAAAAAATACCCAAACTGAATGCTGATTTCCCCATTTCTCCATTTGTACCCCGAATTCCCTAAATCTGGGGATAATTCCCCATTGTTGGCAACACTGCGGCCTCCTCTGCCCCCGATCCTCGCACAGTTACTAGACACATGAGGTCTGGCTGCTGCTTCGCATTCACCAGTCCCACACCAGTGCTTCCCACACCAGTGCTTCGGGAGGTGGGTAATGCGGAACTTTCCCTGACTGTACATACCGCAAGATACTTCAGTTGCAAATCACCACCTTAGCTCATTGAGTCACGCAGGCACCGCATTCAGTCACTTACTCACTCAGTACACCTAATATTTATGAATGTGTTATACTAGGGTACTGATATTATATGAATATGTCAGAATAGGATATGTTACATACACATTTCTTGTTTACATCGTTCACTTAAGACTACACATGAATATAACAGCTAAATATTCACTTAAATTAAAGCAAGTGTATTTCCTCACTGTACTCTAACACATCCCCCATCTCTACATTTCACTCATTGTTAGTGGATATTATTAACGTTTTCATGTTACTTTTCATTTTCCACCGTATCTTATCGTGTCCATCGCATTATCGATGCCGTTCGTCTCATACTTACGGTTCTCTTTTTGACTAGGAGTATCTCCTATTTGTCTAGTCTGTTGTTCTTTCGATTTTCGGGCATTAAATATCTATCATAAAACAAAAACTCAAGGCAGAGTCCATAAACCTGCCCGTGGAGTCGTGGAGTACTACCTTCCGGTGGCGAGCTAATATGAATACTGCTTCTCCCTAATAGGCCCAGACTAGATAGGTACAACCATACCAGAAGGGTCTGCTAGCAGCAGTCAGAATAAGAGAACTGCTCCATGCCTCCTGAGACCCATTGAGCCAGAACCCCAGCCGGAAAAGGTGGTGGTGGCCTTCAAGAGTATGGACAAGGAGGGTACGCAGGAGGTCGGCCAGGCCACCGCATCCCCCACCTCTCCTGAAACACTCTTAAGCCATAGCCTCAGCCGGAAAAGATGGTGGCGGTTTTCAGTTGTGGAGATGAGACTGTTCGTCGAGTGTTACCTTCAGTAGTGAGTAGGCTTGATTGCTGCTTCGACTGAGTGGGGCCATACTAGAAGGGTCCACTACCAGCAGTCAAGCTAAAAAGCACTCTCCCAGCCACTGGGGGAGGGGGGGGGTCAAGACAGCCCAAATAAGTGCTGATCCCAAGCCCGGATAAATAAGGAAGGCTTGTGTCAGGAAGGGCATCTGGCTGTAAGACTGGCCAAAACCAATATGACCGAGCTGTAAATGTCAGACTGGTCGAACACGTCAACCCTACATAGAAGTAGGAAAAGATGGAAGATAGAGCCCAGGAGCAGTAAGGATACACTTGGAAAAATATTCGAGAAAGCTGATTTTTGAAGGAAAGCTACATAGCAGCCTCTTAAGTCAAAATGAACAAACATTCTAAACATTCCACGTAAGCTAACCGTGTGGGTTAAAAAGTTCAAGATGGCCACCATTGGCATGGGTTGCGTACATAGTTTAGTGACTAAAATTCACACTTGGTCATGTAATACCACCTTTTCTGGGTTTTAAAGAGTAACAAATCCATTTCTGCTATGATTCTACGAATTCTATGTCACTGATATAAACAGAGAACCAGCGCCAAACGCAAAAAATCGGAAATTTGTACTGATAATTTTGGTATGAATTTATAAACTAGAGTATACTTCATCAGATGTTTTTATTTTTAGATTGAAGTGTAGAGGCAGAAGGACATAGATGGATTGAGGACAGTGTGAATGGAACGAGATGGCAGACAAGAACAGTGTGACATTTGTGATTTTTGAGATAAGCCATTCACCTCTGACCGAAGTACTTTCACAGAAAGAAGCCTCCCTAGCATATTGAACATTAGTGCTGATCTGAGGGATGGACATGGTGAAAAGCTATTATCTAAAGTGATTCCAGTTCCAGACCATAAATGGTGCGAAGAACATTGCATCATGCCGTCATACATAAAAAGGCGAAAAAGGGAGTCAGAAAAATCGGAGAGATAAGAGCATGAGAAAATCACCTGCCGTTCACAGGCAACTATCTTTAATATACAACAACACTGTCTGTACTGGGGTAAACATGTGGACTATAGTAAGATCGCTAAAGAACCAAAGGACCAACGTGAGGCGACTCATGAAGCAGCAACAACTGAACTACTGTATTATCAACCGTTGCAGCCAAGGCGATGGAGCGAGCTGATAATTAGGGAGAGTCTGTATATACACTCATTCAGATTGTTAGTGATCCTGTGGCAGCTGAGGCCATGGACCACCATGATTGTTAAATCCGTTTTCATGATGGGCCAGGGCTTCAGAGGAAACCAAGGGGGAGGCCTTCAGGGTCAATCATCACCAAAAAACATGCGTTCCTGAAACTCTGTGTGCACATAGATAAGAGCAGACACTTTCTCACCTTTCAGAATTACCTGTCACACCATTTGCCATTTGCCAACACAGGTGAATACCACGAGAGACCGGTCTGCATTGATACTGGAGTTTTGGCATCTATTTGTGCTAATGCAGGTTGTGCAGTCAAATCAGATGAGAAGGCAGCTGCACGTATCACTGGCCTGAACTACGCTGATGTTAAGCTTAAAAGGAGTGACAAGGTTATATCTATTGGTGCTGCAGCCTGTACTGCCACTGTCCGTGGCAAAGACGTTGAGGTCGACCCCACACTACTCTTCATGCGGGTCACATGTGTAATAAAGAACCGATCAGATATGGAGAATCATCAATAACATGAGTTGTGCACACAGCCACCAGCACTATTTGACAAAGGTACAATGCGCAAAAACAACAAAAGTGGTCTTGCCAAGGTGCTGAAAGCTCCGGTAGTCCCAGTAGCCACTGAAGCTCTCAAGAGCTCATTCTATGTGGTGGATGGAGGACATTCGCTGCAAAATGTGACATGGCCTGTGGATTGCACGTATGGTGATGTGTGTGACAGCTATGTGAATCACGTTATCAATAACTATGGCAAAGAATGCACCGTTTGTTTTGATGGCTACACAAATCTTACCCTGTCAACCGAGGCAGCTGAACATAACCGCCGCACTGATCCAAATGTCTCTTCAGACATAGTGTTTGATATCAACACATCAGTACCAGGCAATCATCTCTCCAATTTAGCAAATCGTAACAAGTCATGGTTAATCAGTAGGCTGAAGGACCTGCTTACATCTGAAGGCGTTGCTTGCTGTCAAAGTCAGGATGAAGCTGAATACTTAATAAGTAGCACAGCATTGACATTTGCTGGGAATATTGCACAACCTGTTGTGCTTACGGCAAAGGATACAGATATGCTTCTCATGTTGGTTAATAGGGCCACAACAGACAATATCTACATGCAGTATGCAAGAGACTTTGTTTGTAGCATACACAGCATCCAGCAGACAATGCATCCACACACCTGACAACACATATTGACAGCACATTCTATCACCGGATGTGACACAGTCTCTGCCTTATAATTATGGCACTGACAAAAAAAGAAGGCCATGACAGTCTCGGAAAGCGAGGATTGGAGGACGTTTGATGTTTTGAAGAAGAGCGCTGCCAACCATGAAAATGTAGCCAGAGTGGGGGAAATATTCGTACTGAAGTTATATAATGCCAATCTGACATGTACAACACTTGATAAGCTGAGATTTGTGCAATACATGCAGAAGATGAGCAAGGCATCCAGCAGCTTCCAACTTCACAGCCTACCTCGCGCATCTCAGCAGCAAAGTATCATTTATATCGAGTCTGCTTCGCAGTTCAGGAGTAGGTGGGCAATGTTGAGGATCTAAATCTTACTGACTGGGGTTGGGAACTTCAAGTTGGAATGGTCAATCCCATTATGACTTACAGACCAGCAGCAACAGAGCATGTTCTTCTCAGTGTGTCATGTGGGTGTAAACAAGTGTGTGGCAAGAGATGCAAATGTAAGAACGCAGGACTCAACTGTACATCTATGCGTTCGTCGTGTATTGGCCAATCTTGTGCTAATTCACGCCCACTTGATGGAGAAGATACTGAGTCCCCATGCTATAACTGTGACCATTAGTTATGATACTAAAAAAGAAAAAAAAATGTTTTATTTTGAGGTAGTTCAATGACTGCTGCTGACAAAAGTTAGTGTTGGTTGTTAACTTTAAATGTGTTGTTTAAAAAAGTACATTACATTGATCACGTCTTGAACATACGTCAAAAAATCATTGAGATAATGGTGAAAATGGTTTTCTTACACCCAAAAACGCTGAAAAAGAGGTATTACATGACGATCGGCGACTTCTGGTTCCAAAGCTATATTAACGAACCATGCCGTTGGCAGCCATCTTGGATTTTTGTCCCGCACGGCTAGCTGATGTGGAATGTTTAGAATGTTTGCGGATTTCGACTTGGCATGCTTCCAAGTAGCTTTCTTGAAAAATCAATTTTCTCGATTTTTTTCCAGGTTCCCTTCGAATTTGAGCTTGCTTCTGGCCTAATAAAGAAGAATCGATCTATTCATCTGTTTCTGTTTACGTATCCGCCTATGATCATAAGTTTCACAGCAGTTCCCTAAGGCCAGGAATTCCTCCTACTTACTCTACAATAGACCTCCACATGCCACCACCTCGACGGTAATACCCACAGTCCATAATGAATATAAGCTATGGCCGCACCACACCGGACTGGTGTAATGGTATTTAATGGGGCGATTTATTAATGGTATTAGAGGGAGCGATTTATACAGACAGATAGATAGATGGATAGATAGATAGATAGATAGATAGACAGATAGATATATAGATAGATAAATAGATAGATAGACAGATAGATAGATGTGTGTGTGTGTGTGTGTGTGTGTGTGTGTGTGTGTGTGTGTGTGTGCCACTGTCTTCCTTTCACTTCTTACTTTGGTTTTTGTGCTCACCTGATTTCTCCCATAAACTCCTCCTCCACCCCCTTCCTCCTACACGCACTCCTTTCCTTTCATTTCTCTTGCAAGTTTCCATGTTTAGCTGGCTTCCCCCCCTCTCCTCGCCCCTCTTCTCTCTGTTTTCCACCTGGCTGTGTCTTGGCCAAGTTTCCCAGACATTTTCCCAGCATAAAGGAAGTCGAACAAAAAGGCTGCCGAGAACACTAGCCCGCACCTCCACCACCGCGCCGCTCCTTCTTTATGAGAATGAGTTGGTTCTGGGTCTTAAGAGAGGCCTTTGTGTTGCCAGCCTAATGGAAAAATTGTTATCCTCATTACCGTACTGCAGCTGTTGAGATAATCGTCTGAATACCACTTGATTGGGATGTAGGTTTTCTTTCAGAGAATCCTTAACGTATTTTTCAACAGAGTGAGAGCAGGTGAGAGACAGAGGAGAAATTAATTACTGCCATTAAAGAAGTTATTTTCTTTCTTTTTTTTTTTCTTCCTATCTTTCTTTTTGCTTAGCTTAGCTTACTTACCTGTATGTCTGTCTGACAACTAGCAGCGTAATTGAGAACTACTGGATGGGTCTACAACAAATGTGGAACAACGGTTCAGGTCCATCAGCGGGGCAGTTTATAATTTTAATGAAAACAGGTCGTTATTAAAAAGAAAAAAAAAAAAAAGGAAGAAGGGGTGGTGCTGCCTTGACAGAGGTATGTATTCTATAAGTGCTCTTGCGGCGAGTTTTTTTTTTTTTTCTTCTTTATTACTTGAATGCGAGGAGTTGCTTCTAAGCTTAATAAAATCGTCTGGAAACCTTCACTCCTAAGCTGAATAAAATATTTTGGTGGTCAACAATAAAATAAGTGAGTTTTCTATTGTCATCACGGGTTTAGTAGAGGGAATTTTTTGAGGGAGTAGATTGTAGCACAAGTCTAACAGGGCGGTACTCTCGAGGTGGATGGCAAGCTGGTGACAGGGAGAGCTGGAGCTCCCGTTTCACCAGCCTTCAGGACCTGATCCTGACTATCTCCCTTTGCTGATCATTTTCAGTGCTTTCATTTACACAGAGAGTAGGCCAGCATGCTCTCTTAATATCTCTACCTTCAGCTGTCTACACTACACTACATGCACATATTACACCTTCTATTTCCATTTGCACTTAGCAATGGCCGCTGCATTAATATCAGCAAACGAGGTGGTATTCCTGATTGCCACCACGGGCAGGGTAGGGCTGGCGGCACAGGGTCTTCCTGGTCGCTATCAAGCGACTGTGCGGGCAGCGAATGTTGCAAATTCCGTTCATGCTCGTCAGTGGAGAAGTGCAGGCGCGGCCTTATTCTTCATCAATATTCGTGATCCTAGTATCAATTTGAATTCATTTCATATTTTCCTACAATCCGTATCCCGTCTAGCCCTGTTCCTCATAGAACCCCAAATCTCTCCATCTCCTCACAAACTTTCATAACAAGGGTGATACCTGCTGTTATATCATATCTGAATTTGCAGTTGACACTATTTTAAATTTCAACTAATTTTTACTACTCACCAAATATATCTGTGTAGTTTATGACTCACCCTGTGCTTCTTCAGAACCCAGTGTATTTGACTCCATATCCACACAGTTGACTAACCTTAACCCTACCCTTAGCAACGAAATTTTAACGTACATAATGTAGAATGGTTATTGCATTCTATCAGGACTGACGATACTGGCCTAGAGTGCAAGTTGTTTGCAGAATAGCTTAATCTCACGCAGTTGGTAAAGCAACCAACCAGAACACCAGATAATCCTGACCATAGCGCCCATCTCTTGGATCTATTCCTAACAAATACTTCAGAGTACAGGATAGAAGAGCCGTCATCACTTGGATCTTCCGACCACTATCTCATCATAGCCTCGTTAGTCTGCTCCCCCAAACCTCTCCGTTCTGAACCTATCAGGATGACCTGATGGCCTTTGATAGGGCAATCTTGGAGGGATTTAGAAACTACAGTATCTTGCTGACATTGCATGGCAGTCTTTCTTCTCTAGTGATATCAGTTCTACCCAGTCCCACAATAATGACTTAATACCAGGGTATGGATTTATTCATAGCCTACCAAGTCAGCAGTTCACTAAAAGATCGAACTCTCCAAAATTGTTTGATAGCAATTGTGCCAGAGCAATGGCCCAAAAGTCATTAGCATTAAACTCTTACTTATATTAAAAAACACCTGGATCACCGTACAGTATATCTAAAACTGCTAGAAACCATGCAAAAGCACTAATAAATCTCGCTAAATCAATCAATCTATCTATATATCTAGGCTGCTTCCCCCAGGGAAAGGGAGGTAGCCGAGACAGGACGACACACTCCCCATTTATACATCCATTCAAACACATTCATTCGCATCTTAGCCCCAAAGGGGAGAAGAGACAGATCCTCACTGCACCACACCGCACAAGGGTCAACTGCGCAGTGCAATCAGTGACATCCGCATCAGGGCCCGACAGCAGAGCTGGTTTACCCCTACCACATCATAATAGACCCATCCCCTCACCCGCATCTGACCTGACTAGCTGATCAGACCAAATGCGGGAGAATATCCCCTCAGGGCTGCGTCATCATTTATTCATTCACAGTTTCTCTCCATTTATTTCTGTCACGCACAGCCACTCTTCCTCGCTCAACAGACATCAAACTTTCTTTAAAACCAAACATCAAAACCACATAACAATTCTAATGACAGTAGAATATGCTAGTCAGCCCTCAATTCTTTCAAAAAATGACTTATCAAGTCATCACCCATTCTCCCACTAAAATCTTCAGATGGTAACATTACAAATGACCCGCGTGGTAAAGCGAATACCTTTATCAGTACATTTGCCAGAAATTCTACCTTAGAGAATGTCAGCCAGAACATCCCTGTACTAAAGCTTGACTCTCCCGAAACTGTTCCACTTAAAATACAGACTGGATACGTGAAATCCATCCTAGACAATTTTCCTACCAACAAAGCTTCAGGCCCAGATGGAATTCCTCCAGTTGTTTTGAAAAGGTGCTCCCCAGAGCTTGCTTCTATTCTAATTAAATTATTCAGACTATGCATACATTCTTCTTCCTTCCCCAATTCATGGAAAGAAGCCAATATCCACCCAATTTCAAAGAAAGGAAGTTCCTCTGACCCCTTTGATTACAGACCAATAGCTATCACGCCTTCTCTCGGTATGTTTTTGAACTGGTAATTGATAAGCATATAGTTAAACACCTTGAATCCGAAAACTACATTTGAAATAGAAAATATGGTTTTCGCCACAGAAGATACACCATTGATAAACTCAATCTCTTGATTCATACCATGCATCAGTCAGCTGACCAAAGTGGAGAAACTCATGCCGAAGCCCTTAATGTTTCTAAAGCTTTCGACAGAGTGTGACACTGTTCCCTGCTGTCCAAACTCTCTTGTTATGGACTAACGTCTTCTGTTCCTCTGCTTTCCTCATTATCTCAGAGACAGAAAGATAAAAGTAGATGATGCATATTACAATTTCCACTCAACGTCTGCGTGCCACAAGGATCAGTTCTGGAGCCAACTCTATTCCTAACTGATCTCTTATCTCTCACCCACAGTCCCAACTGTTCATATGCAGATGATTATCTTAGTTCATTCACACTAAAACACCCATTCACAAAGTTTAAAATCTCCAACTCTCAACTCAGTGCAGCGATCTCCACAAATCAAGACTTATCAAAGATCACTGACTGGAGGCAAAATAACCTTGTCTCATTTAATGCTAGTAAAGCCAAATATATGCAGTTTACTAATAGACAGATATTGCCAGATTCATACATTACCTTCAATGCTACTAATATTCCTATCTCCAGAAGTATCGAAATTCTCTGTGTTTCAGTTAACAATGTCCTCAGCTGGACCTCTCATGTCAGATCACTTGCTAAAACCACCTCAAAGAAACCTGGATTACAGTATTGTACAGGGTCCGTAACTTTTTCACTGACGAGCAGTTAGCTATTATTAAACGGGTCATGTGCGCTCTCAGCTAGAATATTGCTCACCCTTGTGGAATGGATGTGGAATGATTCCACTAAAACAACTAAACAAAATTCAGAACAAAGCTGTTGGAATTATTAATAACCCTGCTATTAAAAATACCCCCCCCCTCTACAAGTAAGAAGGAATATTGCCTCCCTTGCATTGTTTGTTTGTTTGTTTTTTTCAGATACCTTGATGGCAAATGCTCAGACGAAGTTGCGTCCATTGTGCCACTTCTCCATGCCTTCCCTCGTGCTACACGGGCATCTGGTAGCGCTCATGACTGGAATGTCACACTGCCATGTTGCAGAACTTTTGCCTATCAGAATTTCTTTTATTCCCCGAACTGCATCTCTCTGGAACTCTCTTTCCCGGAGTTGTTTCCCCCCAAACTTCAACCTACAGCTGCTCAAGTCCAATTGTTACAGATTTTTTATGAAAGGAGCACGCCATTAATCTGGTATATGGATCATTTTTTTATTCATTTGCTTTTCCTTCCTCTGTACTGTTATTAAAAAAAATTCTTAATGATCGAACGGATACTTAATAGCTGAGGAAAATCGTTTGACGGTAGCAAAAACAAAGCAGATCAGATTTACAAGATAGGCGGGGCACCAACCCTTTGCATCGCTGACACCCATTTAATCGTCAGTCCATCGAACAGCGATTAAATCTACTTCAGGATAGATCTTTGTAATGAAATTATTAATGAAGAATATATCAGTTTCCACCAGTTCTCAAATTATCGCCGAAAAAGAATAGCAATAATGAAATTCGGAGTGCCTTGTCGGACTCAGCGGGTTAGGTAACAGTATGATTTGCTTCTGTATTCTTGTTAATGGACTAATTGTTATGCTACGGCAATTTATTGTCGGACCTTGCAATGCCAGGTCTAGAAAATACTTAATTACTATATTACAACGTGAATCACTGAGATACTGAGCGATCGTTTTTAATTAGCCTTTTGCAGCCCTTAGAGCCTCCAGGACAGTTACAAGGCTTCCTGGGATCCCTTTAAAAGTCCAGATGTTCCTCGGAGGCACCCTCGATTAGACTCCTTTGGGGGGCTTTTTAGGCCCCTTTTAGCCTTTCTTTAGGCTGAGCCAGGAGAGTCTGGCAAGAAGCAGCTTGTGTTCTTTATTTCTTATTTCATCTTGTTTTTATATTATGGTATTGTAATACTGACAGACTGTACAGTATAAAGGCCACATAAGATAACAGTAACGTGCCGCTTGCAGAAATAAACTGGTAATGAAGAGGTGCTAGAAACCCCCTGACTCCAAGAGACAACGGCCTCTGTTCTCTCGTTCTCTTACAGAGTTCTACCTTCTCGTCCTCTCCTTACTTTCTTGGTTTTCCTGTCTTCTCATTGCATATTCCCAGTGTTATCATTTGGGTCCTTTCTTATTGCTACTAAGTCCGGTAACACTCTTTGAATATTCTTTTTGTTTCAGATAATTTATTAAACATAAGAAGGATATCTTCTTGTGAACCAGTTAATGAAGGGTTCACATAACCACTCATGTTCGATATGCCTATATGAAACTGTATGGAGACATCCCCGTAATAGTACTACAACAATTACTGATAATAAGAGTAATAATAATAGTAATAACAATAATAATAATAATAATAATTGTAATAATACTAATGATACTAATAATAATAATAATAATGACGTCCTGGTTCTGAAGGTGTTATGAGAAGTAATATAAGTGTACTTTTGTCTCCAGTTCTCGTACGGAGTGTTATGTTCCCGTCCTCTCATCACCCTCCCCGTTCACCTCTCATTCCTACGCCTTCCCAGGGCTCATCATATGGGGCTTAATATTTTTCCCCTATTTATGGTTTTAGGAATGAGATGTTATTAGTTCGTGACAAGGCGTGGACGAAGTAACGCAACAGCAGTGATCACTCCCATAATTAAAGTTTTTCCTTGCTACCCCATATCGATTTTCTTCAACCTATGAAGGGCATCTACAAGAGAAGGGGGTGTGGTGGGTTGTATTCAACCTCGCTCTTTCGCAAATGCTCTCCTACGCCGTATAAATAAATGGCATGGCAGTAGCAATAAAAAAAAATTTAAAAGGCCTCGCCGTATTCAAGAGGCTACGCATGAAACACTCTTATTAATGTGTGAATATCCGTGAACGAAAGTAAATAAATAATTAATAAATAAAGTTAATATGCAGTTGTTTTGCTGTATTCGAAGAAAAAATGGACACTGCATACCCATTCCTGCGATATGTATGCTGATTTCGCGAAAATCCATGTACCTACTTTCTCCTATATCTGATTGTTTTTATTTCCGGTAGGAGGTCTGACTCCCCCGAGAATTCATGGGGGTTCACGATTTTCAAATATCGCATTACGGATCAAAGTCCTTTGCAGAACATGTACTAAGATAACAAAGGGATATTTGCCCTCCTTTCATTACATCTGAGATATTTTAGATTGGTGAGGATGCTGGCCCCTTAAAAATCATGATTGAAATATTGTAAATGGTGGAAGACCTTCGGAGTAACATAACGAACACACCTGGGAAGTCTTAAATCTTTCTCCTAGGTCTGATCGTTTTTATTTTGGGAGGAGGCTGACCCCCAAGAATCACTGATAGGGGCCACGCTTCCCAAATATCATGTTACGGATGAGAGTTCATCGTACGACTTGAATTAAGATACCAAAGCCATATCCGCCCTTTTTTCACTATTTCTGAGAATTTTTCATTTGGTGGGGGGCTGACTCCCTCTAAAGATCATGGTTGGAATTGGAATTTTGTGTGTAATGGAAGACCTTCCCAGTAACCCGACGAGCTCACATGAGAAGCTTCATTCATATGCATCTAATAGCCTGGGAAGAATGTAAGAACACACACACACACACACACACACACACACACACACACACACACACACACACACACACACGCAAGTAGGATCTCGTGCAACGGTATTGGGTGGGTTGCCGAAAATTATACCATCCATCTCGCAGGATTGATAAAAAAAAGATAAATAATAATTCCAAAAGATGTTCCCACCAAGAAGTCAACCAGGAAAAGTGTATTTCACCGCACCTTCCACCAGTTAACTCTTCTGACGTCTATTTCGCTTAATTCTTTCTACCTCCAAACGATTTTATGTAGCCTACGAGAGATTTTTTCTGTCTGAAAAGGTTATGTTTAGAATTTATCCTTTCATTACTAGAGACCTCTCCTCAGTTCAGCAAAACCATGTGACAGTATCAAGAACAAAATAAGACGTAGAGCGTCGGATGGAAGGGGCCAATTACTACGTTGGACATGAGACACCGTTATTATTTCATGGAAAGGCGAGGACGAAAAAAAAGGCAGTGATAAATCCCGGAGATGTTCATATCGACAAAAGCAATCAAGGAAGTGAATGTATTTCCACGGAACTAACATCTATTAAGTAATTATTTTGCCCGTGGAGAAGACGTTATTGGTGCCTGGAGTCAATTTGTTTTGATTCTTTATAAACGACTCTGATCATAAAACACTGATGCGGGTCAAGGCGGTTCAGTGTTGCGTGTCCAGGTCTTCACTACAATGACGTCATTATTAATTTTTTTTCATTCTTGCTCTCCCCTGTGAGTTTTTCTCAGCTTAGAAGAGACATATCGGTGTGCAAAGAACAAATACAGCTTTTCGCAATCCCTTAAAAATGGGTTTCTCAAAAGGGATATATTCGCAAGCAGATGGAAAGAATATAATGGAAAAGACGTAATCGTACTGAAGGGATGACTTTACACCCAAGTGTGCGACAGACGAGAGGTATTCCTTTGCTCAGCATGTGTGTCTATCTGTCTGTAACTATGTAACTAAATTACTCATTTTGATACGATTTAAACCAAACATGGTGGATCATTTCGCAGTTTTTCAAGGAGTTAAGTTATTGTTTATGAGAACAATAGGTCAAAGGTCAAGACCGTATGGCAAGGTCAGCCTAAAAGTTTTCATTCGATTTAGATCAAACTTAAAAGAAGAGTTGAGGGTAAGGCAGAGGTGAAGTGATTCAGTTTTAAGAACAACCAGCCAAAAGTCCAGCTAATAAGGCAGGGTAACAGATAGACCCTGTATTTCACACAAATTTGATTCAGTTTGGACCAAAACTGGAGAAATGAATGAATGTCTGGCAATGTGAAGAGATTCAGTTTTTGAGAACAATATGTTAAAGGTCAATAACATACACAAAACCAAGTAAATACGTCTTGATTAAATATGGACGAGACTAGACAGAAGGGTTGAAGGTTAGCAAAGATGAGGTAAATCGGTTTTGAAAGTAATTGGTTGAACGTCAAGGTCACAAGGTGAAGTCAAATGTTTAGCCCTTAAAATAATGTATTGTTGGGAATGGGTGTTGAATTCTCAGAGTACCCCTGCTGGTCTTGTATGGTATTACTATGACTGATATTGACTGTGAAAAGAAGTGAGCAACATTCAAGAACACATTAAACAGTAACGTGCAAATAACCGGCTAATGAAGAAGTTCGACGATTACTCTCACGACAACGAGAATACGATACATACACAGAGGAACACGTATTCTTCCTATATTCCTTTTAATCTAACTTGGCCTAAAATTGCCATCTCACCATCCAGAATATTGAACTGTAGCAAAAGATTAACGGTAGAATATGTAACTACTCACGAAAAGGTGCTATGGAATGCGTGTTAGTTCATGATAGTGTTTTACTCTCTGATTAATCTCCGTGAAATAAGCAACAAAATGACAAAAATCTTGGCCACTTTAAGGTAAAGCGACTGTAGTGTAGGTTTGTTATTTATTTGCATAACTATAGCATAAAAACCTTTGGTGTTAATAAGTGTTTGTTTTGGCCATAATTACTGAAAGTAATGTACAGGAGGATGGTAAGGTGTAATATGCAAAGAAAACAGCTAAAGAAAGATCTGCGACGAAATTTCCTAATCCAGAGAGAATAAAGGCAGGAGACAGGTTGGACTTGCAGCTTCAGGTATTGATCCGAGTGTGGTACATGGAAAATTAATTAGATCAGCAAAATTTATGCAAATTGTTAAAGCAGTTACAGTATTTTATTGCATGTGACTTGACTCTCACCGAATGCGTTAAGTCAGTTGGGCTATTCTTGTCATATACAGGAGTAGCTTACTTAACTTTTTTTTTTTTTCTTATGCGAGGAAGAAGGAACCAAAGGCCATGAGCCCGCAGTAACAGTTCCCTCCAAGAGAAAAACAAAATACAATAGAGAGCCAAATTCAAGATCCGATCATTTTGAGATGCCTGGACACACTGCGTTTGAAAGACTGGAGATCATAGGCAGCAGGAAATACAGATAGAGGGAGACAGTTCCAGAGCTGACCTGTTGCATAAATGAAAGACTGGGAGTAACGGTTAACTCTTGCATTAGAGAGTTGGACAGAAAAGGGATGAGAGTTTGCTGCCAGACGGGTGCTACGCGCCCGTCGTAGAGGTGGAGGAATGCAAGCAGACAGTTCAGAGGAGCAGTGACCATTAAAGTAGCGATAGAAAAGAGATAAAGATGCAACAGTGCGGCGAAGAGACAGAGGTTGAAGGGAGTCAGTAAGAGGAGGAGAGTTAATGAGACGAAAAGCCTTTGACTCCACCCTATTGAGAAGAGCTGTATGTGGGGAGCCTCCCCACACATAAGAGTTGTACTCCACACAGGGGCAGATAAAACCCCTGTATAGAGTCAACAATTGTGCAGGGGTAAAGAAAGAGCGGAGTCGGCTTAGCACACCCAATCTCTTGGAAGCAGATTTTACAAGAGATGTAATATGATCTTTCCAAGATAAGTCCCGAGTAAATGAAACCCCAAGCATGTTCAAGGATGATGCAGGATTAAGCTGAGTATTATTAAACATTAATGGGTATACCTGTGGAAGATTTTGTCGGGTTGATAGGTGTAAGAACTGAGTCTTAGATGCATTAAAGACAATCATATTATTTTTACCCCAGTCAGAGATACTAGCCAAGTCAGACATTAGGTGTGTCATAGCCTCATCCCTTGTTTCTTGAAGTAACTGTTGAGATGGGCGTTGCGGGAACCGAATGGAAAGGTGAAGGGTGGAGTCATCAGCGTATGAGTGGATAGGGTTAGATGTACAGCTTAGAAGATCATTGATGAATAAAAGGAAGAGAGTTGGTGATAGGACAGAGCCCTGAGGAACACCACTGTTGATAGATCTAGGAGAAGAACGATGGCCATCTACAACAGCGGCTATAGAACGACCAGAAAGGAAGCTAGCGATGAAGGCACAGATAGAAGGATAGAAACCGTAGGAGGGCAGTTTGGAAATTAAAGATTTATGCCAGACTCGATCGAAAGCCTTTGAGATGTCAAGTGCAATGGCAAAGCTTTCGCCAAAGTCCCGAAAGGGACTGTGAGATATTGTCTTTCATCCAAACTCTGAGGGTGTCCAGGCGGCTAGTAAAGTACTAGATTGACAGATCATGTTAATGTAGATAAATACCGAAATAAATAAATAATGAAATAATGAAATTTTATAAAAGAATGTGTGCCAAAAGAGATCATTTGTTACATTTTCCTGACCAATTTTGGTCTGCTCCACTTCCGTTGCTTCCTTTATTCGTTTCTTATTCGCCATGCAAAGTCTCGTAATTCCCTGTTGATATACCACACGACCGGCTAACAAATGTGTTTTTTTTTTCCCACCCCTCTTCCCCTCTTATTTCCTCCGAGAAAATAATGACCCGTAGGAGTTTTAATCAGAAACTAATCAACTCTTTTACGGAGAATTATAGGCAATTAAAACAGCCTTGATATTAGTTTGGGTGAGACAGGTATGCACTCAGTATCTCGGGTCAAGGTAAATAACTTTCTGTTTTCAACCTACACCAGATGATTTTATTAAGCGAAATGTGGTTGGCACAACTCTAATGTTCTATTGCAGTTAACGCCAAAGAGTTCTATTAAACTGTCAGTGAGGTACAGGAACTGTAGAGTAAATAGTGCCACCATTAACCCACTCATTGGTAGGACCATTAACCCACTAACTGTTGGGACAACTATAGTTCTCTATTTCAACTGACGCCATATTTTTATGTGAGTCATATGAGCCGAGAGGGTTAAGACTGTCTCCCATAACCTTCGCATGAATGAGCAAAATAGTTTTAGGAGTGGTGAGGGATGTGTGATTAGGTATATATCTGAAGAAAGACTATGGAGAAAGCATGTGAGGACGACAATAAGGTGTATCGTATATATCATTTAAGGACAAAGGAAAAAATAACATATAACACGGTGAATAAAGAAACATCAGGGAAGGATTATGGTGTGAGTGGAAAACCGTTGAATGTCGTAGCGTTTCTGTAATGGTAGTAAAGCATAAGTACGAGCAGAATGGTAAGTAGTTCAGTATCGGTGTTTGAGTGAGACAAATTCCCGTATTTTCGTTGGTTAACGAAGTTCCCTAATACCTTCTCCTAAGCGATTTACTTTGCTTATTATACCTTACCTTCTTCTTCGTTCCTTAAGCCATTTTAATATCACCATAATATGCATGAATAACGCACAAAAGTATATTAGCCAGTCATAAAAAAAAAATAAATCGCGAGGAAGAAGTGTTAGGTGGCTTCCCTAACAAGCCAAGGTATTTGATGTTCCAAAATTCCTCCCGGATTAACAAAAATTTATCGTGCGTAAAGGGCCTAACATAGAGAGATGCAGTTTTACAACTTATGTCAAACATTCAAAACAAAAGTTCCTCTTTAATATGAAGAAAAGAACCTCAGTATGCTTAGCCGTTTACACAGAATAATATTGTACGGACCCTGCGGACACTTGGCATATGGAACGTTCATTGTCACCACCAGCCGAGTCATTCTGCTACAGCACGAAAGCCTCTCCCATTTCTTCCACTCTGTTCTATTGTCCTGTTGCATCCAGTCCAAGCAAATCTCCGAATTTCATCTCGTCAGCTTATTTTCCTCAGTTCATCTCTGTGTTGCTACTCCGTTTCCATGGTTGCTCATAGTCTGACTGTTTTGCCGACATCTATTGCAGCTTTTTGCTTGTAGAGATTACATCCTCTGCTTTCGTCTATCTATCTGTCTAACTAACTATCTATCTATCTGTCTATCTATAACCAGACACCTTAATCCCTTAAGGGGTGGCCACAAACAAATCGTCTTCATGTCGCCCTGTCCCCTGCCATTTCACTCTTCCCCCCCCCCCAACTTACACCCTCTCTCTCATATACTTCTCTACTCCATCCCTCCAACCCATCTTCGGCCTCCCCCTCCCTCTCCCCCCCCCTTCACTTCACTCACACACATTCTCCTAGTCAGTTTCTTATTCTCCGTCCACTCCACATGGCCAAATAATCTCAGGGTATTTCCCCTAACGCTTTCCAACACATCCACATCCACACCACAATTCTCCTTCTCTTCCTCATTTGTCAGCCTGTCTCTCCATGTAACTCCACATGCTCTTCTCAGATAATTCATTTCCACTGCTCTCACACTTGACTTCTGAGCGTCCAAGAAGGTCCAAGCTGCAATTCCATTCGTCAAAATGGGAATCACAATACTGTCATGCAGCGACCTTTTTTTTTCTTTTTCTTTTTTTTTCTTTTCTTTTTTTTTTTTTACCTCCATGCTCACTTACCTATTTCTTATCACTGCGTCTGTTCTTTTATCCAGCATGCATTTTTTAAAATCTCTCCATGTGACCTCTAACATAATCTTGATCATTCCTCTCTGAGGACTCCTAAGTTTGTGTTCCTTTTTTTTTTTTTTTTCTCCTAGAGATCACGTTTCCGATTTATAAATCAAAACAGAAAAGATTCTCTCATTATATTACCGTCTGTTCTGATGCGGTGGCATTTTCTTACCCTTCATATAGCCACTTAGTTTACCAAAGTCAGAGATGTGGAAAGGGGGATGTAGATTGTAATTACTGTTGAAGGGTAGAGTACCTGAAATGTGATGTATATATGCAGATGTGTTGCTTCCCAGTAGTGACCAGAAATTTAATTGGTTCGAAGTTTTGAAAATGACTGTGAACGACCTGTTTTGAAATTAATGTAAGAAGAGCATGGTGGTGATTATTTAGAAATGAGGGCTGTCATTCTAATGTGCTGGTAAAGGGAGTAAGACTAGACCTGCTGAATGAGTTGATGTACCTCAATGCGATGCTAGAAAAGAGATGCAAATGCACAAAGAAAGAAGAATATAGATTGACTTCGGGAGGGGAAATGATTGGTGCCTTGGAGAACATGCTCTGAAACAGAGGTCAGAGCATGGAGATTGCAAGAAGAACGTATGAATGTGTGTTACTCCTCACATAAGTATAACGGCTTGAGATAATTGAGATAACCATAAGTAATTCAGGAACGATCATTCACAAAATATTAAGTGAAATGAGTAAGCAGATAATTATATCCCTGTGATTGACATGACACAGTGTTGTGTGGGGGGTGCTTCTGATAAGAGAATTAGAAGGTATTTCTATCTCCGTTTACCAATAACCTTTGAACCTATGACACATTACCTTTTCTCCTATGCCCCATCATCTTACTCTGGTTCTCGGCTTGTTTCCTTCCTTTTCTATGCATTTATCGTTACGTCAGTCTCATGCATCCTACAGATCATTCGGCTACTTTCCATTGGCTCTATATTTTCGAACTACCTCAAAGTAACTTTCTCCATAGTTCCAGATAAACCCACTTTCAGTCCCGATTTAACTCATAAACTTTCACTCGTTCAGATATTATGCCAAGACACTCCACAAGCACTTCTAAGGTAACAAGTTTCCACTGCCCTCACTACAAATGGTATTTTTACCCATTCATCCCTATGATGGATTAAAGGAATCAAAATTAGTGTTGTTCAGGGCTATAATATCTACGAGTATTTCAATCCCATGATGTACTATAATTTTGTTCTTATTATTCCGAAATCACTTTATAATTTATTCATCGAATTGACAGTATGATGTGTAGCCTTCAGTAACCCATTCAGTCCATCTTAACTAAAATAAAATCTCCTGATGGTAGCAAATCCAAAATCCAAAAGACGACTGCTACAGACAACTGAGGTCAACTTTGGAATTAATAATATCATTTTGAGATAACTAGATTAAAGCAAGGGACGTCACAGTACGAGGGAGATTTTCATAACTACCATGCTTATTATATTATCATCTTTTTTTTACCATATGTTGGCGGTACTGTCAAAGCTGAGGGACAGCGGCCATGTGGGGTTTGCTACAAAGGCGTGGGAAGTACTGTAATTCCATCTTGTGCAATGTCTGTGACAAGTGGATGGTAAGAGATGTATATACTGGTATTAAAAGCAGACTGCGAGATAATGCTGATTTCATATGTGCGGCGTGTCGAGGAGAGCATGTGGAAACTTTTTTTTTTTTTTTTAATGTGTCCGACTCTTTACATAGGCTTCACAGCCTGCTCCCAAGACCCAGTAGTCCTTCTGCATACCATACACCTCTACATGTCACCACATCGGCGCTAACACCCACCGTCCATATTGAATACATGCTAGGGCTGTCTCATACAGGACTGGGGTAATGGTATTAGCAGGGGTATTTTACGACATGTCGGTGGGTCTTCTGGTAGATCAGTAAAGTCTGCTTTTTATGAAATTCAAATCCATAAATTGTTCCCTGCCCCAGGGTGGATTTGAACCTGGGTCCGTCAGGACTGCAGGCCACCTCTCTGCCGATTGACCTTGCTGGGGCGTCTCTCAAGTGTGAGAAGTTTTTTCTTTTTTTCTTTACTCGGGAGACAAGTTATGTGCTGGAAGTGAGACTTGAGCTAGTTCGGTGGCTAGAGTGAAGAATGGTTGGAAGAAGTTCAGGGGGCTGTTGCCTTTCCTGACAATGAGAGCTCTTCCTCCGTGCTAAGAGATCTTTGTATGCGGCATGTGTTAGGAGTGTAATGGCTGTATGGTAGTGAGACCTAGGCAGTAAAGGAAGAGGATATTTGCAGGCTCAAACGCACAGAAATGACAATGATTAAGTGGATGTGCAGTGCGTCTTTGAATACAAGGCCTGGGGGGGGGGGGGACTAGGTTTTTGATGGAAGAATTTTGAGGAAGGATGAGACTGGAGTGTATTGGTGTTGTGATGACAAGTAGAATAAGATGGTTTGAGCATGTGAAAAGGATGGAAGATGACAGCTGGGTGCAGAAAGTGAGATTTGTTAACGTTGGGGGTAGGGTTGCGAGAGGCAGACCGAAAAAGACCTGGGACGAGGTCATAGAATGTGACCTTCGGGATTAGGAAATGAACAGGGATGCCGCCAGAGATCTAGCAGCATGGAGCCTTCCATTTGATGACCAGGGCCGAAGCATGCAAGCATGTTGGAGACTTTATAAACGAAACGAACGAAACGATTTCTGCCCTCAGAACTCCTGTACCTCACTCTCGTACTTGTATCCTGTCATAAAATTCATCATCCTTTTTACGTTCGCCAACGAAGTTGGAGGAAGTATATATTCGCCCTTTTTTTTTTTTTCCTTTTGTGTACAAGAAATCTCAGTTGCTATCAGATTTAGATGAAATTTGGTGGATAAGTAGGCAGTCGGTCAAACAAGGTTTTCTTTGACTCTGCGGTGAATCCAGATACGGATGCTGGAAATTAATATTATTATTATTATTATTATTATTTTGCCTTAGAGAAGGTATGTACTCTCTGAGTTGTGTAACTGGGCAGACTGAAACCGTAGAATTTAAAGGCCTATGTGAGACCGTAAAAGTGTTCATCTGGTAGGAAAGAGGAATTACAGCATTAAATCATAAATTCCATTAGCGTTGGCAGAGCTATGCACACTCTAAATGTATTCTAATTATGGTAAGCGTTAATTCACAACGGATCCTAATTGCTTGAAAACACTTATGAATGTATTATGTGAACTGAGTCGTGGAGGTTTATGCAAATCCATTATTTTTTAGAGTAAGCTTTGGAACACCTGACATCGTTAGATACCATCAGTCTGCTGCATCCCATTTTACAGAGCGTGGTCAGCAACAAGACAGAAATACCAGACATTTTGAATAATGAGCAAATGCTTCAGAAATTACTGTTAAAAATTCGGAGCTGGTTCACATCTTCGCAGTGTCAGTTATAACAATACGGTCATACATTCTCCTGTATCGCACAATTTACCTTCACAGTAAGCACGCGTTTCCCTGCTCTGATTTCACATATCTTTCATATTCGATTTTTTTATTCTATCAAATACTGCTTCCATTTCTTATATCACAAGAGCCGCAAACCAAAGTGCAGTGAGTTCCACGTGGTTGCTTCCCCGCCTCAGAATCACACCCGTACCTAGTGTTTTCAGTTTCCCATTATTCATAACCTAGTTCATGCCGATAGTAGGCAAGGATGAGTATAGCAAGACAGCTTCACGAAATGCTGATCATCCACTGACTTCGCACCCATTAGTCCTAAAGTAGGTGTTGGTACAAACATTATTGATCGGTGATTTTTTGTTCTCAAGACAGCAGACGTGAACAATACTTGGATGTATTTCTTTATCAGCTGCTTTTCATGGTGTCACTTCATTATTCCATTATCTTTACTTTTTAGTTTAATGTTGTCTTACAAACATAAAACAAGAAAAAAGCATCCATATATATATAGACAGATAGATCGATAGACATATAGATATATAGGTAGAAACAGATAGGTAGATTGATAGGTAGACAGATAGATACAGATATCTACAGTAGATAGACATACAGACAGATCGGTAGAAAGATACATGATTATATAGATGTAGACGACAGATACATATAATGATATAGACAGACAGACAGATAGATATAGATATGTACAGTATGTATGTATGTATGTTATCGTAAAGAACGGGAAACCCTAAGCCAGTGGTGTCAAACTCAATCCTTCCCAAGGGCCATAATTCGGTTATGTTGATCGTCTGAGGGTCAGATCTACCAAACCTGATCGGAATCAGCGTTAGGTATGTAAAAGGTGTACACAGTGAAGTAAGATATATATTATTATGGCTAAGGTTCTGTAATGAATAATGAAGTTAATTTATTACATATAATTTTGTGACAAACAAGGAACACCCGTTATTATCAATTACAGCTGGTGCCTGCTCTAACAACTTTTATCCCCATTCATTATAAGCTAGAGTAACCATTGACCTCAAATAATTGTACATTAGGATATCTGTTCAACAAGCATCAGCTCACCCAAAATTGTGGTCCAAATTTATCCAAAGAGGAAATACTGTTTCCAGATTTCCATCAGATTAATGAACTATATTAGCACACTGTACTATACATTATTACTTTAAAGTGCATGCAAATTGTAAATGTGTAGAGTAAAACCTCTACAATTCGGCATAATACATGTGCAAGCCTTGCCGAGTTAGCCTATTTGCCGAGTTGTAGGGATGAACTTTAAGTTCCCCCCCCCCACAGCACACACACACACACACACACACACACACACACACACACACGAACAAATGGGAAAAAATGGAAAAAAAAAAACGTTTTTACAATAAACAGTAAAAGCTGCCTTACCATGATTCCACGCAGTTGTAGGGTGTATTGCAGGCATGGAGGAGGACTTTTGGTAGTTTTTGGAGGTGTCAGGGGGGCTCAAGATCACTTTTGGGCACATCTTTACTGTACTGTACTTGACACTGTACACTATGTAAAGCACAATTAACACTATAAAGGCCATACTGTATTTATGACTTGTACTATACTGGGGAACTAAATACCTAAACATAACTGTACAGAACTTATTCACTAAACACTGGGGTAGCACTGGGAGACGCCATGGTTAGCTACTGCAGGTACAATCCACTTAAGAGTGCGTAGCACTTAGTCACAAGCAGAGCGAGTGAGGAGAGAAAGCAACGCAGGCTGCGGACGAAGGCAAACTGGCCCACGTGGCACACAACAGGCTTTATTACATCCCCATACACACGTGATGCCGGGTTACTCTTGCTGAATGTCGGTACAACTCGGCATCTTACCGAGTTGGGGGGATTTTTGCCGACTCTCTTCCTCTCACGTGTGCATTTTTGGGAATTTTTGAATTTTGATTTTTTAAATGAATATTTTGGAGCCTTCCCGAGTTGTAGAAGTTTCCGACTTGAAGGATGCCGAATTGTAGAGGTTTTACTGCATTAAACTGGAAACTTGTTGAATGAAAATAATATCTGTATAACATACAAGTATAATATGGCAAAGCCGCATCATAATAAAACGTTCGGAAGTTAGGTACACTTTCTAACGCTTGAAGTGGCATTGGCTTCTGCTTCAAGTTATTGATAATTAAATAATTTTTTGTGATATATTTGATCACCAATAAATCATTCAGATGGTAATTTTATCAATCATCTACTCACTTAGAGTAGCGGTACTCTGTTTTAGGGTAGCTCTACATTGAGTGGCAAGCCAAATGATTTCCTGAAAACCAGGAAACCCTGGGTAGTAACCTTATAACCAACCAACAAGTGTTCCCCAGGTGACAACTGGGTTGGCGAAGGGTTAGTTCCATCCACGGAAAACAACTAACTAATAATACGAACAAGAAGCCTCGGACCAGGACTACCCAACAGCTGACGACTGAGGACCGAGCAAAGGACATGGTATGCATTGCGACATGGATTGCAAGGTGTGCAAATGATGACATAAGAGAGAAATTGTCCAGGTGCTTGAGGAAGCAAAAGTGGATGTATACGGAATAACTGAGACAAAATGGAAAGGTGAGACTGAGAGAGAATGGGGGTATGGGGAGGGTATGTGCACGGAAGTAGGTGAGAGAGAAAGGAAAAAAGGAGTTTGTACTGTTATGTGCAAGATATGAAAGGGTAATATTAGAGAGTATGGATCAGTTAGCTCAAGGACTGTGTGGGTAAGACTGGAAGTTGGACTACAAATGTGGGCCATTGTGTGTATGTGTGTGAGCCAACACAAGATCGTGCAACTAGAGTAAAAGAAGAGTTCTGGACAAATGTGGAAGCGTGCATGGAAAAGTTTGAAAGCAGTTAAAGAGTGTTTTTGAATGGGGATATGAATGGAAAAGTAGGGAATGTGAAGGTGGTTGGAATAGTTGGTCAGTGGGGTGTGCCTGCAGAAGTGTATGAGAATGGCGGTGCTCTAGCGGACATTTTTGCAGGGAGGCAGTTGGTGATAGCCAATACCCTCTTCAGACACAAAATGATCCACAAGTATACGTGACGAGTGATAAGAAGGGTGGGCGGTGAACTGAATGAACGGAAGGCAATGATATATTATGTGTTTATGGATGATAGAATGAGAAGTGTAATGGATGAAAGAGCATACAGAGGTTGGGGGAGTAGACTTGCTGACCACCATTTGCAGGTGGTGAAAATCAAGGTTCCAGTGAAATGGAGGAGGAGGAGGAGGAGAAGGGAAGGACAGGGGGAAGTAGTCCAAACAAGGAGGGTAGAAATATTGCAAGAGGATGGAAAATATGCAGAATATAAGAGAGACGTGGAGGGGCGATTAAGTAAATATAATTTGGAGCAGATGGGGGACGTGGAGGGTGTGTGCAAGATACTCACAGAAGAAATCTGTGCAGCATGTGAGGTGTTTGTGGGGTGAAGGGAAGACGAAAGGGAGTGCAAGGAACAGCATAGTGGAATGACGAGGTGAGACAGGCTGTAGTGCAAAAGAAGAAACCGTATAGTCGGTGGATGGGAAAAATGGGCATGAAAGAAGTTGAGAGACAGAAAAGAGAGTTATTTGCAGAGAGAAAGACAAAAGGTGAAAGGATTAGTAAGAGTGAGTAAGAAGCGAGTGGATGAGGAATTTGGAAGGAATTTGAGTGTACTGTAAAGTAGAGCGAATGCAAGAAAATGTTCTGGAAAGAGGTAATACGAGGGTGACAAGGAAGTAGGTCAGGGAGTGAATGATAAAGATGGTACATTGCTAGTGGAGAATGGAGAAAAAGTGAACAGATGGAGAGAGCACTTTAGGGAACTGTTGAACATAGAGAATGAAAGTAATGCTTATGTAAGTGGCTGGGGAATGGCTGGGAGAAGGAGGGATGTGAGAAGAGAGGAAGAAATCAATAGGATGGAAGTTGTGGAAGCAATGAAGAAAGTTAAAATGGGTTAAGCCCCAGGAATTGATGGATGTGTGGTGAAATGCTGAAGCATGAGGGAGAGATAGTAGTAAAATGAATATGGAAAATGTGCAGATTGGCCTGGGAGGAAGGTAGAGGAGGATTGGAAGTCTGGTATAATTTTTTTTTTTGTGTGTGTGTCCGACTCTGAGCATAGGCTTCATAGCCTGTTCTCAAGGCCCAGTAGTCCTGCTACATACCATACACCCCTACATGTCACCATTTCGGCGTTAACAACCACCGTCCGTATTGAATACATGCTAGGGCTGTCTCATACAGAACTGATGTATTGGTACTACCTATTCCCCTGTACAAAGGAAAAAGGGAAAAATAAGTGTGTGGTAATCATAAGGACATGTGCCTTCTTAGTGTAATTGGAAAAGTATATGGTAGGATACTTAATGATAGAGTTAAGGAAATAGTAGAGGAATTAGATGGAGAAAAACAGGGAGGTTTTAGGAAGGGAAGAGGTTCTGTGGATCAGATATTCTTTCTTAAGTCTTTAGTGGAAAAGTTTCTAGAGAAGGGAAAGAAGTTGTATGTGGCCTTCATGGATTTGGAGAAAGCATATGACAGGGTGGATAGACAAGGAATGTGGAAAGTATTAAGAATATATGGAGTAAATGGAAGTTATTGAATGCTATGAAGAGTATTTATGAGGGTGCTAAGGCTGCAGTGCGTGTGGATAGTGAACTGAGTGAATATTTCTATCTGGATGTTGGATTGAAACAGGGATGTCATGTCCCCATGGTTGTTCAGTTAGTAAATGGGTGGGGTTATAAAAGAGATACAAGGCAGGGCAGTCGATGTTGGTGCGACCCTAATGAGAGAGGGCAGTGTCTGGAAACTCCCTGTAGTGTTGTTTGCAAATGATCCTGTATGATTAAGTGAAGACGAAGGGGAATTGCAGGGCTTGGTGAATGAATCTGGGAGTGTGTGTAAGAAACGGAATCTAAAAGTGAATATAGGGAGTGGTAAAGTTATGGTCTTTGAGAGAAAAATTACTGAATGTACGATGAGGCTGGATGAGGAGGTGATGGAAAATGTGAGTGCGTTTAAGTATGTGGGTAGTGTGACGAGTAAGGATGGAAGTTTGGAGGGTGAAGTGCTTGAAAGAGTACAACAGGGAAGAAATGTTCCTGGTTCTTTGAAGGCAGCGATACGAAACAGGGGAGTGAGCATGGATGTAAAAAAAAGTCGCTGCATGACAATATTGTGATGCAAACCCTAACGTATGGAAGTGAAGCTTGGACCTTGCTGGGGGGACAGAAGTCAAGAGTAAGAGCAGTGGAAATGAGCTATTTGAGAGGAGCCTGTGGAGTTACATGGAGAGACAGACTGACAAAAGAGAAAGTGAAGGAGTACTGTGATGTGGATGTGGATGTGATAGGAAGCGTTAGAAGAAAGACACTGAGGTGGTTTGGCCATGTGGAAAGGATGGAGAGCGAGAGACTAACGAAGAGAGTGTATGCGAGTGAGATGGAAGAGGGGAGAGGGAGGGGGAGGCCAAGGATAAGATGGAAAGATGGAGATCGAGAGGATTTTCCGCTTGTTACGTCTCATTTTTCTTAAGTCATCGCGGGCCACTCCTTTCCTCTTCGAAGGCCACGTGTGGCCAGTGGGCCACCAGTTTGACACCTCTGCCCCAAGCTTTGTCCACCCACAGAATCGAACCATGACTGATACGTGTTTTCCCGCCCTGCCACCACAGCACACCAGATGGAGAAGTGGTGATCAAGTGGTTACATATGTGATCTTTTGGTAAATGTTCTCTGTTCTTTAAGCAACAGAAAGACCTTACCAGTTCAGTTCGTATTTCTGTAGTTTTTTTTTTTTCTGTATTTTTTTTTTATTTCCTAGGAAGTAAATATTTCCTGCTAAATTTTCCCCTCTGTTATTCTTCACCTTCCTTAAGCTTTATCTACGACTGTTTATTTCCTGAGTAATAGAAAAGATCTACTCAGACATACTCAAGTGTACTCAAATTCAGGTACTTTTTCGTTTCCCCCCCCTTTTTTTTTTTTTTAGTAATTTATTGATTGTAAATTATTTTTCCTATTCATTCTGTTTCTCAGCTGACTCTGTATCCTTGTTGTTATGCGTGTCCCTTTTGCTATACTAGCGATTATCTAGTGATGTGGATATCGTTTCCCATTTCCCAAGTGGAAGTTGGGTTAGGTTCGGTTAAACTGTTAGGTACACTTAGGGTAGGTTCGGATAGCTTTAGTTAAACTGTTTGGTTAGGTGTGGTTAAGTTTGGTTAGCGTATTACGTTATTTTGCTGCGGCATGCCTTTTTATTATGGCAAATTTCGTATTACAACACTACATCTCTATGGCATATCTGTCCCTGACAAAGAAAACAAGTTACAGCAACCTTCTGAGGGCGCTATAAACTCGGGTGAGATGGGGAGATATTGGAAAAGTTTGCCTCTGAATTCTGATCTGTTTCATAGTCATAGTTCTCAACTTTAAAACAAGCTTTTGGATGGCGCTGACGATTCAAGCACTATATCGTCCAAGAATGTAAAAAAGTGAGGGTCTTGGGGATTGGAGAATGGAGAGGACGGGTTTCTATTATTATAGTAATATACTCGATCTTCTTTGTCACTTTCCAGTCAGTGAATTTACAACAGATTTCTAGTAATGCATACATTACATGCATGCCCATCATCATCATCATGAACAATTTTCTTACCCAAGGATGGGCGAGATAGGTTGACGCGATCATCGATACGACATTCAAGTAGGTACACATACCTCCTCAACTATATGCAGTAATTCGTCAACATGCGAGTGAAGATCACCCAATAAATCAGGACAGTTTCTCAGGTTTAGCTAGTAGCTGGAGCGATAATTTTTTGGACTTGCCTATTATGGAGAGCATTTTCTAAGCAATAAAAAATCCGAAATTGGTAACTGTAAATAGTCAGTATCGCTACTGAGTTTCTAGCAAGTGTTATCATTATTATTAATTAGTTTTAATTTTTTTCAGTAGATTATATCTAATTACATTTTACACGCATATATATATAGCCTATTAGTGTACTTATTTTTGATGTGGTATTTTGTGGATGTCTGTGTTTTTGTGTTGCTGGCTTGAGTTATTCACTTAGCCTCCTATTCATTGCAGAAGGGGTGTATGTGATCGTCGGCATTTATTCTTTTATTTATTTGTGAGTCTGTGCATCGATTATCCCTTGAACCAATGAACAGTCATCTTCAAACTTTGCACAGGTGTTGAGTATGTGGAACAGTTGAAATGGTTTAGTTTTGGTGAAAATCCACCAGGGGAAAGGGTGGGAATGGGGGAAATTTGGGGCTCGATGATAAAGATAGGGAACAAATATTTCAAAGTGCCATAGGAGGCAAACGGTGAGAGATAGACACATGCTTACTCCTAATCACTATTGCGAAGTCATATATGGGGATTCTATTGCTACCATTACATTTGACCTTGGATGACCTTGAAATATGAAAGTAAAGGTCACACATATTTTGATTGCTTGAATTAGTCCAACGATGAGTGATAGGCATATAATTACTATTGATCACTAATAGGAAGTCTTATATGGAGATTCTGTTGGCACTATAACATGTGACCTTAAATGATCTTGAATGTACAAACTCAAGGTCGATCAAATTTTAAAGTTTTAAATTCCACATACTGCCATTTCTTTTTGGTAACAGTGCTATTTTCAAGTCATAAAACTTCATTTAACAAAATTTCCTTTCACTCTAATTGACTTTGACCCCAATTCAGCCTGCACGGGATGGGTGTTGTGACCTCCTTCATTTAGCTCTAGTTTTAATTTTTATATTCATTTTTATAGCAATTGTAAATACTCTTAATTCTTTGTCACTAGGCCTGGTGATGGAACGAGTTGTTCCGAAACGCTGAGAATAAAAATGTGGATCACAACGCTGGTTCTTTTATTCATACAGAGACTGCGATTTCCTTGCACGAAGTCAGTAGCAGAGGTTTATGTACTCGAGATGGATGACCAGTGGTTTCCCTGTATCGAAGTTTGGAGCGTCTGGACAACAAAGATCGGAAGCTCCACAATGACCTTCATTTTCTTCAGTGTTGGCAACATCAAAATCTCACACAAAGCTTACCGAAATTTAAGCTTAGTAACCAGAATTTACAGACGTCCGCATTGTATCGATCATGCCAACGACATTTATTAGATTATGAAATCAAACAGAAGCACAAAACTTTAAAAATAGTTATGATAAAATCAGAAAGTCTGTGGTCCCGACTAAAACAAAAAGTGTTCTGGTTTGACTTTAGTCATCTTGGAAACTTGCTCAGTATTAAAAATGAAAAATGCATATTTCGTGTTGAATTTGTGCAAAAGTAAAACTAGAAAAGATTGGCTTTGTAGAAGAAAGTGTATCACCAGATAATACTGTTTTCAATTTTTCGAACAAAATGCCATCTATTACTGAGAACAAGGCTCTTTCCAAAGGCTTAAAATATACGCTTTATCCAAGGAAACTAAATTTTGCCAAACATTTTTTGAGTTTTGAAAAGTTATACCAAATTATTAAAGATCACCCCATTTATGATCCATTTCTTTTTTAATGTGTCCAACTCTGGGCAAAGGCTTCAGGGCCTATCCAAAGGTCCAGTAGTCCTCCTACACACCTCCACGTGTCACCACTTCGGCGCTAACACCCACAGTCCATACTGAATACATGCTAAGGATGTCTCATACAGGATTGGTGTACTGGAATTAGAGGGGGTAGTTTTACATGTCGGCGGGTCTTCCAGTAGATAAGTAAAGTCTGATTTTTATGAAATTCAGATCCTCAAATTGTTCCCTGCCCTAGCCGAGATTCGATCCTGGGTCCATTAGGAGTGCAGGCTGTCTCTCCACCGCATCAGTTAAAGCTTCCCTGGGATATCTGGGTTACTGGTCTTCTACACGCATGACAAGTTTCGTAAGGATAACCTCATTGAGGAAAAATTCAGTGCCCTTAAGAGTGTCTCAAGAAAATAAATTAATTGTTACTCGTTCAGATAAGGGTAATGGGGGTAGTTTTACTTAAGTGTGATTATGTACATAAAGTGTTAGATATTCTTCGTGATTCCTGTGAATTTAAGCTATTACCTGGTGATATTTATCTTGTTATTTTGAAGTATGAAGATAGAACTAATAGATTTTTGAGGAAGTTATGAGATGCAGGAACTATTACCCAAGAAGTATTTTCCCAGATATTTTTCACTGGCTCTATATGTGGTACTTTGTACGGTCTACCTAAGATTCCCAAACAAAATGTTCCCGTAAGGCCCATTCTGTCGGCTATTGGTACAGTCTAAGAGTAAAGTCCTCGGACTTAGGAAACTCGCCATGCAAGAGATGGTGCCTAAATCTTTGCTTAGGTGGGGGACGCTGGCAAATGGGAAGAGCGTGAATATGGTGGGAAAGGTGAGGAGGAGTCAGTGAGAGGAGAGCTGGGGTTCATGTTCATTGAATAAAACTTGTGCGCCGACCAGGGTTGTGAAGCTGAATGTTGCTAAGGCGAGCTTTGGTGCATAGAGCAATTTATTTAGAACTTGCAGTTGAATAATGCCAAAAACGGTTACTTAAAAACAAGCAATATCCAAAGGAGACGTCAAGTTAAATTTCACGTGGAGGTAGCTTTCCCATGACGAGGAAAGTAGTGTGACGGAAATAAGGATGATGTTATTAATGGTTTTTGTATCTCAGTGGCTGTAAAGATTATTTGATTTCAAGTCACTCCGGCCCCTAGTTTTACCGGCCCTAGTCACTCCGGCGTCCCACCCTAGTCTCTCCAGCCTCCCACCTTAGTCACTCCGGCCCCCCTAACCCAACTCTTTCGTAGGAGACATTTTTTTTTATCAGACTATCAGGGAGGCCGCAGTGATAAGGTCTGGTAAAACTAGGGACCAGAGTGACAAGGACCGGAAGAACTATGGGACAGAGTGACCTGTTTCCGATTAATTGTAGCTATAGTTTTCTGTACTAACGTTTCAGTGTATATGTCCCTCTAGTAATCATTCTTTTCTTCAATTGATCATACGTACTATTTAACAGTACTGATCAAAACAAAAAAGGTAATGGGTGTAGAGACCATCGTTGCTAACATAGTTTTTAGCTTTTTGGCTGGTATGGGTATCACTGTGAATGACAAATCAGTTGGTATTAACCAGAAGAATATCGCTTGATGTTAAGACCCCTCACAAGGTCATTATTTATTTACAGTATCATGTTGTCAATATTATAAATAAAAATGAGTCCATGGTCACATGATCAATATTAAGACAAACTTCTCAGGCAGTGCTGCCATTTTAAGTGTCTTTCAACGTATTTCTGCCTCAGTTTCCACAATGAAACTGTATTACGTCATCCACCCTGTCACGAATCAATTCGCGACATTTCCTTTTTGTGAGAAGCCACGAACTATTAGTGGAAAACTCACTGTGTATCGCTCAGTTAACCGTTTCTCTCTCCATTTCGGGGTATACTTTTCAAATCATTCGTCACCGTTTTCAGGGGTGACCGATTTGATGCACGTCACTAAGTGCGCTACTGAGCGATACTATTGTTTCTTTATCGTTCACCTCTGCTTGCCTAAACCGTTAGCCACGCCTTCTGGTAGCTTGTGCGTCCTGCCTGTACATTATTTGAATTCAGTCTAGTGGTGGCTTTGACGGAGAGAGGTACTGTGCTCAGAAGTGAAGAGAGGTCAGCTAGCATCCCAAGCTCCACAGAGTATCAGTTTCTTCAAACTCCCACCCCCTGGGTGATATAAAGTATTCATCGACTGGTATTTCTTTTGTGTATTTTGTAGTTTTAAGAGCTTAGTTAAGGTGTTTTTTCCTAGGCGTAAGTATTTAGCTTTTGTGAGAGTGAGTGAGTGCGTCTCATTTAATTGATTTGAATTGTAACGTTAAATTTATTTTTTGTAATTAATAAATTTAACAGTTCTTTTTTTGAGCTCAATGTAAAGTAAAATCCTGTTTCATTTAAACCAAATTAAGCTTATTTTCCATATAGCTCCTAGCTTGCATAAACGTTTGCTTTCATAACTGGTACTTAGACCAGTCTTGTTGTATTAACTTAAAATCCGTTGTGCCAGGAGTTAATGCATCAGCAAGAACCTGATGTTATTATTATTAGTATTAGTTATTTATTGTCAGGGGTGATGTAACTTTCTCCAGAGGCTAACAGTACAGTAATTCAGCAATTGTGAGTAATTAGTCTCTGCTGAGTACTGTTGAGAAAGTTTATAAATTCTCGTTCTTAGAGAATCTTAGCAAATCAGCGTAAAGTAATCGTTGCTTGATGTAGCAAGACAATCATTGTCTCTGCTCTTCAATATTATTGAATATTATTATCAATTTAAATAATATTTAAGCATTTATATCAAAATTATCGTGATATTTTAAAAACCCCGTGACAATTGGCGACCTCATTCCAGGATATTAACTCCTAGCTCTAAAGCTATTCACGAGATAGTGCTCACTCATTCATATTTAGGTATTTATCATTAAAGTTTATAGGCACAAGCTTACTGGTGTTTACCGTTAATTTAGCAAGTGAGTTTTGGCTTTATTAATCAATAGAGTACTTAACTCTAGTTTATTCTTGGTAACGCCAGACGATTTTATTCGCTCCTGGGAAGTCGGCGTACCCATTGTGTTATTATTGAGTCTTCCCAGTCATTTACATTTTTATTTATTCTTTGCCAGTTAACTGGATAAGACTGGTCACCACTAGCTTGTGTCTGTACTCTTTACTTGTGTCATTAGTATTCGTCGCTAAGCAGTCAGTACTCAATTTCGGTTTGCTGTTTTAATAAATTAGCGCCATGGCTACTACTGTATTTTTACAGGAAGCCAAAGATATGGGTCTTTCGGACCCAACCGAAATTAAAGAGTATATACTCTCACGGCATAATCAGGAGCAGCAGCGCGAGAATGATGCCCGTGAAGAGCGTAAGATTCAGCGCGAGTACGAGCGAGAACAGCGCGAACAACGTGAAAGAGAGCGTGCATATGAACAAGAGCAGCGTGAGAAAGAGCGCGAGTATGAGCGTGAACAGCGCGAATACGAGCAGAAACAACGCGAGCTCGAGTTAGTACAAGAGCGAGAACAGCGCGAATACGAGCGTGAACAACGCGAGCGAGAACGAGAGCACGAACGTGCCGAACGTGAAGCACGTGAAAAACACGAATATGAAATGATGAAGCTCAAGCGAGATTCCTTGGCTTCAGACACGTCTGGTGCAGTTGGTCCAAGCTCCACGAGCGTTCTTCCTGCACATGTCCTGGCGACCCCACGCATCAAGCTTCCTTCATACAAGGAAAGCGAGCGAATCGAGCCGTACATAGCTCGTTTTGAGGACATGGCAGACATGTATCAACTGGATGAGGCAGCTAAGCGGATCCAATTTCTTAGTTTATTTGAGGGCCCTGCCCTCGATATTCTCCACAGAATTCGTGGAGACAATCTCACATATGAGATGATGAAAGCTGCACTCATTAAGGCGTATGGTCTCACAGTAGACGACGCCAAAGTTCAGTTCATGCGAGCTCGTCTCCAAGACAAGGAGACAGCTGTTCAGTTCCTTGATCGTCTCACAGCTTACTTAAATGAGTGGATGGAGAAAGATGAAACTCCTTCCACGCGTGAGGGGATAATTGACCTTATGCTGCGTACACAGCTAGAGAGGTCGTGGCCTGCTGAGCTCATAGCACAGCTTAAGATCTGCCAGGTGAAAGATGCCAGCCAAATGGCAGAGAAGGCTGACGCATTCTTTACTGCATACGGGTATCAAGCTCGTAAGCAAAACACCTGGAGCAGAAAAGATACTGGCAAATCTGGGAAGCCGTCTCAGACTGAATCCCAGCACCAAGGCCATTCTCAGAATAATGGCCAAGGTCCAAAACCGCAGTGGAAGGACCAGGGGCAAAACACTCAGAAACCTGAGTGGAAGAGGTACAACAAGTACCCTAATCAGCAGCAGTATCAGCCACGCAACCGACCGTCGGGACAAACAGTTTCACCACCAGCTCAAAAGAGGCAGGAAGCGAATGCAGCCTTCATTCCTCAGCAGCAGCTTGGTGGTCACGTCCCTACCAGTGTGGGTACTTCCCCACAGTTCACTAGTCCCACAGTGACAGTGAACCCCCCTCCACAGATGGCCAATGTTCCATCTTCCCAATATAACCCTCAAGGCACAATGTTTGCCACATCAATTCAGCAGCCTCATGAGTGGCTAGCTGCTTCCTCCACAGGCCCACCCACAAGTGACAGTACCTTCCTTGTTCAGCCAGGGTTTGTGGGAGGCATTCCTGTGAAGGTCCTGAGAGATAATGGTTCCTCAGGTTGCTCTGTTAAGCAGAGTTTAGTTCGGCCTGAGCAGTATACAGGTCGACAGATCCATGCAAAGCTTATTGATGGATCAGTGAGATTGTTCCCTGAGGCATGTATCCAGGTGACAGCTCCATTTTATACTGGTACGACACTTGCAGTTGTCATGCCAGAGCCTCTATTTGACTTTATAGTAGGCAATATTAATGGAGTCAAGGATAGTTGCTCCAATGACGCTACTCAGACTTCGGCTGCTGCGGTAACACGAGCCATGACTGAGGCTCCAGACTGTGTCACCCCAGTGATCATTGAATCGCCGCAAGATCTGATGTGTAGTCAACTTGTTGTGCAAGAACAACATTCTAATCCGACACTTGCTGCCGTGCGGAATAAACAAAAGGGTCGAGTGATTAAGTATTCACGGGGAGGTCGAGCCAAGTTCCTTCGCAAACAAGGACGGCTCTACCGTGAGTCACGAACACCCGAGGGCGAGGTTCGACTGCAGTTTGTCGTTCCCGCTAAGTACCGCCTAGCAGTGTTACAATGGGGTCATTGTTCAGCCTCAGGAGGTCACATGGGCAAAAGGAAGACCCAGGGCCGTATCCGAGCTGACTTTTTTTGGCCAGGGATGGGACGGGACATAAATAGTTTTGTCCGTTCCTGCAGTGTGTGTCAAAGTAACACCACTAATCAGGGATATGCCCTTCCTGTGCCATTTGTAACTACACCTGTAATCTCCGAGTCAGTTGAGAGACAGGGTAGTGGTGAAGTGGGTGCAGACCTGACGTCTCGCCCATTGGCCCCACAGGACACATTATGTCCAGGGCCTGTACATACATATTATGTACCGTAAGTTAAGGGGAAAGTTGAGAGGTGACTTGAGGCTATGGAAGACCCAAGTTTGCATAAGGATTCTCAGCTTCCCGGTACTAATAGAAGTACTGTAGGTTAAGGGGGAAGTTCGAGAGAGAACTCCGCAGTGGCGACTTGAGGCTATAGAAGACCCAAGTTTGCACAAGGATTCTCAGCTTCCCGGTACTAATATAAGTATTGTCTTGTAGGTTAAGGGGGAAGTTCGAGAGAGAACTCCGCAGAGGTGACTTGAGGCTATGGAAGACCCAAGTTTGCACAAGGATTCTCAGCTTCCCGGTACTAATATAAGTATTGTCTTGTAGGTTAAGGGGGAAGTTCGAGAGAGAACTCCGCAGAGGTGACTTGAGGCTATGGAAGACCCAAGTTTGCACAAGGATTCTCAGCTCCCCGATACTAATATAAGTATTGTAGGTTAAGGGGGAAGTTCGAGAGAGAACTCCGCAGAGGCGACTTAAGGCTATGGAAGACCCAAGTTTGCACAAGGATTCTCAGCTTCCTGGTACTAATATAAGTATTGTCTTGTAGGTTAAGGGGGAAGTTCGAGAGAGAACTCCGCAGAGGCGACTTGAGGCTATGGAAGACCCAAGTTTGCACAAGGATTCTCAGCTCCCTGATACTAATATAAGTACTGTAGGTTAAGGGGGAAGTGAGAACTCTGCAGAGGCGACTTGAGGCTATGGAAGACCCAAGTTTGCACAAGGTTTCTCAGCTCTCCGATATTAATATAAGTACTGTAGGTTGAGGCACAGGTTGAGGACCCGTGTGCAGTTCGAGGCTATGGAAGACCCGAGTTTGCACAGGGATTCTCAACTTGCTGACCATAATTGTGTGCTAAAATTAATGGCGACCTCGAGTGTACTTTTCATAGCATGTACTGACTGCTAGCCAGAGAGAGTAATTGTAACATAATAAGAATTTTGTCTCATTGACACTTTTGATGCTCCACCTTAATTGGCTTTGCAGGTTCAGCAATGGGTGTAGCAGTTTTGCTGTGCGGACCAGCTGATCATCTGCCGCACGCTGCTGCCTCTTCTCCCCTGCCTTCGTCGTCGCCATATTATTTACTGTGTCATTTTACACGTAGGTACAGTTACACTACAACTGTCACACCTACACCGTGTATTACATACACCACGCTACACAACAATTAGTTGTCAGTGTAAATGTAGCGAATTTTCGCCCAGTTTGACCTGAGTACAGGATTTTCACCGTCGTCACGGAGTTTTTCCCTCAAGCTTGCTTCTATTAACGTAAATACGAGGTTTTTTCACTCACTGGCGACTGCGATTTTCTCCTGTAGCAGGATAGCACACACACCACAGTGTGAATCTTGTGTGACTGAGTTAGGATTTATATGTATGTATATTGAAATCATTCTTCTGAAGGAAGAAAGATTTAATTTTCATGGGGCGTAATGTCACGAATCAATTCGCGACATTTCCTTTTTGTGAGAAGCCACGAACTATTAGTGGAAAACTCACTGTGTATCGCTCAGTTAACCGTTTCTTTCTCCATTTCGGGGTATACTTTTCAAATCATTCGTCACCGTTTTCAGGGGTGACCGATTTAATGCACGTCACTAAGTGCGCTACTGAGCGATACTATTGTTTCTTTATCGTTCACCTCTGCTTGCCTAAACCGTTAGCCACGCCTTCTGGTAGCTTGTGCGTCCTGCCTGTACATTATTTGAATTCAGTCTAGTGGTGGCTTTGACGGAGAGAGGTACTGTGCTCAGAAGTGAAGAGAGGTCAGCTAGCATCCCAAGCTCCACAGAGTATCAGTTTCTTCAAACTCCCACCCCCTGGGTGATATAAAGTATTCATCGACTGGTATTTCTTTTGTGTATTTCCTAGTTTTAAGAGTTTAGTTAAGGTGTTTTTCCTAGGCGTAAGTATTTAGCTATTGTGAGAGTGAGTGAGTGCGTCTCATTTAATTGATTTGAATTGTAACGTTAAATTTATTTTTTGTAATTAATAAATTTAACAGTTCTTTTTTTGAGCTCAATGTAAAGTAAAATCCTGTTTCATTTAAACCAAATTAAGCTTATTTTCCATATAGCTCCTAGCTTGCATAAACGTTTGCTTTCATAACTGGTACTTAGACCAGTCTTGTTGTATTAACTTAAAATCCGTTGTGCCAGGAGTTAATGCATCAGCAAGAACCTGATGTTATTATTATTAGTATTAGTTATTTATTGTCAGGGGTGATGTAACTTTCTCCAGAGGCTAACAGTACAGTAATTCAGCAATTGTGAGTAATTAGTCTCTGCTGAGTACTGTTGAGAAAGTTTATAAATTCTCGTTCTTAGAGAATCTTAGCAAATCAGCGTAAAGTAATCGTTGCTTGATGTAGCAAGACAATCATTGTCTCTGCTCTTCAATATTATTGAATATTATTATCAATTTAAATAATATTTAAGCATTTATATCAAAATTATCGTGATATTTTAAAAACCCCGTGACACACCCAGCCACCAGCCAGCCAATCCATCAACATTCACAAAGCCATGTGTAGTAAGCCCGCCATTTTTCTTCGCCTCTGTAAAGCCATAGATTCCCCACCCACCAACTCACAAAGTGCACCCACCCTACCCAAATGCCCAGCCCACACTCCACCCCGCCCAACCACCCACCCAACCCGTTCCATAAATCCAACCACCCCACCCTGCTCACCTACCACACCCAGCTCGCCGACCACACTCATTTCACCCACTCAACCAACTTCACCCACCACACCCAACCCCTCCAATCTTCCGCCCCACCCTCCTCACCTTTTCAGGCATACTGCAAACGCACCCCAGACACCCTGACCAGCCACCTAACCCATCCACCCTCTATACACCCACTCCACCTAACCGTCGACCGACATACTCTCCAGGCACAAGATGGCTTGCATCTACACACACACACACACACACGCACAAGTTTTAATCATAACAGCCCCTCTAACTTTGCGAAAGCGGAATCGGTCTCAAGAAGGCATCTAACGGTATTGAATGCTGAGTTGTAATGGGGAATCAATACAAGAATATGATTCTGATGTAGTTAGGAAGTGGTATGGAGTGGGTATCAAGTTATCGTGTGCGATGTGTGTGTGTGTCTGTGTGTGTGAGTATATATATATATATATATATATATATATATATATATATATATATATATATATATATATATATACTGTATACGAAACATTAACAAAATATATTAAAATGTAGTGATGGCAGTGCATCTAAAGCCATTGGAACAAAGTCGAGGATATAAAGCTAAGGAAATCCCATCCCTAATTTTTTTAAAACTCCAGTACTTGCCATTATGGTATTGCGTTAGTATACCTGAAAAGTGTCATGTTATTGTTATAATTATTTAACAACCATGCAGTACACAAAAATATGCCAGTTTAAGAAAAATACATAATGAAATTTCATGTGGTTTCAATGGCTTGACCTTGTTCCAGTGCATTGGCGCACTGCCATCCCTACATCTTAATGTAGTTTAGGAACTTTTTAATGTTTTTTTCTTATGTTTTTACAGCCTCTGTGTAAGAGAGGTCCGAAGACTTGTACGTTAATGAAGGGATTAAAAAAGGCTCTAATTTACCCGCTCCCTTTCGAAGTCTCTTGAGGTGATTAAAATTTTCTGGAGAAAACAATGAGAAGGAGCACTGAGATAGTGCATCAACTCATACCTTACGATCGATCTATAACTGAGCTTTTGATCTAACTCTGTGATTTTGATCTTTGACCGATGTTCTAAAACTTGAAATATTTAATTGTTACACGAGCATGGACCCCTCCGCTAAGTTTGGTTAAAGATGGATAAAAAATCTTAAAGCTGACTTTGTCCTGTGACCAAGTCGTTTGTTGCATTGTTATCAAAACTGAACAGTTTAATCTCTAACTGAGCGTAAATCCTTCAACCTGGTTTGATCCAAACTGAATAAAAAACCAAGTTAAAAGACGGAAAGTTTGACAGTGTCGTGAGACCGTGACTTTTGACCGACTGTTCTCAAATTTGAAACATTAACCGTCTGCTGACCCTTTAACGGTCTGCCATGTTTTGTTTAAATCAGATCAAAACTGTAAGCGTATGTTTAATCCCGACGTGCTGTTTTTTACATTTTGGGGGGCAGTATCAACTGTGCCTCCGACCCAGTAGAGAATGAAACCCCTCTGATCGTTTTCGCCATTGCAGACCAAGTGGGGTCTAAGAAAGAAGGAACCCATGGAGAAATCGGGAATTATGATGATTATATTATAGCATGTCAACGTTATATTTTAGCTACCTTAGGCGATGCTCTTGGTATAAAAGACATGAACATTAAGACTAGATGCTTAAGAACAATTTAATACCTCCATGTCTGAGTTACGAAGAATTATATATCTCAAGACATGCCCACGTCGGTGCCGTCCCTTGATAAGGTCTACCGATACTCTGATTTATATTCTGCCGTTGAGCTGCCCCATATCGAATTCCGAATTACCAGATGCTACATCTCATGGTAGACGAACTTTAATTAGAACGGGTTTACAGAGTAATATAATTCCATAATATTTCCCAATAAAACAGAAACTGTAACCTAATACAGTTCTTCATTAACACAGTTCATGATTTTTTTAATCATCATAAGAACAGTGGTAGAATTGGCCGGCTAGCTGAAATAGCTTTTAAGAAGAGGCTAGAAATAATTTTGGTTTTCATCTCAAGATCAGACGGCAATATTAGTTTAAAACTCATCTGGACCATAACCAATGTCAAAGATTTTTAGAAATACCTGACACTCTTATGTTGTCCTCCAAGTAATGGTAGTTAAGTAGTGTAAAGAGGTCCATAGATCTGATTCATTACATCTAGTTTAGATTTGTAATTAATATTACAATAGAGGGAATTCCTTATTACCAATGGTTTGAAATAGCTGAATAAATGCCGGTATGACAGATGAATTATTTGTGAGGAACATGTGATGTTTCGTAGAGAGACAAAGAAACAAATGATGAAGTGACAGAGCGTTGTGGTGGCGAAGTGGGTGTCACTGAAAGCGGTAAAATAAATACATTGTGGTGTGATAGTCACGTAGAGAGGATGAAAAATGAAAAATAATATAGAAAAGTGTGTCAGTGCAGGGGAGGATGGAAGGGGGAGACTAAGATGAGATGGAGAAAGTGAGTGAAGATATGAGTGAAAGGAAGATGTGAGTTGGAGGGAGGGCAGCCAAATGGCAAAGGAAAAGCAACAATAAAGCACTTCGTCTGTGGCCACAATTTACGGGATTCAGGGTTCTGGATATAGATAGATGGATAGATAGACAGACAGTAGATCGCTGCTGCTTTCACCTCACACGACAATAGGAAGGATGTGGTGTGTGTGTGTGTGTGTGTGTGTGTGTGTGTGTGTTTGAGAGAGAGAGAGAGAGAGAGAGAGAGAGAGAGAGAGAGAGAGAGAGTAATTTGGTAGGGTTTGGATCAAGTTATTGATATCATCTAAGAAATTCACAGCGAATCGGCGTAAAAAGGGAAGTGAAATTTCGTTTTAAGCAGAATATTAGGTAGACAGGCACAATAACACAAGCTTTGAATATAACTCACCAAACATTGTTAAATTACACTACCACATTTCTTTTTTTTTTTTCAACATTTTTTGTCATTCGTTATGTTGCAGTCAACACACACACACACACACACACACACACACACACACACACACACACACACACACACACACACATATTCACGAAACAAAGAATCTGAGCGCCAGGGCTCCACCCACTAACGCCCCTCACCTCATTCAAGCGTTTCCCACTTCCTGACTCCACCCCTGTCTCCCCCAGACGATGAAAGCGTCATCTCTGCCTGAAAATCGTACTGAAGTTGAGTCTAAGAACTTAAGTCCTAGACTGTACCTTTAATTACGGCTTAGGTAAATTTCTTGTACCTCTAATTTCGCTTATGACTAAGAATCAATACACTATTACTTATTCATTTTCATTTGTTTAAGATATTTGTTTTTTCTCTGTCAATGAGTGTTTCATGGCAAGTTTCGATGTAACATGTCTGTTTACCAACATACCACTGACCGAGACGGTGAATATTTGTGTAAATAACTTATTTGGTACAGTTGAATATGTCAGAGGGTTTAATCGTGATCAGTTTAAGCAGTTATTAAGGTTAGCAGTTGGAGACATAGTGTTTATGTTTAATGGTAAATTTTACAAGCAGTGTGACGGTGTGGCAATGGGATCCCCATTGGGCCCTACACTAGCAAGTATTTTCCTGTGGCATTATGAATCCTTATGGCTAGATACCTGCCTCTTGCTTGGAAACCTTTATGTTACCAAAGATATATTGACGACACGTTTCTTGTAGTCAAATCATCAGAACATGTCCTTATTTTCCTTAACTATTTGAATGGCCAACATCCAAATATTAAGATCATCTCAGAATTAAGTTGAGAAATCTCTCTCATTTTTAGATGTTAAGATATCTCGCAATAATCATGATTTTGAGTATAGCCGACATCGTAAGCCCACCTTCACTGGACTTAAGACCATACTCTCATCATTTCTCTCTAACTTTTAAACGAAATGTAGTACCTACAGTAGTTTAACGTTCAGAGCTTATCATATCTGCTCAGATTAATTTAAACTCGACGGAGACCTAAAGTTTATATGTAATATGCGCCTTAATAATAGTTTCCCTTTTAGATTTATTGATTCGTGAATTGGTAAGGGCCTTAATGACATTTTATGTAGTCCTAGAACCACCCTTATCAATGTCACGGGGTTTTTATAATATCACGGTAATTTTGAAATAAATGGTTAAATATTATTTAAATTGATAATAATATTCAATAATATTGAAGAGCAGAGACAATGATTGTCTTGCTACATCAAGCAACGATTACTTTACGCTGGCTTAGCACGATTCTCTGAGAACGAGAATTTATAAACTTTCTCAACAGTACACAGCAGAGACTAATTACTCACAATTGCTGAATTACTGTACTGTTAGCCTCTGGAGAAAGTTACATCACCCCTGACAATAAATAACTAATACTAACATCAGGTTCTTGCCGATGCTTAACTCCCAGATGGCACAACGGATATTAAGTTAATACAAGACTGGTCTAAGTACCAGTTATGAAAGCAAACGTTTATGCAAGCTAGGAGCTATATGGAAAATAAGCTTAATTTGGATTAAATGAAACAAGATTTTACTTTACATTGAAGCTCAAGAAATAGAACTGTTAAATTTATTAATCCCAAAAAAAAATAAATTTAACGTTACATTTCAAATCAATGAGACGCACTCACTCACTCTCACACGAGCTAAATACTTACGTCTAAAAAAAAAACACCTTAATTAAACTCTTATAACTAGAAAATACACAAAAGAAATACTATAATCGATGAATGCTGCGTATCACCAGATGGGTGGGAAGACTGGACTAACTGTGAAGTGGAGTTTGGGTACTAGTTGACCTCTCACACTGCGGCACAGGACCTTTCCTCCGTCACAACAAACACAAGACTGACTAAGTCGTGGGAAAGCGGAGCACTCGGCCGCATTTTTTTAACGGTCAGAGGCAAGCAGAGGCGAACAATAAAAAAACAATAGTATCGCTCAGTACAGCACTTAGTGACGTGCATTAAAATCGGTCACTCTTTGAAAACGGTGACGAATAATTTGAAAAGTATACTCCGATAATGGAGGGAGAAACGGTTAGCTGAGCGATACACAGTGAGTTTTCCACTAATAGTTCGTGGTTTCTCACAAAAAGGAAATGTCGCGAATTGATTCGTGACATTACGCCCCTTGAAAATTAAATCTTTCTTCCTTCAGAAGATTTCAATATACATACATATACATCCTAACTCAGTCACACAAGATTCACACTGTGGTGTGTGTGCTATCCTGCTACAGGAGTATGTCGCAGTCGCCAGTGAGCGAAAAAACCTCGTATTTACGTTAATAGAAACAAGCTTGAGGGAAAAACTCCGTGACGACTGTGAAAATCCTGTACTCAGGTCAAACTGAGCGAAAGTTCGCTACATTTACATTAACAACTAATTGTTATGTGGCGTAGTGTGTGTAATACACGGTGTAGGTGTGACAGTTGTAGTGTAACTGTACCTACGTGTAAAATGACACAGTAATACAAATTCATAGTAAAATAATGATGACGAGGCAGAAGAGAAGGGGCGGCAGCATGCAACAGGAACGGCCAGCTGATCTGTACGGCAATGCTGCACCCACCAGCTACACCTGCGAAAGGAATTAAGGTGGAGCATCAAAACTGTTATTTCTGTCTCTCTCTCTCTCTCTCTGCCTAGCAATCAGTACTTGTCATTATTAACCAGGAAACGTAATTCTTGAATTCACAAATTGCTTAGAACCCTTATAGCTTACTGGTTAACGCTTTCATTATTAACCAGGAAACGTGCCAGTTCTTGAATTCACAAATTGCTTAGAACGGGCAGTTTACTGGTTAACCTAACATTATTAACCAGGAAACGTGCCAGTTCTTGAATTCACAAATTGCTTAGAACGGGCAGTTTACTGGTTAACCTAACTCTACACTTACGAGTAATACAGGAAGCTGAAAATCGCTACGCAATCTCGGGCAGGTCACGTTTTAACACCCACCGTGGGTGTGAACACTCATGTGGGTAATGTGCATTCTCCGGGAATCCTCAGAGAGGCCCACAGCTCGAGACATTCCACAAGGTAATTCATACACAGCCTCGGACTGTCTCTGCAAGGTTCTCAAACTTCCCCCTTAACTTATGGTATACATGTATGTACAAGCCCTGGATATACTGTGTCCTGTAGGGCCAACGAGTGAGACGTCTGGTCTACACTTTTAACTGGGAACCAGGCTCGTCCTTGGATTACTCAAATCGCTTAGGATGCCTATTACGGAACCCAACATACAACAGTTGCTAGTAAGCAGCTAGTAGGTGAGACATCAGGTCTACACCCACATTACCACTATCCTGTCTCTCAACTGACTCAGAGATTACAGGTGTGGTTAGAAACGGCACAGGAAGGGCATGTCCCTGATTAGTGGTGTTACTTTGACACACACTGCAGGAACGGACAAAACTATCTATGTCTCGTCCCATCCCTGGCCAGAAAAAGTCAGCTCGGATACGGCCCTGGGTCTTCCTTTTGCCCATGTGACCTCCTGAGGCTGAACAATGACCCCATTGTAACACTGCTAGGCGGTACTTGGTGGGAACGACAAACTGCAATCGAACCTCGCCCTCGGGTGTTCGTGACTCACGGTAGAGCCGTCCTTGTTTGCGAAGGAACTTGGCTCGACCTCCCCGTGAATACTTGATCACTCGACCCTTTTGTTTGTTCCGCACGGTAGCAAGTGTCGGGTCAGAATGTTGTTCTTGCACAACAAGTTGACTGCACATCAGATCTTGCGGCGATTCAATGATCACTGGGGTGACACAATCTGGAGCCTCAGCCATGGCTCGTGTTACCGCAGCAGCCGAAGTCTGAGTAGCGTCATCGGAGCAACTATCCTTGACTCCTTGAATATTGCCTACTATAAAGTCAAATAGAGGCTCTGGCATGACAACCGCAAGTGTCGTACCAGTATAAAATGGAGATGCCACCTGGATACATGCTTCAGGGAACAATCTCACTGATCCATCAATAAGGCTTGCATGGATCTGTCGACCTGTATACTGCTCAGGCCGAACTAAACTCTGCTTGACAGAGCAACCTGAGGAACCATTGTCTCTCAGGACCTTCACAGGAATGCCTCCCACAAACCCTGGCTGTACAAGGAAGGTACTGTCACCTGTGGGAGGGCCTGTGGAGGAAGCAGCTAGCCACTCATGAGGCTGCTGAATTGATGTGGCAAACATTGTGCCTTGTGAGTTATAAGATGGAACATTGGCCATCTGTGGAGGGGGGTTCACTGTCACTGTGGGACTAGTGAACTGTGGGGAAGTACCCACACTGGTAGGGACGTGACCACCAGGCTGCTGCTGAGGAATGAAGGCTGCATTCGCTTCCTGCCTCTTTCGAGCTGGTAGTGGAAAAGTTTGTCCCGACGGTCGGTTGCGTGGCTGATACTGCTGCTGGTTAGGGTACTTGTTGTACCTCTTCCACTCAGGTTTCTGAGTGTTTTGCCCCTGGTCCTTCCACTGCGGTTTTGGACCTTGGCCATTATTCTGAGAATGGCCTTGTTGCTGGGGTTCAGTCTGAGACGGCTTCCCAGACTTGGCAGTATCTTTTCTGCTCCAGGTGTTTTGCTTACGAGCTTGATACCCGTATGCAGTAAAGAATGCGTCAGCCTTCTCTGCCATTTGGCTGGCATCTTTCACCTGGCAGATCTTAAGCTGTGCTATGAGCTCAGCAGGCCACGACCTCTCTAGCTGTGTACGCAGCATAAGGTCAATTATCCCCTCACGCGTGGAAGGAGTTTCATCTTTCTCCATCCACTCATTTAAGTAAGCTGTGAGACGATCAAGGAACTGAACAGCTGTCTCCTTGTCTAGGAGACGAGCTCGCATGAACTGAACTTTGGCGTCGTCTACTGTGAGACCATACGCCTTAATGAGTGCAGCTTTCATCATCTCATATGTGAGATTGTCTCCACGAATTCTGTGGAGAATATCGAGGGCAGGGCCCTCAAATAGGCTAAGAAACTGAAGCCGCTTAGCTGCCTCATCGAGCTGGTAAAGCTGAGCCATGTCTTCAAATCGAGCTATGTATGGCTCGATTCGCTCGCCATCTTTGTATGGGGGAAGCTTGATGTGTGGGGTCGCCATAACATGTGCAGGGAGAGCGCTCGTGGAGCTTGAACCAACTGCACCAGATGTGTCTGAAGCCAAGGAATCTCGCTTGAGCTTCAGCACTTCAAGTTCATGTTTTTCTCGTGCCTCACGTTCGGCACGTTCATGTTCTCGTTCTTTGTCTCGCTGTTCACGCTCGTATTCGCGCTGTTCTCGCTCGTATTCGCGCTGTTCTCGCTCGCATTCGCGCTGAATCTTATGCTCATCACGGGCATCATTCTCGCTGCTGTTCCTGATTATGCCGTGAGAGTATATACTCTTTAATTTCGGTTGGGTCCGAAAGACCCATATCTTTGGCTTCCTGTATAAATATGTTGGTAGCCATGTCGCTAACTCAATCTAAATAACTAGCGACTCAGTACTGATTGCTGCTTCGCAAACGAATGCTAACCAACAAATAAAGAATACAGACACAAGCTAGTGGTGACCAGTCTTATCTAGTTAACTGGCAAAAATTAAAGCAAAAATGCAAATGACTGGGAAGACTCAATAATAAACACAATGGGTACACTGACTTCCCAGAAGCGAATAAAATCGTCTGGCGTTTCCAAGAATAAACTAGAGTTAAGTACTCTATTGATTAATAAAGCAAAAACTCACTTGCTAAATTAACGGTAAACACCAGTAAACTTGTGTCTATAAACTTTAATGATAAATACCTAAATATGAATGAGTGAGCACTATCTCGTGAATAGCTTTAGAGCTAGGAGTTAATATCCTGGAATGAGGTCGCCAATTGTCACGGCGTTTTTTTAATATCACGGTAATTTTGAAATAAATGGTTAAATATTATTTAAATTGATAATAATATTCAATAATATTGAAGAGCAGAGACAATGATTGTCTTGCTACATCAAGCAACGATTACTTTACGCTGGCTTAGCACGATTCTCTGAGAACGAGAATTTATAAACTTTCTCAACAGTACACAGCAGAGACTAATTACTCACAATTGCTGAATTACTGTACTGTTAGCCTCTGGAGAAAGTTACATCACCCCTGACAATAAATAACTAATACTAACATCAGGTTCTTGCCGATGCTTAACTCCCAGATGGCACAACGGATATTAAGTTAATACAAGACTGGTCTAAGTACCAGTTATGAAAGCAAACGTTTATGCAAGCTAGGAGCTATATGGAAAATAAGCTTAATTTGGATTAAATGAAACAAGATTTTACTTTACATTGAAGCTCAAGAAATAGAACTGTTAAATTTATTAATCCCAAAAAAAATAAATTTAACGTTACATTTCAAATCAATGAGACGCACTCACTCACTCTCACACGAGCTAAATACTTACGTCTAAAAAAAAACACCTTAATTAAACTCTTATAACTAGAAAATACACAAAAGAAATACTATAATCGATGAATGCTGCGTATCACCAGATGGGTGGGAAGACTGGACTAACTGTGAAGTGGAGTTTGGGTACTAGTTGACCTCTCACACTGCGGCACAGGACCTTTCCTCCGTCACAACAAACACAAGACTGACCAGTGTTGCCAGGTGCTGGCCCTAAAATATCTGTAGAATCATCTATAAAATTTCTTGAGATTTGAAAAAAAATCTGTAGATCACAATTTCATGCATATATTGACAAAAGGTATGCAAATATAAGTCTTAGAAGTTTTATGTGCCTTTATTTAAAAGAAAAAAAATATGATTAATTCCATATGAATAATCTAAGATTTAATAGTTTTATTAAATTAAGAATATGGTATGAATTTTCATATTTCAAATTCATAAAATGCGGGTTAACACACAGTTACTATATACAGTATATGTGAAAAAGGAATAGGGCTAAAAATAACAGATACATTGATGAAAATTAATTAGTTGAACCAATAAATTACATTATAACAAAAATAACAAGAATGCTTGATTGAACTATTTGTGAAAGAAGTATCCTGAACAGGATTTCAACCCACCCTCTACAGATATTTTGAGTGAGTTTAAATCCTCTCCCATCCACTGTAACAACAACAAAATCTAATTGAAAAGACACTCCCGGGGATGTGAATTAACTACACTGTGACATATATCATGTTTGGAAATTGTATGAGATTCAAAAATAATTGTTACACTGATATCAAGACACTTCATGCTTGAAGAGAGAATTTTATCCTATGCCTAGTCACTAGCATCATCATCTGCATCTTCAGAGACATGGTACATATCATCATTCATTAAAGAGAGCATCTGGGGTGGCAATTTTACATCAAAGCAGCTACTCTTTGATGAAACAAGCCGCTTTGTGTGCAACAATCCAGTCAAGGTAGTTGTAGATAAGCGGTTTCTAAGTTTAGTCTTCATTCTGTTCACAGCAGAAAACACTCTCTCTACTGTTGCACTGGAATGTGGTAAACACAAAAGGTTGAGCATGAATGAAGCTAACTGAGGGAATAGAGGTTCATTGCCCCCTGACTTGGCATCACGTACCTTGGTCCAAAACTGAACAGGAGTTATGTCAGGCTGAGTATCCAAGTCAGTGTTTCTCAAAAGCCGCCATTCAGTATCAATAGTCTGTACAGTTTCATCATTAACCAGGGAAGAAAAAGATACCATGAGTGAAGAAAATGATGCCACACTCTTATTCATCACAGTTTTAGTGTCCAATGCCTCTAAATTTTGAAAAGTAGCATCACTAAAAGGAAATCTTTTAGTTATTTGGACAGCTGCCTCAATGTAAAAGGACAGGCAGCGCTTGCGAAACTCTTCAATGGCTACTGATGGTATAGTGTGCTGCTTACTGAGTGGCAGCCCTACCTTTGCACCAAAGTACATGGAAGATAGTGGTTTAAAATTGTGAGGATCACGTGGAGCAATCTTTGACAAAGGAGTCTTTTGTACATATTTATCACACAGATAGCATTCCAGAATGGATTTGAGACAGTGAGACACTGACTTATTCATTACATGAATTTGAGTAGTTTCAGACTGCATTTGCTTGTTCAGTGTGTCAAATATTGGCAGAACAAAATCTAAAAACTGAAGGTAAAGCTTTGTAGTAGGATCACTGAGTTTTAGAAGGATATATTCACAGGCAAGAATTCTTTCAGAAAGCACTGCATCTGTAAAGTATAACTTCAATGCATCATATTGTTCAAGAAGTCTCGAAACCAGGCTTGGAGTAATTACATATGCTTTCAGTCAATTACAATTACAATTAGAATTACTTGCCCATTATTACATTACAGTTACAAATACAATTACAGGGAAGGAAAAATATGACAAATACAATTACAATTACAATTACTCAGTTTTAGTACTTCCAAATTACAATTGCAATTACAATTACAACCTACTTTGTGATCAATTATATTTCAATTACTTATATACAGGTAAACAAAAATAACAAATTGCAGATTACTCAAAACATTTATACACATTTTTTTTTTTTTTTTTTTTTTTAGTATCATCTAATAATACTGTCTCGTGTAACATGTTTACTTCAGAGCAAATCCACCCTTCTCTCTCTCTCTCTCTCTCTCTCTCTCTCTCTCTCTCTGTTCAGTATATCATACTATATACGTTTATCAAAGTATTTGTGTGATGTAATTATAATTGTTATTCTCCTAAATGCTCAATTACAAATACAATTACTATATTACTTAAAAACACAATTACAATTACAATTATAATTATACATCATTAGAAATAACGAATTACAATTACTATCTATCTATCTATCTATAGATAGATAGTGTAATTAATTATATTTCAATTAAATTACAATTACAATTACTCCAGGCCTGCTCGAAACTACCATGTGTAGGGATAACCAACGGGTTTGACTTGGGTGCAACATTTTGTGAGGCTCAACTCTAACAAATGCTTGAAATTCTTCTAAAGCCCCCATACGTTTTGGACTGCAGCTAAGGTAGGTGTACACATCTCTGGCTAGATCCTTTATACCTCTTGGTAGCTTTAAGCAAGCATTTGAAGCACATAAAGCAAATGAATGGCAAATGCACTTCATGACAAATAATCCATTTACATCATTTTTTAGATGTGATGAAAGTGAATTATGTGCTCCAAGCATTGCATCTGCTCCATCTGCTCCAAAACCAATCATGTTTTGTTTATATGGTATATTATTATCAACGAAAAACTTGACAACAGCATTGTATAAAGAGAGGGCAGAAGCATCTTTCAAAGGAATGAGTCCTAAAAAGCAGTCTTTAACTTGCTCATCTACTAACAACCTAGCTACAATGCACAGATGTTTGACACATCCTTTGTCTGTGCTTTCATCAACAATTAAAGAAAACTTTGACTCCTGCATCTTTTCTATTAGCTTTGTTGAACTAAATTTCCCTGTAACATTCTTTATCATTGCAGTTAATTTAGTTCGACCACATTTTAACTGTTTGGCAATCTCAGAGTCAGGGCACATCGATTGTACCAGCTGAGGCATGTGTTCTACAACACTGAGAGGCAAATCATGTTCACATATAATAGTTGCTAGTCTGACTTCACTTTCTTTTACAGAATCTTTAAGTTTCTTCCTACCGCTGACGGAAGGCATATCAAATACTGAAGGTTGCTTCGCACCTGAAGCACACTTCTGAAGATGTTTTTTCCCCTTAGCATGTGCTTTCAAGTCACGCTTCCCTGCATTCAAAGATAGGTGAACATGGCAAGCTGAGCAATACGCATACAGTGACCCTTTCGAGCTTGCCTTAAGCCATCCTTTAAATACAGCCTCTTCCTCCCATGATATCAAATATTTCTGAGAATATCTCGCTTTCTTTTTACTTGTAGCTGCTGTGGGAACGTCTCTGTCACTGTCAAAGTCAGTGTCCCATGAGTCTCTGTCCATTGTTATGTAGGTCTATAGTGGTGCAACAGCTGTGGAAAATATTGACTGAAATTAACTTTCTTACGAGTATATACCATATTAAGGGATTCCCTCAGAGGGAAAAGCATAGCAAAATAATATACAGTAGCTAGAGGAAGGGCCAGATAAAGAACCAGATGTACGGATGAAATCTGTATATTTACTGGAGTGGGTTAGGACATCTGATTGGTCCGAGTGGAAACGTTTGGGAGAGAACTTTAGCCTTATGGGTTGGGTCACATAGGGTAAAATTGATTCAACTAATCATAAATTATCAAAGCTTCAGATTGGGTTCTCCTTTTCATCCACCGAAATTGCTTTTCTAATAGTGAAAATAGTCAAGGCTTTTATAAATCAAATTCGAAATACACTAGGTCTGACACAGGCTAATGTTTGTAGTAACTGATAAATATAGGCTGGCTAAGCCAAGCAAGACCTATACCTGTACCACCAGACGATTTTATTCAACCCAAAACAGACCATCTAATTGTGAAAGGGTTATATTGTGAAGGCTATATCTAACCCCTCCAATTTGAAAATTCTCCCTCATGCTGAATAAAATCGTCTGTAACGTAGGTAGCAAGAATTTTGTAAAAATACGTCATCGGACTGAAAGAAATCATCGGAGATAGAAATCATCGGTCAAGTTAGACACGAACCTAACTGAAAACTTAATACTGAAAACAAGGGCTAAAAGAGCGAGCCCCTTTTTCACTTTTTGTTTTGCTCATAACTTTCTAGGCCAAATAACTATAACCTTGTTATATTAGATAACCGTAGGAACAGTCGCTAACACCACTAATATATTCAAAATATGTCCAAACTTCTGAAACCAACTCTAACATACCTGCTTCTTACTCCCTCAGAATGTAAACAAAAAAGGCAGTACCGTACATCGGCGCATTCAATAGTAGAAAAATTTATATATTTAATATTGAAATTTTCTTATTAGTTCACAGATTAAGCAGTTTATAAGCATATTAATTGTTATACTGCAAGTACTAGTCTAATAAAGCTTAAGCGACATAATTTGAAATTAACGAAAATACAATATTTCATAGAAAACTTTACATTTCAAGGGTTAACTACTGTATATAATACGCTTTCTTTCAGGACTGTCCTCTTGCCCACAGCTAAATTTCTCTATGGTATTTGTAAATTGAATTCCTTTCCATATTGCTTGTAAAATTTCTTGAGAATTTCTGTAATATATCAATATATCTGTAGATTAAGCACAAAATTCTGTATTTCTGTAGATCCTTCCAAAAATCTGTAGAAATACAGAAATTTCCGTAGACCTGGCAACCCTGAGACTGACTAAGTCGTGGGAAAGCGGAGCACTCGGCCGCATTTTTTTAACGGTCAGAGGCAAGCAGAGGCGAACAATAAAAAAACAATAGTATCGCTCAGTACAGCACTTAGTGACGTGCATTAAAATCGGTCACTCTTTGAAAACGGTGACGAATAATTTGAAAAGTATACTCCGATAATGGAGGGAGAAACGGTTAGCTGAGCGATACACAGTGAGTTTTCCACTAATAGTTCGTGGTTTCTCACAAAAAGGAAATGTCGCGAATTGATTCGTGACAATCAATATACACAAAGATGTAATTTACTTTTCCATGGTTTACACTGGCAATTAAGCTTGACTTTGCGAACCAAGCTAACAAAGCTGCTTCGTGAATTTCACCCACATATCAAAATCAATGTTATTTTTAGACCAGGAAGAACGACTCAAAGTTTGTTTAATTTTAATTTCCAAGGCTGAATCCCTAGAGAACATGCCTCCTTAGTAATTTATCAAAATACGTGTGATAGCTGTAAGGCTACATATAAAAGTAAGACAAAGAGGCATCTTGGAACTAGGATATTTGAACATTTACTATAGGTAGATCAGTTAGATTGAGTGCGTTCCTGAGCGAACGCGAGATCGTGCAAGCAGAGTGAAAGAAGAGTTTTGGACAAATGTGGAAGCGTGCATAGAAAAAATTTGAAAGGAATGAGAGAGTGTTTTTGATTAGAGCTTTGAATGGAAAAGCAGGGAATGTGAAGGTGGATGGAGTAGTTGGTGTGCCTGCTGAGAAGGATGAGAATGGCAGTGCTTTTGTGGACATTTGTGCCGGGAGGGTGTAGGTGATAGATAATACCATCTTCAGGCACAAAACGATCACGAGGCGAGTGATGGGTGGGTGGTGAACTGAATGAACGGAAGGCAATGATTGATTATGTGTGTCTGGATGAAAGGATGAGAAGGCCTGTAATGGATGCAAGAGCATATAGAGGTTGGGGAGTGAACTTTCTAACCGCCACTTGGTGGTGGTCAAAATCAAAGTCCAAATGAAATGGAAAAATAGAAGAAGGAGATGACAGGAGGAAATAGTTCATACAAGGAGGGTGGAATAGTTACAAGAGGAGGGAAAAAAGGCAGAATATAAGAGGGAAGTGGAGAAGCGAATGAGTAAATATGGATTGGAGCAGATGGGGGACGTGGAAGGTGTGTGCAAGATATTCACAGAAGAAATCTGTACAGCATGTGAGGTGGTGTGTGGGGTGAAGAGAAGACGAAAGGGGGTGCAAGGAAAAGCATGGTGGAATGAAGAGGTGAGAGAGATTGCGGCACAAAAGAAGAAAGCATATGCTGAAGTGAGTGGATGAGAAACAGGGGGGTGGAAGAAGCTGAGAGACTGAGGAGAGAGTTATATGTAGAGGCGAAGAGAGAAGTGAAAAGATTAGTAAGACAGAGTAAGAATGAGTGCATTAGATGAGGAAATTGGAAGGAACTTGAGTATAAAGTGAAGGGAATGAAAGAAAGTGTTCTGGAAAGAGGTAAAGTGGGTTAGACAAGGTCCCATAGTAGTTAGCTGAGGAGTGAAAGATAAGGATTACTAGTGGAGAAGGGAGAAAAAGTGAGCAGACGGAGAGAACACGTTAATGAATTGTCGAACATAGAGAATGAAAATAATGCAAGTATAAGTGGCTGGGGAATGGCTGGGAGAAGGAGGGATGTGAGAAGAGAGGAAGAAATCAGTAGGATGGAAGTTGTGGAAGCAATGAAGAAAGTTAAAATGGGTTAAGCCCCAGGAATTGATGGAGTGCGTAGTGAAATGCTGTACCATGAGGGAGAGATAGTAATAGAATGGATGTGGAAGATGTGCAGATTGGCCTTGGAGGAAGGTAGAGTCCCGGATAATTGGAAGTCAGGTATAATTATTCCCCTGTAGAAAGTATAAGGGGAAAAAAAGAAGTGTGTGGTAATCATAGGGGATCTTTAGTGGAAAAGTTTCTGAGAAGGGAAAGAAGCTGTATGTAGCTTTCATGGATTCGGAGACAGCACATGACAGGGTGGATACACAATGATTGTGGAAAATATTAAGAATATGTGGAGTAGATGGAAAATTGCTGAAGGTCGTGAAGAGTATGTATGAGGGTGCTAAGGCTGCAATGCGTGTGGATAGTGAACTGAGTGATTTTCTCTATTTGAAGGTGGGATTGAAACAAAGGTGTGTCATGTCCCCTTGACTGTTCAATCTGTATATGGATAGGGTTATAAAAGAGATACAGTGTAGGGCAGTGGATGTTGGAGCAGCCCTAGTGAGAGAGGGGAGTGTTTGGAAACTCCCTGTACTGTTGTTTGCAGATGATACTGCGTTGTTAAGTGAAGACGAAGGGGAGCTGCAAGGCTTGGTGAATGAGTTTGGGAGAGTGTGTAAAAAACGGAATCTAAAGGTGAATGTAGGGAAGAGTAAAGTGATGGTCTTCTAGAGAAGCGAAGTCAATGAATGTACAGTGAGGCTGGATGAGGAGGAAATGGAAAATGTGAGTGCATTTAAGTACTTGGGTAGTGTGATGAATAAGGATGGAAGTTTAGAAGGTAAAGTGCTTGAAAGGGTACAGCAGGGAAGAAAGGCTGTTGGTTCTTTGAAAACAGTGATAAGAAACAGGGATGAGAGCATGGATGTGAAAAAGCTACTACATGAGAGTATTGTGATACCAACTCTAATGCATGGAAGTGAAGCTTGGACCTTGCTGGAGGAACAGAAGTCAAGAGTGAGAGTAGTGGATATGAGTTCTCTGAGAGGAGCATGTGGAGTCACATAGAGAGACAGACTGACAAATAAGGAAGTGAAAGAGAGTTGTGGTGTGGATGTGGATGTGATAGGAAGCGTTAGGAGAAACGCACTGAGGTGGATTGGCCATGTGGAGAGGATGGAGAGTGAGAGACTGACGAGTAGAGTGTATGTGACTGAGGTGGAGGGGGTGAGAGGAAGGGGGAGGCCAAGGATGAGATGGAGGGATGGAGTGGAGAGGTATATGAGAGAGGGGGGGGGGAGTGAGCTTGGAGTAAGGAAATGAAATGGCTCGGGACAGGGCAACATGGGGGCGATTTGTTTGTGGCCACCCCTTACAGATTAAGGCGTCTGGCAATAGACAGATAGATAGATAGATAGAACAGGCTATATACTGATGCCACTCCACTCAGTAATTCGTCAGCTTGCGAGTGAATATCACCCTATAAATAAAAGCAGTTTCTCAGTTTTAGCTAGTAGCTGGAGTTATATAGACTTGCCTATAATGAAGATCATTTACCATGCAATACAAAAACCTGAAATTGGCGACTGTGAGTAGTCAGTACCGCTACTGTGTTTTAACTGTTTTCACCATTATTACTGATCATTTTCAAAGATTTTTTCTGTGGATTTTAATTTATTTTTTTAATTAATAGTCCACCATCTGCCTGAATTGAGACAAATGAACCGGATAAGACTAGTGTAGAGAATGCCATGAAAGATGAATTCCACTTGATTATTAAAGTCACAGAGGTGAACAGAACGGTCCGAAAAAAGGACAACATTACACCTTTTAAAGTTTCCATACCATCATTGAATGAAAAGAAGCAAGTTCGAGTGAAGGCAAAGGACTTCAGAAGTAGTGAACACCAAGTATATAAGAAAGTCTACATCAGATCAGACCTTCCTAAGAAATAGCTTCAAGAGTTAAAAAAAACTTTATAGCCCTCTTGAAAGAGAAACGTCGGAACAACCCAGGGAGAAAGTGGACCATCATATACAACTCCATAGTAGAGGTTCACTCATCAGTGGTGGCTCCTCCAGAAGTACAGACAACAGCTTCAGAAATGAAAACTTTGCCAGCGTCTCCGACACCCGAAGCTATTCTGCCCGAACCCAACGTGGTGTCAGTGCCCTCACCAACCAACACACAACAGAAAACCATCTTTCACAAATCCAGTTTTAATACTTTCCAAATCTGAAAGTTTACTACACTAGTATCGAAAATTCAATAATGAGTAAATGTGAGGATCTGCATGTGGAAATTACCAAGGAAAACTACGATGTCATTGCACTTACAGAGTTTAAACTCAAGTTTAGAGTAGTTTCCACTTTACAGTCTATGAATATTGAGGGCTATGATATAATAGCAAATGACCTAACCCAGAACTCTACAAGGGAAACTTGTATCTATATAAAATTCAAGTAGGATGCCAAACAACTCACAGCCTGAACACAAGAATAGTTTGCCCACGGTACATGGGTAGGAATCAAGCCAAAGGATCAGAACAGTGTTCTAATTAGTTGTATATATAGAAGTGGTACCCCCACAACAACACTCCCGAAAGATGTTGCCCTTCACGAAGTATTCACGTGGGCTACCAATACATCCCATTCTCACAGACTCATCATGGGAGACTTCAGTCACCCAGGAACCATATGGACCTCATCACCACAAATCCAAGCCTCACAAACAACGAACAATGCTGAGGCTTTATTTATAGAATGTGTAAGAGATTCTTTGTTCGACTAAAGTGTCATTCCATCAACTACATATAGACGTGATCAGGCAATGATTTTGGACTAACTAATATTTGCAAATAGTTCTGATATGGTTGAACAACTGAGGTACAGTACAGTACAAGGTGGGACACTGGATGTTGGGGCGACCCTAATAAGAGAGTACAGTGTTTGGAAACTCCCTCTACTGCTGTTTGCAGTTGATACTGTATTGTTCAGTGAAGACGAAGGGGTACTTCAAGGGTTGGTGAGTGAGTTTGGGAGAGTGTGTAAGAAACGGAATCTTAAGGTGAATGTAGGGAAGAGCAAAGTTATGGTCTTCGAGAGAAATGAAGCCACTTAATGTACAGTGAGGCTGGATGAGGAGGAAAGTGAAAATGTGAATGCGTTTAAGTACTTCGGTAGTATGATGAGTAACATTGGAAGTTTAGAGGGTGAACTGCTTGAAAAGGTACAAAAAGGGAGAAAGGTTGTTGGTTCTTTGAAAGCAGTGATAAGGAACAGGGAAGTGAGTATAGAAGTAAAAACCCGCTGCATGACAGTATTGTGATATCAGCCCCAACGCATGGAAGTGAAACTTGGACCTTGCTGGGATAGAAGTCAAGAGTGAGAGCATTTGAAATGAGTAATCTGAGAAGAGCATATTGAGTTACATGGAGAGACAGACTGACAAATGAGGAAGAGAAGGAGCGTCGTGGTGTGGATGTGGGTGTGATAGGAAGCGTTAGGAGAACTACACTGAGGTGGCTTGGCTATGTTGAGAGGATGGAGAGCGAGAGACTAACGAGGAGAGGGTATGCCAGTAAGGTAGAGGGGGGGGGGAGGCGAGGATGAGATGGAGGAATGGAGTGGAGAGGTATATGAGAGAGGGGTGTGTGACCTAGGAGCAGGGCATTGAAATGGCGTTGGCTAGGACGACATGAAGACGATCAGTTTGTGGCCACCCATTATGGGATTGAGGCGTCTGGTAAAATTTCACCAGTACATTTCTCCTTAATTTTATTTCACCCTCATAATACAGGTATATCCAAAAATACCTCTCGATCAGATAACCTTCTGTGGATACCAGGAATTCTGAATTATATTTCCCATGTAATTTCAACAGGCTGAAACCGAATGATATTCTCGGAGAGCTGCCGACATACTCTCACTGTCTTTCGCTGTCGGATTTATAATTGACGCCGGAGCCACTTCAGGTTGTGTTCATTATTTCTTAGCGATTTTTATTCATAAAAACAGTCCTTTTTAGCATACCGGACAGTCAGTAAACTTCCTGCTGTTTCTGAAACACGGTTACGGTTTGCCTATTTTTCTCTTTCGTGGGGAAGGATGGTTTCGTGCAGAGGATTTCACTGCTCACAAATTGTTGCACAAGAAGCGATATGAGTATACTCATCTATATATCTATCATCTATCTATCTATCTATATATATATATATATATATATATATATATATATATATATATATATATATATATATATATATATATATATATATATATATATATATATATATATATATATATATATATATATATATATATATATATATATATATATATATATATATTTATATTGCCAGACGCCTTAATCCCATACGGGGTGGCCAGACGCCTTAATCCCATACGGGGTGGCCACAAACAAATCGCCTCCACGTCACCCTGTCCCCCGCCATTTCACTGTCCTGCTCCCAACTCACATCCCGCTGTCTCATATACCTCTCCACTTCATTCCTCCATTTCATCCTTGGCCTCCCCCACCCCCACTCCCCCTCCACCTCACTCACATATACTTTCCCCGTCAGTCTGTCACTCTCCATCCTCTCTACATGGCCAAACCACCTCAGTGTGTTTCTCCTAACGCTTCCTATCACATCCACAAGCCTTGCAGCTACCCTTCGTCTTCATTTAACAACACAGCATCATCTGCAAACAACAGTCCAGGGAGTTTCCAAACACTGCCCTGTCTCATTAGGGCCACTCCAACATCCACTGCCTTACCTGGTATCTCTTTTATAACTCCATTCATGTACAGACTGAAAATCCATGGAGACATGACACACCCCTGTTTCCACCCAACCATCAAATAGAAAAATTCACTCAGTTCACTATCCACAAGCACTGCAGCCTTAGCATCCTCATACATACTCTTCACAGCATTCAACGACTTCCCCTCTACTCCATATATTCTTAATATTTTCCAAAATCCTTGTCTATCCACACTGTCATGTGCTTTCTCCAAATCCATGAAGGCCGCATACAATTTCTTCCCTTCTCTAGAAACTTTTCCACTAAAGATTTAAGATTGAATGTCTGATCTACACAACCTCTTCTCTTCCTAAAACCTCCCTGTTCTTCTCCAACTAATTCCTCTGTTAATTCCCTAACTCTGTCAATAAGTATCCTACCATATACTTTTCCTATTACACTAAGACGACAAATGCCTCTATGATTATCACACACTTCGTTTTCCCCTTTCCCTTTGTACGTGGGAATAATTAAACCCGACTTCTAATCCTCCGGGACTCTACCATCCTCCCAGGCCAATCTGCACATCTTCCACATCCATTCTAGTACTATCTCTCCCCCATGCTTCAGCATTTCACCTCACACTCCATTAATTCCTGGGGCCTTCCCCATTTTGACTTTCTTCATTGCTTCCACGACTTCCATCCTTCTGATTTCTTCCTGTCTTCTCACCTCCCTCCTTCTCCCAGTCATTTCCCAGCCACTTATACTCACATTACTTTCATTATCTATATTCAACAAATCCTTAAAGTGTTCTCTTCATCTGTTCACTTTTCTCCCTTCTCCACCAGTAATTTACCATTTTATCTTTCACTCCCCAGCTAACTGCTCTGGGACCCTGTCTAACTCTCTTTACCTCTTTCCAGAACATTTTCCTACAGTCCCTTGACTTTACACTCAAATTCCTTCCAAATTTCTCGTCCACTCTCTTCTTACTCTCTCTTACTAATCTTTTCACCTCTCTTTTCCTTTCTACATATAACTCTCTCTTCCGTCTCTCAGCTTCTTCCACCCCCCTGTTTCTCATCCACTCACTTCAGTATATGCTTTCTTCTTTTTTGCCACAGCCTGTCTCACCTCTTCATTCCACCATGCTTTTCCTTGCACCCCCTTTTGTCTTCTCTTCACCCCACACACCACCCCAAATACTGCACATATTTCTTCTGTGAATATCATGCACACACTTTCCACGTCTCCCAACTGCTCCAGTTCATATTTACCCAATTGTTCCTCCACTTCTCTCTTATATTCTGCCTTTTTCTCATCCTCTTGTAACCTTTCCACTTGCATCTACTCCTTCCTCCCGTCCTTCCCTTTTTCTGTTTCTCCATTTTACTTGGACCTTGATTCTCACCACCACCAAGTGGTTGTCAGAAAGTCCACTCCCCCAACCTCTATATGCTCTTGCATCCATTACACATCTTCGCATCCTTTCATCCACACACACATAATCAGTCATTGCCTTCCTATCATTCAGGTCACCATCCACCCTTCTCATCACTCGCCATATATACCTGTGGATCATTTTGTGCCTGAAGAGGGTATTGGCTATCACCAACCCCCTCCCAGCACAAATGTCCACTATAGCACTAACATTCTCATCTATCTCAGCAGGCACACCCCACTCACCAACTACTCCATCCACCTTCACATTCCCTACTCTTCCATTCATATCACCAATCAAAAACACTCTTTCATTCCTTTTAAACTTTTCCCTGCACACTTCCACATTTGTCCAGAACTCTTCTCTCACTCTGCTTGCACGATCATGCGTTGATGTATACACGCACACAATAGCCCACATTTGTAGTCCAACTTTCAATCTTACCCAAACAATCTTTGAGCCAACTGATCCATACCGTCTTATATTCTCCCTTCATCTGTTACTCACAGCAATACATGCCCTTTCTTTTGCCCCTTCATTCTCACCTACTCCTGCACATATACCCCATCCACACTCCCAGTCTCTCACACTCACACCTCGCCATTTAGTTTCAGTTAATCCACATACATCCACTTTCGCAGCCTCAAGCACCTGGACAATCTCTACTTCATCTCATCATTTGCACCCCTTACATTCCACATCGTGATCCGTATCATGTCCTATGTTCGGTCCTTAGTCGTCATCTTTTGGTAAGTCCTGGTCCGAGGCTTCTTGACCATATTTTTAGTTAGTTGTTTTCCGGGGAGGGGCACTAACCTCCGCCAACCTATTTGCTGTCACGTAGGAAACACGTGTCAGTTAGTTTTAAGTTTACCACTCAGCGTTGTAAATGCTTTCCTGATTTACAGGAAAACATTTGGCTCGCCACTCCTTGTAGAGCTACCCTAAAACAGAGTACCATTACACTGAGTGGGTGGATGATAGGCACCCACACCTACCACAATATATATATATATATATATATATATAGATAGATAGATAGATAGATAGATAGATAGATAGATAGATATAGATATACTGTATATATATATATATATATATATATATATATATATATATATATATATATATATATATATATATACACACACACACACACACACTATCAGGGGGTATCCAGCGTTGCTGGGCCAAAAAGGCGAATACTCTAATCCTATAACTTTGTTCCTGTTCAATCTTTCCTTCTACTCCAGAAAGACCATGTACCACTTTTGCTTTTGAAAAGGGAATATAAGAAGTCCAGGAACTTTCTATTTCAGATTTCGTGGACTAACGCACTGTATCTGTGCACACTTGTTTACTATTACCAATTACCTCAAATGACCTCCGACCGGGGGCCTCAAATGACCTAGGAGGTCAACCTCACACAGCCTATGTCCGAACTGTAAGTCATGTGAGTCTCCATGCCAAAATTTAGGCTGCAGAGGTATCCGGCGTTACCTGGGCCAAAAATGCGAACACACTTCTAGTGACCTCGAATGATCCAGATCTGAATTTTGTCTCCCCCTCAAGACCGTTCTTGGGTCACCCTGATGCAGAATATATATATGGGTCTGAGGCCCATGGTTTTGGCGTGATTCAAGGACACACAAACAAACAATGCGGCTCATATCTGTGTATCTATATATCTATATACCTAGGCTGCTTTCACCAAGGAAAGGGAGGTAGCCGAGACAGGACGACACACTCCCAATTTACTCATCCACTGAAACATATTCATGTGCATCTTAACTCCAAAATGGGAGAAGGGACAGATCATCCCCGCACCGCACCGCACGAGGGTCAACTGCGCAGTGCAATCAGTGACATCCGCAGCAGAGCCCAACAGCAGGGCTAGTTTACCCCTGCCACATGATAATAGACCCAGTCCTTTACCTGCACCTGGCCTGATTAGCTGATCAGACCAAATGCGGGAGAATATCCCCTCAGGGCTGCGTCATCATTTACTCATTCACAGTTTCTCTCCATTCATTTTTATCACGCAACAGCCACTGTTCCTTACTCAACAGACATCCCTCTCGCATCCAACTCTCTCTTCACTGTCCATCCATCCTATTCGTGATCTTCCTCTCAGCCTTATACCTCTCGCATCAGATTTAGTTATCTTTTTCAAATCGCTCATTATCCATTCTCTCCATATGCTCAAACCATCGCAACACCCTCTGCTCAACTCGATCAGCCATCTCCCGAACAACTTCAGTTCTCCTTCGCACTTCATCATTTCTTACTCGACCCATACGCATCACTCCACACATACTCCTCAGACACCTTATTTCCATTACATTCAAACTTTTCCTCTCTGCTACACCCATATTCCATGTTTCAGCCCCATATAACGCAGTCGGTACCACAACACCCTCATACAGCCTTCTTATATATATATATATATATATATATATATATATATATATATATATATATATATATATATATATATATATATATATATATTAGGGTGGTCCTTATACAGCAGGGCCAAAATTTGATTTCGAAAATTCAAATGCCATACCCATTCAAAACATTCTAAATAGGTTAAAACTACTGTACGTGAAATATTTTTGACAACAAATAATTTTTAGAGGTTGCTCATTGCCCTTGAATATCACTGTATAAGAGTCAAACCGTGTATATTCAGAGGAATTTGTATCTGAAATATCCTGACATTTATGAATTTTTCAGATACGATATCAGCTCACAGAAGGTCACAAACGGTTAATTTTTGAAAGAGGTAGATATATTTATTAACTAACTGAACCAGTGATTGCAAAACAGTAGAAAAAATTGTCTATGTTCAAATCGGGGGAAGACCAAGTCATGACAAAAAACGAACAAACGTAAAGAAGAACAAGTCTAAACTTCACATAGGAGGCATGTTGGGAAATGAGTGTATCTTGATACCAGCTGTATGTGAGGATCAAAACGTTTCCTTATTTTTAGATACAGGCTCTCCAGTGAACTTAATAACACATGAAGAAATAAATAGAATTCTTAAAAATAAAAAGAAAGTAACTTTTCTGGATGAAGCTGATTTAGATTTAAACACGGTAGATGGAAAACAAATTACAGTGAAAGGTATGATAAGATTAAATATCAGTTTCACAGAGACTACAAAACCATTCTCTGCATTTTTCTATATCGTTGAAAACTTAGCAATTAAAGCTCATATGTTACTGGGCTTAAGATCCATGAGAACAGGAACATAACTATACTCCCACAAATGAATGGAATAGACTTTGACAATGAATTCATAGAGGAAATACCTTCAGAGCCCTCACCGATTGGTAAAAGAGAGCCAAAAAGAATTGGTAATATTAAAGGCTTAAACAAACATACACAAACAGATGAGTGTATAGATCCACTCCCACCACCAGCCCCATCCTCCAGAATTAGTGACCCAGATAACAGTACTGATTTATCAATTTTTCCACCCCATCTCACTGATGATTTAGTTATATCACCTAATTCCTACATGAAAGTTACCATAAAGAGCAAATTACTGAATTTTACTATTCTTGTCTTAGAAGAATTATGTAAAGGCATTGACAGTAGAAAACGCATTATGTCAGATGAACGACGAAGGGCAAACTTAGATATTCATAATTAATCACATGAATGGAGAAGTTCAGTTGAAAAAGAGGACTTGCATAGTTAATACTGAAAAATGTCCTGCCCCTGTGAAGGAAATAGTTATAGCTGGAGTGACAAGTGAGATAAAATCTACGGATAGAGAAAGAATAGAAGAGAATTTAATTCACTCAGGTGAATTTGATGAAGAAAATGATTTGTTAACCCTGCTGGAAACACACAGGGACACCGTAGCATTGCCCGGAGAACAATTAGGGTGTACTAACCTGATTAATCACATGATTAATGTGCACCCAGAAACACCACCAATTTTCGTACCAGCTTACCGCATACCACACTCCCAACGAACACTTGCAAATCAGTATGTCGATGAAATGTTAAAACTTGGAATTATTGAGCCTTCAGTCTCCCCGTGGAATGCCCCATTATTCTTCGTGCCCAAACGAAATGGAGAAATGCGTGCGGTAGTAGATTACCGTAAACTAAATAATCACACAATCCCAGACAGATTTCCCATGCCATTGCTAAGCGACGTTCTACAGAATATTGGTCCTGAGAATAACATATTCTCAACCATCGATCTCCTAAACGGCTATTATCAAATCCCAGTTTCGGAGGAGTCACGTAAATACACTGCCTTTTCCACAAACAGAGGCCATTATCAACATACAAGAATGCCAATGGGACTGAGGACAGCCCCAGGCACATTCCAGCGTCTTATAAATTACGTATTGTCCGGAATTTTAGGACAAGGAATATTTGTTTATCTTGACGATATTATAATCGCAACGAAGAATATTAAGGATCATCTCAGGAAATTAGACTTACTCTTACAAAAGCTTAGTGATGCTGGTTTAAAAATTAAACTTTCTAAATGCAAATTTTGCTTTAAGGAAATACATTTCTTAGGCCACAAATTAAGTTCTAATGGTATTCATATCACTGATGACAAAATACAGGTAGTGAGAGATTTTCCTGAACCCACTACTACTGACGAAGTTAGACAATTTTTAGGTCTGGCTGGGTACTATACGTCATTCGTACCACAGTTCTCTCATATAGCCTTTCCTCTATTCCAACTACTCAAAAAAGATGCTGTATTCCAATGGGAAGAAGAACAAAAAAGGGCATTTAACAATCTACAAATTAAACTAACAAATGCACCTTGTTTAGCATATCCAGATTACACAAAATCATTTCTTATTTGTACAGACGCATCAGTTAAAGGATTAGGGGCTGTACTGATGCAGGAAGATAAAGGAGGAAAAAATCAACCAATTGCATTTGCCAGCAGACAAACAAGAGGTGCAGAGAAAAATTATTGCACTACAGACTTAGAGGCACTTGCAGTGGTTTTTGCATTACAGAAGTTTCGAAATTTGGTATATGGTTACGAAATCCACTTATTCACCGACCATAAACCACTGGTGGGTATGTTTAAAGAAAAACTCCTTTCTGGGAGGAGAGCAAGATGGAAATGTACAGTTGAAAACTACAATGTACAAATTCATTATACACAAGGTAAAATGAACATAGTAGCTGACGCATTATCTAGGAACCCGAACACAATTCAGGTCGGGGCATTAGATCTCAAAGGAGATATCCCAAACCACGATGATATCGCAAAGGCACAAAGACTTGACCCAATATGGTCTAAAGTTATATACAAGTTAGAAAGTGGAGATGACATACAATTACCCAAACTGCATGTCCCACTCGAACAATTCACACTGGTCAATAATACATTATACAAGATTAACTCTAAACAACCAAAACGCCAAAGAAATACTAACCAGTTGGTAGTACCTAATGACATGATACCCCAAGTATTACGAACGATACACGATAGCCCACATGCAGGACATCCTGGAAAGGATAAGACATTCAACCAAGCCCAGCTGTTATATTACTGGCCTTCATTACGAAAAAATATAAACAATCATATAGACAGATGCGAATCATGTGCGAAACACAAAGGAAACCCAATCACACTTGCACCGATGGGTAATTACCCCGTGCCACATCAACCTTGGGACGTTGTCGCTGTTGATTTACTCAAGATGCCATTATCATACAATAATAACCTATACTTATTCGTAGCAACGGATCATTTTTCCCGTTATGTCATTTTAGCTCCAATTAAAGATAAGACAGCAGAGACAGTAGCAAAGGCAATAACAGATAATGTAATATGTCGCTTTACTACCCCAAAGGTACTAATAAGTGATAATGGAGGAGAATTTAATTCTGAGATCTTACAAGAAATATGTAAACAATACAACATCAAAAAGGTTAACGTTTTAGCCTATCACCCAGCATCGCATAGGTTGGTAGAGAGACAAAATAAAAAAGTATTAGATGCGCTACGACACATTCTCAGTGAAAATTATGCAAGCTGGGATGATTGGATTCCCAGAGTAGAAGCCTCAATTAATGGATCTATAAATAAATCCATAGGTGACACACCACATTTCATTATATATGGAACAGATAAAAAACTACCATATGAGCTCCTAGAAGGTGACAGTATGCTCATATACAATTACGATGATTACTCTAAACTCCGTTTACGTGAATTCCAGGACATATACAAAAGAGTCAAAAAACAATTAACGATATCCAAGGAAGAAATGGCGGAGGCATTTAACAAGAAGGCAAGAGATTCACCTATCAGCTTAGGAGACATTGTTTACGGTATCATTCATACGAGAGACAATAAATTATCCCCAAAATTTGAGGGCCCTTACAGAATAATTAACATAAAAGCAAACAAAGTTTTAATTAAGTCACTGTCAAGTGGCGAAGAGAAACAAGTTCATATTGACCATTTAAAACGAGTTTCAAAGGAATTACCCAATAATTATTCAGCATCGGATACAACCGAACAGGCGAACGTACCTCAAGAAACCAAGCAAGAAAACAACAATGATTACAAAAAGAAATTAAGGTCATATACCAAACAATCGAACATAGGTGCAACTGTTCCAATCAAATCTACAGTACATCATTTACGAGAATTAAATATCGATTTAAACTTCTTCTATAAATGAAATAACAATCAACCGTAACGCACATCATCACTATCATCGACCACAGCATGACCATATTAGGAAATTAATAGATTTTTTTTTTTCGGTAGGTTACGATGAAGGAACTTATGCTATGGATTCTCCTCTACATAGCAAGAGGATATGCGCACTTAGACCCCCAACACATAGTACGACAAGGATGCCTCATAGCTCCAACGGCCACGACTACAATTGTTAAGGACGTCATGAGTACTGAAATAAGTCTAGATTACTTGTATGAATTACCTACTTATCTAGACAATCTTGCGAAGCCAATGCGAACTCTGGACTTCATGATAGGAAATTATGTTTCACAAGCACATAACACAGAGGAAGTGAATGAAATGGTAAAGTTAGCAAAATGGAAACTAGAACAGGCAAAGTCAACTATGCTCATTATGATCCAAGATCTCCCATCTTATGGAACGAAGGTACTGAGAGACAGGAACATCACATGTACTCGCCAAAAGCGCGGTTTGTTCGACCTGGGTGGCTCAGTTCTTGGGAACATCTTTGTATTGGCTACAGAGGATGACCTTAAAGAAATAAACAACAAATTTAATAAAATAGCTCAGATACTAACATACCAAGATAAATTCATCACAGGACAGAACTCAGCAATGAAGACAATTGTGAAAAATCTGAAAAAGGCAGAAAACATAGCTCTCGAGAGTGTAGATAAAATAAATGAAATGGAAGGAAACATTACTCTTTTCCAACACTTCTCCATCATCACAGAACATATTGACACGATTCTACAACAATTAGAGAACACTAGAGATCGTTTCAGGGCACTTATGCAAGGAATTTCGAATGCTGGTGATGGCAAGATCACAATTGACTTACTCCCAGTTCATGAGCTACGTCAGATAATTAGTCAAGGCATACATAAACATAAATTGAAGCCGTTGTTCCGCAGTAGGGAATTCATGCAATATTATCCATATTTAGAAGCAACACTAACACAAACATCAGTAGTAGTTCATGTACCATTCATAACTGAAGACCTGTTCACAGTATACCAAATACATCCCTTCCTCTATAAAAATAACAACACTTTGGTCATCATCAACACCAACACAGACACCGAACTCATCATGGTCTCCAAGAGACGGGACACTGTCACTTTCACAAGTGAATCAACGATTGAACGAAAGTGCCGCACATCCTTACATGCTGTTCATCTTTGTCCTGCGTACATTTTCACGTTTCAGCCTACTGATACAGTCCCTTGTGAAATGGCTATCATCAGAAATGACAATATTCATAATCATTGCAACTTCACTTTTGCTCCAGGTAAACTTGTACACCATCAACGCATTGGACACTCACAGTTTTTTTATTTCCCTCATAACACATCAGTTTACATAGTCTGTCCAGATATACCACCATCTCATACATCAGCATCAGGATTATACATAGCACCAGACTACTGTGCGGTATTTACACCAGCCATGTCTACTTTATCCACCATCAATCACTACGCCATCCTCAATCATACACAAACATTTCCACCCACTGCCTGATATGGACTTAAACATGAGCACAAGTATTAAGTTGACTTCACCTAAGTTTGAAACTATGCAACTGATCAATGAAACAATGAAGCCCTGGGAAGATTTGAGTTTGAGTATGTTCAACCCATATTCTGTGAATAGCCCAGCACCTACTGTCTTTATAATCTTCTGCATTGTATTTGCGGTACTGCTGTTCGCAATGCATAGAATGCATGCAAGAATTGCAAATTTGGAGTCAGTATTTAGTGGGGGGAGAGTTAACATCTAAGTTAACCCCCCTGAATGAAGTGTACATATTTTGTATATATATATATATATATATATATATATATATATATATATATATATATATATATATATATATATATATATATATATATATATATATATATATATATAAAATACAAAGAAGAATGACCCATGATATAGAAGTATGGCATACCAGTACCATTATCTTTAAATGAAATATTAATAACTCTTACCATAATCTTAATTTTAAACTATTTTTTTTTTCTTGCATGTAAGCATTTCATTACAATAACCCAAGTACATACAGTATTACAGTTAAATAGTTTACTTTTAATGCATTATTCAAATATGTATACAACTTGTTTAAAATGTATTATTACTGGATCATTGCAATTTACTATGAATATTATATGTATACAATATTATAATCAATATTATGTACTAATAGATTAGCATATGTCAATGATAATTGCTGTCGGAGGACCTTCAGCGGCGTGGCCGAGCGATGTTATGAGTCCACATTATAATTACAAATCATAATTGATAGATAGATAAATAGAAAGATAGACAGCTCCATGCGAGCCTGGGAAAGGGAAATGATCTTGCAAGTTAACTGAGGAACTGCTGACGACAGATTAGGAAGTAGCAATGTCAGGAGATGATGTAAGTAGTGTGTCAACGAGATAGCAGGGGAACAAAGCCTAGTGACATACACACATACTCACACACAGGTTTCTGGAACTTTCCAACCACAGTGTAACACACGTGACACCACCCCTGTTTCACCAGAATTTAGGAAAGAGAGCTCAGAAGGAGGCTAGCGATTGAACTGACAGGTAGTGGAGAGAGTGAACAAGATAAGAGGGGCTCAACTAGACTTACTTATTATATTGTCTCTGTAAGACATACCCTGCTCAACTTAGATTTCTCTGAAGATAATAAATGAAGATCAACTCCTTGTATTCATCTTTAATTCCTACTACAAGAAATCGAGAGTGAGAACTAAACCACAAAACTTCTCTACAAGTAACTACAATGTCCTTTGTGACAGTAGCGTATGCACCTTGTGAGGACAGATGTGAGAGAGGGAGAAAGACAGGTTCTGGGATGAGCTGGATGAAGTAGTGGGAGAAATGCCCAGAAGCTATAAAGTGATCGTAATGGACGATATGAATGGAAGAGTAGGCACTGGTCCAGAGGATGGCATAATGGGTTGTAATGGAGTACAAGGAGAAAATGATAATCGGAAGCAACTGAAGGACATGTGTCAAGAAAGGAGGTTGTACATTCGTAACTCCTATTTCAAACACAAAGATGCACATAAATATACATGGTATAGGGGGAACGGGGATAGTGTTGAAAGGAGCCTGATTGATTACACGCTCGTAAAGAGGTCGATGCTGGGAATGTTTATGATACGAGGACAGTGAGAAGACGATGATCTGTTAGATCATAAAATTGTGGTATGCGAGATCAAACTGAGAAGAGTGAGGTGGACCAGGAGTGAGGGGAGCAATCAGGGAGAAAAACTGAAAGTCGAGAAGCTGAGGATGAAAGAAATGGCAAATGAATACAGGACCAAAGCAGAGGAAGTGAACTGTAGTTGGAATCAATGAACTTGAATGAAATGGATCTGGACAGCCTGTGGAATGCATATAGGGATTGCTTAGTTAGGAACGCTAAAGCGGTGTGTGGTGTGTCAGGAGTAACAACAAAGAAGAAAGGTACGGCATGGTGGGATGAAGAGGTTAAGAGAGCAGTGAAGGAAAAGAGGAAGAAGTGGCTAGGGTGGTTACAGAACAGGGGTTCAGCTGAAATAAGAACAGAATATTGAGAACAAAGAGCACGTAAAGAGACTAGTGAAGAGGAAAAAGAATGATGTAAATGATAATCTAGTAAGAAAAATGAATGCAAATTACTCTGAAAATAGGAAGTTATGCTGGAAAGAGGTACGGAAATGTAGAAGTGACAGAGGGAAGAAATGTGAAAGTGTTAAGGATGTGAGTGGTAAATTATTAACCCATGGGGATGAAGTAAGGACCAGATGGAAAGAATATCTTGAAAGCCTGGTGAATGGGAATAGGGAGAGCAGAGTCGCTGTAAACATAACTGGTTCTAGGGCTGTGCAGAGAAGGAATGCAGTGCCAGGAAACATGACACTCGCACAAATGAAGAACGCTGTGAAGCGGCTGAAAATGGGAAAGCAGCTGGGGTTGATGAGGAGTATGGATAGGTGATTTAGTGCAGTGGAAAGAGCGGAATGAAGTGCTTGTTGGAGGTATGTAAGGGGGCACGGATGAGCGAAACTGTGCCAGCAAAGTGGAAAAAAAAAGTGATTGTTCCCTGCACAAAAATAAAGGTGAGCGTAGTGAGTGCAAGAATTTTCTTGGCATAAGCTATTGAGTGTGGTAGGGAAGGTATATGGAAGAATTATTATAGAGAAAGTAAGAGATATCAAAAGTCCCAGTGAGTGATGAACAGGGTGGTTTTAGGAGTGGCCGAGGATGTGTGGATCAAATATCTGCATGAGACAGATAGTGGAGAAGGCTTGTGAAAAAGACTATAAGGTGTTTATGGCAATCTGGCTAAAGCGTATAACAAAGTGGACAGAGAAGAATAGTGGAAAGTTTTGCGCATGTACGGTGTAGATGGTAAGCTGCTAGGTGCCGTGAAGAGTTTTTATGTTGGTAGTGAGGCATGCCTAAGGGTAAATGGGCATCCAAGTGAATGGTTCACGAACGGTGTGGGCATGTGACAAGGTTGTGTGATGTCCCCATGGTTGTTCAATATATATATATACGGATGGGGTGATGAGAGAAGTAAAGACACGAGGAATGGAGAGAGGGATGGCGTGGGTAATGAATGGTGATGAATGGAATATCTCAAATTTGTTGTATGATGATTAAGCAGTGCTACTTGCATATACCGGACAAGAACTTGGTAGACTAGTGCAGCGTTTTTCTGATGTCTGCGAACGTCGTGCCTAGAGAGTAAATGTGGAAAAGAGTAGTGATGGTAATCGAGAAAGAAGATGATTCCTAGTGTGATATTACAATGAAGGGAGAGAGACCGGAACTGGTGAGAGAGTTTAAATACATGGGTACAGTGATAGAGAAGTGAGTAAAATGTGCAAAAGAAGTAGAAAGTAGAGTGACACAAGGGAGGAAAGTTGCTGGTGCTATGAAGGCCTTGATAAGAAACAGAGGCTTGAGTGCTGCTCAGGAATATATATGGGGTACAGAGAGTGGATAAGACACTAAATAATGTGATTCGTGAAAGATGTGGAGTGAGGAAGTCTGTGGACACCAGAATCGAAGAGAGAGTACAGGGATGGTATGATCATGTGGAGAGAATGGATGATAACAGAGTGGTGAAAAAGGTATATCAGAGCGAATTTGAAGGAGGCAGGAGGCGAGGTAGGCCAAGGAGAAGGTGGAGGGATAATTATGGTGGATCAATGTGTGAGGAAGAGAGGTATGGAAGTTGGTGACGCTAGGGAACTGACAAGAGATCGAGCTGGGTGAATGTTGTGAGAAGTGCATGATCAGGAATTTGGCACCCATTCTCAATGTGACAGCATCCGGACTGACTCTATCGGATAGGTTTATGCGAAGCTACAGAATGTGGTGAAAGATTTTTGGTGTATCAGATACAGCCAGGATTCCGGGGGCTTGAATGATGAGTGAATGGAAGTTTTGGCCCGTTGGATTGGGCAAACTTGGGCTGTCTGGATGTTGCTACTTCTCACCCTGCCCTAAGGTGAGAACTGAAGTCCGGATTATGATGATGATGATGAAAATAAATACACAAGTTCTTGCACTTTAGTCTAAGCTGAATAAAACCTTAGGTGTTTATCTGCAATACTACACTGCATTACAGCTGTACGGAACATGATAGTGGTAATATACTGGTTATCCTAGTAACTCTCCTAACGTGCTTAGGCAGCAATTTGCCTGGTGATCAAAGCAATCTACGTTATTGGAGATGCGTGATACAGTACTTGGCTGGCACCTCGTGCCATTAACTCTGTCAATACGGCAATATTATTAACTCCGTCAATACTGCAATATTATTGCAGGTAATTCTTGCTGCAGCTAGGCGACTTTCTTCAACTTAACGATTTCTCTTAATTGGAGAAGTAGTGAAGGCTATATATAACCCATCCAATTACAGAAGTCTCTCCTAAGTTGAATAAAATCGTCTATTGAGAGGAAACGCCTCCGCAGCAAAATGAGTTAACGCTGCAAGTTATGGAGCTAACGTGAGATGCAACATTTATGAATATTTTATCCATATAATGCAAATGCTTACACTAATTAAAATAAAAATTACTGACAGTTGTAAAACACCTGAAGTAATGAAGTCTATCATTAAGATTGTTAGGGAATGTGTATTCTTATAGAAAGAAGAAAGAAACAAAGTCTCAAGAGCTGAAAAACGCTGTTCCTTCTAAAAAAAAAAAAAAAAAAAGCAATAGTGCAAAATGTTCTTACTAAAGAGGGACATATAGTATTGTCAACCAGAACAATTATTGTGAGTAATGTGGTGAAAGGGAATAAGTAAGTGAGTATTAGGGTAGGAGGACGGGTGGAATGTCAGGAAATTGTGTATGATAAGTGAATGTGTGAAGGAGCAAGGGATGGATGGTGAGGGTTGAAAAGAACCCTCGAAAATGGAAGGGGATGAATCAATTATGTCTTGAGTATGGACATTAGTATGAATGGTTTCGCCTGTGGAGTGAAGCCAAGATTTCTGAAGGCGGGAATGATGAATGAAAGGAGGTTTGCCCCGTTTAGGCTGGATACTCTGAGAGCTATCCGACTTTTCTGTTTCGCTTTCCTGTTTTTGGAATCTATACCTCACCCCTTGTAAGTAACAGTTGATGATGATCATGATGATGATTTAGTTTACTTCCTTCTGGGTAATGCCATTTTCTTCCTACTGGCAAACCACTAGTAATTCTAAAATAAGTTATTGGAGAACTTGCAAGTATATCGGAAAATTTCAGACTATTTGTGATGGAAATATTGAGGTTACGTTTATATTTTTTATTTTATTTATTTGTGTGTCCGACTCTGGACATAGACTTGATAGCCCGTTTCCTCGGGCCGAGCAGTCCTCTGAGTGTAAGTCCGGTCTGTGTCTGGGAGAGTGTTTCCGTGCCTAGCACACCTCTGAACAGGTGTCTGAAAGGACTGCAAGTGTTGTAATTATCCTGGTTCAGTATGTACGAAAATAAAAAAAATAATATAACACTGAATATGGAGACAATAGGTAGTGACAATGCAGCGTGCTACACACACGAGAAAGTGACGCTCTGTGAGTGTTTCGGAGCCTACCACTCCCCCGAGCGTATATCATCATCATCCGGACCTCCTTTCCCACCCTAGGGCAGAGTGAGAAAATAATGTACGTGTGTGTAAATACCCTGTTTTAATTTGACTGAGAATAAACAAATAAATAATTGCCATGGAGGCAATCTAGCGTGACGTAGCAGGTTACTACATTCTATGTAAAGTGACGCTAGCTACGAAGCTACTCTGGATTGTTATAGTTTCATAAGACCAGAGATAAGTACTTACAGAGACAGAAGATCACCATATAAGTATACATAACTAGAAACAGGTGATAAAACAAAAGCAAAAGGGTGATTTTTTGATGGTCAATTCTTACATTTTTTCTTGGCAACTTTGCGTAAACATGCTACTTCAGTACCTTGAAGGTGACTTCGTATATAATTGGTACTAATAAGTGATACCTAAGGTACGAAAATGTTAAAAATATAAAGATATCATAAGGAAGAAAGTTATAACTACGTGTGTTCCGAGTGCAAGGTTGGTCTTTAAACGGAAGAGTGCTTCCGTGCCTGCCAGACCTCCGAACACTTCTAAATATCAGAAAAAAAGAATGTAAATCTATGTAAATATCCTGGTTTAGTACGTAACATAATAAAGACTTAGAGTAAGAGAGAGCATGGAGATAATGCTCAGTGACACTGGGGTGTGCTACATACTGGGGAAAGTGAAAGTGAAACTCGCCAAGTTATTCTGGATTGTTGTAATTTTGACGCTCGCGAAGTTATTCTGGATTGTTGTAATTTTATAAGACCAGAGACATGTACTTACAGAGACAGAAAATTGCAAAACTAAAAATAACAGGAGGAAGACAAATAAATAAATCTGTGACTATTTTTGTTGGTCGTGTAACACATTTTCCCTAAAAGGGCAAATCTGAGTACTTATATTACTTTATTGCCTTGTAAACAATTTGCAGCAAATAAGTGATAATAACACTAGATATGTTCAGTGAGAGAATGCAATGATCATAAGGAAAACGCCCCCCCCCTTTTTTTTTTTAAAGCTCATGTTGCATTTGTAGCACTTGAAGAACGCAGCACTTATGACATGCCTCTTGTACGATACGTCCATACCATAGTACAGTGCAACGTGCCCTTATTATTGAAACTTATGTATATCTATCTATCTATTTACAGGGATATATATATATATATATATATATATATATATATATATATATATATATATATATATATATATATATATATATATATATATATATATATATATATATATATATATATATATATATATATATATATATATATATATATATATATATCTTTGGTTCCTTCTTCCTTATATTAAAAAAATATGTATGTGTATATACAGTGTTGTAAAGCACGGAGGTCATCTTGCAATTTTCATCCGGCACGTGGCGTGGCAGCCAGTTACAACACTTGTCTCCCGCCTGCCTGGGCCACTCTAGATCCAATAGATCAGTGGTTCTCAACCCGGGGGGGCGTGCTTCCCTAGGGAGGCTTGGGCAATTTCCAAGGGAGGCTTTAGGACTCAGAGGAAAAAAAAAAAAATAGTGAGTCGCTTGAACAACTGTGTGTGTGTGTGTGTGTGTGTGTGTGTGTGTGTGTGTGTGTGTGTGTGTGTGTGTGTGTGTGTGTGTGTGACGACGAATAATTGATTTATATTCAGTATTCATATTCAAGGTAAACTTCCGAAGAATTGGAAGTCAGGTATTATTATTCCCCTGTACAGAGCAATAGGGGAAAATGAAGTGTGTGGTGAGCATAGGGCATTATTTTGTCTTCCTAGTGTAATAGGAAAAGTATATGGTACGATACTTATTGACAGAGTTACGGAAATAACAGAGGAATTAGCTGAAGAAGAACAGGGAGGTTGACGGAAAGGAAAAGGTTGCGTAGCTCAGATATTCATTCTTTAGTGGAAAAATTTCTGGAGAAGGGAAAGAAGTTGTATGCGGCTTTCATGGATTTGGAGAAAGCACATGACAGGGTGGACTGACAAGGATTATGGAAAATATTAAGAATATATGGAGTAAACGGGAAGTTGAATACCGTGAAGAGATCTATGAGCGTGCTAAGCTTGCTGTGGGTATAGACAGTGAACTGAATGACTTTCTATTTGAGGGTTGGACTGAAACAGGGATGTGTCATGTCTCCATGGTTGTTCATTCTGTATATGGATGGGGTTATAAAAGAGATACAAGGTAGGGCAGTGGATGTTGGAGCGCCCCTAATGAGAAAGGACAATGTTTGGAAACTCCTTGTAATGTTGTTTCCATGTTGTTAAGTGAAGACGAAGGGGAGCTGCAAGGCTTGGTGAATGAGTTTGGGAGAGTGTGTAAGAAACGGAATCTAAAAGTTAACGTAGGGAAGAGTAAAGTTATGGTCTTCGAGAGAAATGAAGTCACTGAATGTACAGTGAGGTTGGATGATGAGGCAATGGAAAATGTGAGTGCGTTTAAGTACTTGGGTAGTGTGATGAGTAAGGATGGAAGTTTAGAGGGTACAGTGCTTGAAAGGATAAAACAAGGAAGAAAGGTTACTGGTTCTTTGAAAGCTGTGATAAGAAACAGGGATGTGAGCATGGAAGTAAAAAAGTCGCTGCATGACAGTATCGTGATACCATCTCTAATGTATGGAAATGAAGCTTGGATTTTGTTGGAGGGACACAAGTCTAAAGTGAGAGCAGTGGAAATGAGTTATTTGAGAGAAGCATGTGGAGTCACATGGAGAGACAGACTGACAAATGAGGATGTGAAGGGGCATTGTGATGTGAATGCGGATATGATAGAAAGCGTTTGGAGAAATACAGCGAGGTGGTTTGGCCATATGGAGAAGATGGAGAGCGACAGACTGGAGAGGAGAATGTATGCGAGTGAAGTGGAGGGGGGGGAGGGAGGGGGAGGCCAAGGATGAGATGAAGGGATGGAGTGGAGAGGTATATGAGAGAGGTGGGTGTGAGCTGGAAGCAGGGAAGTGAAATGCAGGGGGACAGGTCGACATAGAGGCGATTTGTGTGTGGCTACCCCTTACGGGATTAAGGCACCTGGGAGTAGATTATAGATTCATATTCAGTCTCTGTTTTAGTTCTCAGAGCACATTTTTCCTTGAAGCTGGTGTCTTTCATTCATGACCGTCACCTGGTTGCCTTCTTGCCTTTTTTATCTGGAGAGATAACCAGCAGATCAGTGAGTGGCAAGCGTTCTTCTTCCTCTGCTTTTGGCGGATTCGTTAAAAGGAGGCCTTTGGAGAAGAGTGTCATAGGCGTTGGCCAAAGGGGAAAGTTCTAAAATCCTAGCATGGGCAAAAAGTGGGTTGGGCGCCTTCAACACTCTCCGTACAGTAAGCCCTTCGAAGGTGAAAGACCAAGTAAAGTGGGCGTGCACCAATACACGTCATACTGTTTGAAAGAAAAGCCTCGTCACAAGTCCCAAAGCAATTATATTCTTGTTTCTAATCTGGTTGTTTTGGGAGAAACTGAAGATACTAATACGTCTTGAAATGCAAGAAAGAGAAAATCCCAGTTAAAATATATAGTTATACATGTCCCTCAACACCCTAACCTTCCCTCGAAAAGGGATATAGTGAACTGCAGGAGAAGAGATAATGCAGACTGTATACAACTGATTTAACATCTAGCTGAACCAGAGGGAAAAATACTGTTATGCCAGTAGGATTAGGCTAATGGTTTACGAATATATCTGGAGATGCGAGGAACAGCTAGAAATTAGATGTTGTGCCATAGTTTTGGGTTAATGTTTGTATCTGGAGATGTAATGAACATTCTGTGGATTTGGGCATGTCTGTTTTGTTTACTTTCTCCCTTAACTTAGCAAATATTGTTATTGTGCTTTGTCAATACAAGCGCATAATTACGTAAGAGAATGTGAGTTTTCTACTAGATTCTAGAGTGTCCTGGCCTGCTCTGGTAGAGAGAGTCGGGGGGAGGGAGTATTTAAAGGACCATCCCCTCTCCATGACGGTTGAGTTTAGTTTAGTCAGTAAGCTAAGAGTGGCAGACCTCACTTTTGTGTACAACAGCGAGTCAGGGCCAGTCAGACAATGAGAGTCAGAGCCAGTAATGGATAGTAAGTGAACAGTAAATCAGTCAGTGAGTCAGTGGCAGATGAGCAGTGATAGAGTCTGTGACAGCGTTAGTCAGACAGTGAGGGCTAATGAGTAAAAGACACAGTAGTCAGTGAATGGACAGTGAACGAGTAGTAATCACTGAGGGATGAAGGTGACGTAAGAAAGAAGTCAGTGTTTTGGAAGTATGCCTCCTATATACCAAGAGGGAATAAAACCCAGAAGTGTTCATCTGCCTTTGACTAATCGCCTGGATTGTCTTTGTGTTGTTCTTGATGTATCAACGAACCCTAACCACTATGAGCTGGAATTGTTTCGTTCATAGCCTCCAGCAGAGTGAGGTCGTTCTTCCCCAAAATAGCATGTTTTCAAGCCTTCATATCTGGAAAACAAATTAAAGACCATATTACTCATCAACTCTTCTTCTTGTGAATGTAAGCATCCCCAGGTCTTCAGGTGGTCGTGTCGATGAGTAACGACGTGAAGAAGACGAATAACTTTCAGCGCTCAAGGCTGGGTGTATTCTTTCATGTGCGCACAGCCCTAACTTTGGCTTTGCTTTCAAACTTCTCCCCTACAAGATAAGCAAGGCTCACTTGCATCCAGGGCATTCTCTATGGCACTATCACTGAGCCCTTTCCTAGTATCCTTGGAAAGAGGCTTGGCGGGAGTGGATGAGGCAAAGGGTTCGCATGAGGTGGGAACGGAATCAGACGAGAAGTTTCAGAAATTAACATTTTACACTACCCAAAGTCACAGAGAAGACTGAGGTACACGTGCATATGGTGGTGGGAGTCTCTCCCTACCATTTGGTGCTGAGATCAAATGGTGGCCTGTTCAAACGATGGAAGGAATACATTAGTGGCTCCTCCCGTCACCCGGCAGTCCATTGACACCCGTTTTGCCATGGCATATGCCGCTTCCCGGCTCGTAGGGGCTAAGGTGTCAGGAGAGGGGTATGCCTTGAGAGATGGATATGGAGATGCATGGACAGGCTGACAAAATGGTGGATGCATCTCAGGCAGATATGCTTGCAGGGTTCAGAGAAGTGCAAGAACAAAAGAAAAAGAAAAAAAAGAGATATGAAGAACAAAAGAAATATTTGGAAGCACTGCAAAAAGAACAAAAGAAGGGTATCCTTGCAATGTTGAGAGTTCAGCAGGAAGAACAAGACAACAAGAAGCACAGGAAGAAGAACAAAAGAAATATGAAGAACAAAAAGATATAATCGCACTGTTACTAGCAAAAAGAAACCCAAGCACAGCATCATGCATGACAAGAGGAACTGCTAAGTGGGCACAGGCAGGATCTTCACTAGCTATGAGAGGAGCTGCAGCATGGGACCAGAAAACTGAAGCAACAACAAGAGGTGGTATAGAATGAGGGTCAGAGAATAAGTGACCAGTTAAGAGAAGTGAGGGAAATGGGTCCCTATATAGTGGAGGATAAAGTAAGAAGTGAAGTACAGGAAGTGAATAATGGGGTCAAAGTCCTTGAACAGTGTTTGGTTGAGGGTGAGCACCCAGCACACCCCTTAGGTGCCAATGACAGATGCATGGAGGAAGGATGGTGAGAATGAGGGAGTATCATGCCCAGTTATCGTTGCCATAGGATCAGAATGGCAGCTGGAAGCGGTGAGTCATAGGCAGCTTGCACAGACTCTAGAGCAGGTGCAGGGAGTTACAGGGTACTGCATTGGGCTTGGGGGGCTCATGGGTGTTGGGATACAAAACGGAGGAAAGAAAGAGACCCTGGCTGGGTGTGTGGCCGACACTGGGGACCCTATGCATCTTGGGTTTGGACTGCCTGGTGTCTGACCACTGCCTGCTTGACTTCATTTGAGGCAAATGCGGCTAGGAGGAAGGAGTGTTCTGCTGAGAGCCGTTGAGAATTGAAGCCTGTTAGTCACAGCCAGATGGACTACATTTATCCCCTCTGAGTCAGAGAGGCTGCTGACTTGCAAATTCTACAGTACAATACACACTGCCCTGGGACTGGCAGAGCACAGGAGCCACGTCATGATACTAGAAGGATTGATGGTAGGCAGGCCCTCAGTTGACCTTAGTTGACCCTATGGCAGAGGAAGTACCCTTTATCATAGCAAAAGTTCCACTTTGTCCTAAGAAGATACATCAGGGCACAGTTGTGGGGTTGTGCCAAGAAGTCAGTCAGTAGCCACTGAACAATGCATGCAAGAGGAATATGGTTAAGCCTCAGGAAGAACTACCTGACCACTTTGCCAGGAGTGCCCATTGTCTGGAGAAGCAGCCGACGGGGCTCTTGGTGAAGTCCACTGATGTATATTCCGCACGGGATATCATTGACCTGGGAAGCAAACATGGAATGGAGCCAAGGACCTGCTGGACACTGGAGATGAAAGGAGGGTCCAGGGGAAAGACAGAGGTGACAGCACTGGCGATCCAGGTCCTGTTGTGGGACCTAGACAGCAGAGGCGAAAGGAACGACCTGTAAGTCTGGAAGCTGATGCTGTACATGCTTGTACATAGGTAGATTAAGTGGTTGTGTCAGAGATGGCACAGATTTGAGGGAGAGGCAGTGTTATGCTGGTAGAGTTAGGTGAAAGGTTTATATCTAAAGATGTAATGAATATTCTAGAAATTAAGTGTTGCACTGGAGGATTAGGTTAATGTTTGTAACTGGAGTTGTGATGAAAATTCTGGAGATTTCAGCATGTCTGTTTTGTGTACTTTCTTACCTTAGGAATCAATTGTCATTTTCTTTTATTGTGCATTGTTAATTTAAATGCAGTACTGCATGAGAAAATGTGAGCTCTCTATTGGACTCGAAAGTGTTCTAGGCTGTGCTGGGAGTTAAGGTCTGGGGGGGGGGAGCACTTAAAGGACCATCCACCCTCCAAGATGGTTGAGATTAGGTTACCAGTAAGCCAGGGGGTAGTGGACCATTAGTTTGCTTGCGACAGCGAGTCAGAGCCAGTCAGACAGTGAGACTCAGAATCAGTAATGGACAGTCAGTGAACAGTGAGCCAGTCAGTGAGTCAGTGGCGAACGGACAGTGATAAAGTCAGTGACACAGTGAGTCAGACAGTGAGAGTTAATGAAAGGCACAGTAGTCAGTGATCGGACAGTGAGTGAATTATAATCAATGAGGGACGGAGGTGGCGTGAGAGAGAAAAGTCAGTGTTATGTAAGTGTAAGTCAGCCGTGCTTAGAAGGAATAAAACCCAGAAGTGTTCAGCTGCCTCTGATTATCTGCCTGACCTGTCTTCGTCTCGCTCTCGACGTATGAAGTAACCTTAAGGTGTAACATTGATAATAATTCTGGAATAAGTTTTTACGGTCAAATGATGTCAGGAAACGGGCAGAGTGAGTGGATATATTGACCAAGGCTGGGGGGGTGCATGAATATGTGAACCAACGCTAAGGGGTGCACGACCTGAAAAAGGTTACTAACCGCTGCTATTATAATATGTGCAACAATTCTGCTGGTTTTTTATTGGCTGATGAATTGAATGCCATCAGTGTCTCGCACTTGCAGTCTACTTGGTTACCATGTTTGTAATAGTCATGGATTATTTTTACTTCCATGTCTAACAGCGAGATATTCTAATGGCATATATAATTGAAATTACTGAAGTATAAGTCTTAGAAAAATCATAGCCATTAGGAATGATCATTTTAATTTATATAATTTTATGATTTACAATCGTAGACTCGCTCCTCATACGCCAGTCGTTCACAATGTCGCACTGAGTTCTTATTATTTGGTTTATTAAGCATCGTTGATGGTCACTTGTATATATTTAGAACTGGCTATTATTCATTATTACCATCATTCTTTGTACTGAGAGTTTGTGAATTATCTAAAATTCAATAATTTGTAAATTTAAACTTTTAACATACGGCAAGGAGATAAGCACATGTGCATTAAAGGGATTGTCATAAGTATTCATCTATGTGATTTTTTTTTTCTTATTGACTTGTATTTTAGTGAGCTGAGTGGTCTACAGACTTAACCAAATCTCATAAGTTTACCCGAATGTACTTGTATAATATTCACCGTAGTTAAGCTTCTGTTTCGTGCTCAGGACTGAGATGGACTTCCCTGCCAGGTACCAAATGATATTTAAAAAGTATCCTATCAAACACCCACCACAGTGCAATATAATTTCCAGATCGTAAGTAGCAGTCTTACTCTACTCAGACTCAATCACCACGTGTGTGGTTATTGATGTGCATGCGGGTATAATACAATAAAATCGAAGACAGGTAAAGGAAATGTCGTTTTTCTAGTCATGAAATTGTGATAATAATAATAATAATAATAATAATAATAATAATAGTAATAATAATAATAATAATAATAATAATAATAATAAATAAATAAAATTGAAAATTACAATGATAATTACACATACCATTTCCATAATCATATCAACAAATCTTACAAGTAATCCTTCTGTTTATGCTGTTAGTCTTTTCTCTCTGCTTGACTTATCCAGTCATAACCTTATCATCTTAACCTGACATGAGGACCCTTCCAAGATGCGACAGCTGTGGCATATGGGGGCTGCTGATTGGGAGGCCCTCAGGCAGTAATTCTTTGATTTTACTTGGAATGATTAATGTATCCATGGCCGACAGCCATTTGAGCGTGCATTACACATTACGGAGGTTATTCTCTCGGGCATGGAAGCATACATTCCTTTCTCTTATCCTACGACTAATGCAGACAAAGCCTTGGTTAATCACGCTTGTTCTAATGCTGTCCACAAAAAGGAGAAGGCCTACAAAAGGAACCGGAGCCAACCCATCCCTGAATCTCATCCCATATATATTTCTGTCCGGAATTGTGCTTAGTCCATTCTTCACTCTGCTTAAAATTTCATTAGTCCTAATGCTCCGCACTCTTCAACTCAAATTATTCCTGTTCCTTGCACCTTGCCAAAACCAGTCTAACAACTTTACCTCATCATCCTTCCCTCTTCTTTTCCACACTGATGGTTCTGTAGCTGTTTCTTCTACTGATATAGCAGACCACTTTGCTCAGACTTTATCCTCGAATTCCACTTTAGACGATTCTGGTGTTGTTCCTCCTTCCCTTCCCTCCTCTGGCTTCCTCATGGCTGACATTAAGATTAATTCAACTGATTTATTTTCTGGCATCACTGGCCTCAATACTAAATAAGCATATGGGTCTGATGGAGTCTTTCCTGTTGTCCTCAAGAACTGTGCTTCTGTGCTAACACCTAAACTCTTTCGCCTTTGTCTTTCAACTTGTACCTTTCCTTATTGCTGGAAGTTTGCTTTCATTCAGCCTGTCCCAAAGAAGGGTAACCATTCCAAGCCCTCTAACAACCGCCCAATTCCTTTAACATCCTGTATTAAAAAAAAAAAAAAAAAAAAAAACGAATCAAATCATAAAAATGTTTAAAGCAACTTTCCTATCACAACCTTCTTTCTAATCGTTAGTATGGGTTCCTCCAGGGATGATCCACTGGCGATCTTCTCCCATACCTTTCAGACACCTGGTCATCCTCCTTTCGGGACTTTGGCTAAAGCATTATCATTCCACTTGACATCTCAAAGGCTTTCGATCGAGTCTGGCAAAAATCTTTAATTTCAAAACTGCCTTTTTACGGTTTCTATCCTTCTCTCTGTGCTTTTATTTCTAATTCCTTTCTGATCGTTCTATAGCCGCTGTTGTAGACGGCCACCGTTCTTCTCCAAGAGCTATCATTAGTGGTGTTCCTCAGCATTCTGTCCTATCATCAACTCTCTTCCTTCTTTTCATCAATGACCTCCTAAGCTGTACATCGAACTCTATCTACTCATACGCTGATGACTCCACCCTCCACCTTTCGATTCGCTTCCCGCAGCATCACTCTCAGCTGTTACTTCAACAAACAAGGGATGTGGCTACGGCACACCTAATGTCTGACTTGGCTTATATCTCTAACTGAGGTAAAAGTAACCTTGTTTTTTAATGCTTCAAAAACTTAGTTCTTACATCTTTCAATCTGTCATAATCTTGTGCAGGAGTATCCTCTAATTTTTTAACAATATCCAACTCAGTCCTGCATTGTCCTTAAACATACTTGGGGTTTCATTCTCTCGGGATTTATCTTGAAAAGATCATGTCACCCAACTTGAAAAATCTGCTTCCAAGAGATTATGTGCGCTAATCCGACTCCATGCTTTCTTTACCCTTGCACAGTTGTTGACTTTATACACGGGTTTTATTCGTCCCTGTGTGGAGTACAACTTTCCTATGTGGGGAGGCTCACCACATACAGGTCTTCTCAACAAGGTGCAGTCAAAGGCTTTTAGTTTCATTTACTCTTCACCTCTTACTGGTTCCCTTCAACCTCTGTCTCCTTGTCGCAGTGTTGCATCATTGTCTTTGTACTACCGCAATTCCAATGGTCACTGTTCCTCTGAACTGTCTGCTTGCATCCCTCCACCACTAAGGCGAGAGCGTAGCACCCATCTACCAACGACCTCTCATCCTTTTTCTGTCCAACTCTCTAATGGAAGAGTTACCCGTCACTCGCAGTCCTTCATGTATGCAACAGGTCAACTCTGGAACTGTCTTCCTCTATCTGTATTACCTACTATCTATGACTTCCAGTCTTTCAAAAGCAGTGTGTCCATGCAGCTCGAAATGATCAGATCTAGAATCTGGCTCTGTTATCTTGATTTTTATTTTTCTTGGAAGGAACACTCTTACTGGTTTCTGGGCTCTGGTTCCTCCCAATATATATATATATATATATATATATATATATATATATATATATATATATATATATATATATATATATATATATATATATATATATATATATATATACATATATATATATATATATATATATATATATATATATATATATATATATATATATATATATATATATATATATATATATATATATATATACTTTGTTTGCCCATGAATTGTATATGACTATGATTAATGTCCAGTTATTTTCTTTTTATTCTAGCGACGTTTGGCATTAGTGGAAGCGATGCCTTACCCCCCAAGGGACGCAAAATAGAGTTGTCATGTCTCTTTACTGTATATTTACAGGGTCTCTAGGCAACCGAAGCTCGCAGAACCCACAAAGCACCTCTGCAACTCACTCTTCCTCCGACCTTGGACCACCTAAGGGGTTCAAGTTTGTTTCAAAGGTTAGTGGGAATATTGAGTTTCTTTGTGGCTAAAATTTTTTAAACATGTTTGGTAAAGTATCAGTGACTTAAAACAGGTCGTAAAATACGCTTTATTTCCATATCTGATGCGCCAGTGACGTGGGTCGAGCAACACACCACTGCATTCGAAAGGTTAAGGCAAGTTCCTAGCTTCCCACTACGGATTCAAGATTTAAAGTGAAGTTCTGTGACCTCAACTTCTCTTCCGATGTCTGGACGTGTACTGCCAATAAATATTCCTCCTGACAATGGCACGCTACCTTCTCTACAAAATCAGCTCCCCCTTTTACTTCTAAATGCAATCAGGCTGGAATGAAGAGAAACTTTCCAGCGGTGGTGTAATCGGTAGCAAACTCTGCCGTCAATCTTTCTGCAGTAGGTCGAGTTGTTGCTGCATATACCTGGCAACCTCCACATGAGCATGCCACCAAAGTTGCGGTGGTAGTGCCGTAATATCACTCTAGCACTAATAAAAGAAACTGAACAAGATGAGCTTGAAGTCCATGGCAAACGCTTTCAAATTATATAATGATCACTGGCCTACTTGTGTTAGAAACACCTAGCAATTTAGTATACCAATATGCCGAGTGCATTGAAGCTAGGAACAATGATTTGCCTTTTAAACTTACTTGTTTCAGATGTTCAGTTAAGATACACCTTCACAGTAGGTAGACGGTCGGCAACTGTTGACCATGTTGGTACTACCGTCGAGGCAGACTATAGATGATGTTGAGTGAAAAATACGAGAAACATGTTGAAAATGTTCGGAGAGGGAGAGACTGACTAAAAGAGCGTATGAGAGTAAAACGATTAAAGCAGGGAGAAAGAGAACAATTTGGTAGTGAGATGAGATGCGATAGCATTTGAGAGAAGGTGATGTCACGGAACGAAAGGTAATGGCTCAACAGGATCAGAAATGATTGAAACTTATTTTATCGCGTCCACCCTTTACAGAATCCAGCGTCGTTAGGTAATAAGCGAAAAAACGGACGCACCTTTCTGTAAGGGTTCAATTGTATGGGTTAATGCAACGATTCCTGATTTCTGTCTTATTACAGACATTGAATAAAGAAGTTACCACTGATGTTTTTGGTAAAAATAACTCCACATTGTCAGCGAGATGACGTGTACAGCACAACGGGCAAAACATGTACCTAGACTCCAGTTGTGCTGTACATTTTGACTCCAGAGATGTAGGGCATTTGAATACAGCCCTGTGTGTCCTGTTATATCTATCCTGTCATTCATGAAATCCTTCAGTTCGATTACCTGTTTTATACTTCAGTCTTGCTACCAAACTGTTGAGCTGATACAGTTTAGGAAAGACGTTTATTTGTGAATGGGTTAATGAGAGTAAACCCCAAACCCTCCAGATCGACAAGTCTGTCCTGAGATAAACAAAATCGCCTTGCTTTAGGAAGAATAAAATACAAATCCGTTATTAGACACAAGACTTAAAGTTAAGGAAAAAAAATAGATGCTACCAACCAATAATATGAAATTTTCACTATCAACATACGCACTGAAACATCAGGGAAAACATAACTCAGTCCCAAAGTCATAGACTGTAGGAGCGGAGAGTGAACTTTGTATCCTACTAATGCATGTTTTAGAACCCTCGAAACTTCTTCCATTATTATGCAAGCGTTTCAGAATTGTGGGACTAAAAAGTTTTGAGATATTATTGTCTACATTTGTATCTTGTAGCCAGTTATTGTTCCCTCAACATCTGTAATGCGGATCCAGTGAGACGATCTCAATCGGCTTGTTTATTAGTTTTGTAGGACCCATTGGGTTCTGACACTGTTTTATAACGGTGTCATATAGCGGTGTCAATGAACTCTTGGGAGCAACTGTACAAGCCCGTCGAAAGGTGGATTCGGCTTTGCCTCTGAAAGTAATATCACAGGTCTTCAATTTTGCCTCCTCTTCCCCACACGTCGCGACTTCTCCCGTCTTCTTAATTTTTCGCATGTTTTATCATCTTCCACCAAGATTTTTCCCTTCATTTGCTCTTTCCCTCTCCTCTCCACTCTTTTTTTTCCTCTTTGTCTAAATCCTCCTTTTTTACTCCCCGATCATCCTGCTTCTTTCCCCCATCTCTGACTGCTTCTCCTCCACCTCTTCCCCAGTAATCTCTGCCTTCTCTCTCACCCTTCTCCCCTCCTCTCTCCTCACTGCATCTCTGTCCTTCTCTTGTCTTCTCCTTTTGTCCCTCTCGTCCTCCCCTGCCTTCCTGCTCATATCTCTCCTCTGTTCCACAGCATCTTTTCCTCATTCCTAACCCAGTCACTCCTCACCAGTTTCTTCTTCACCCTCATCTTCCATCCCTACTTCTCATTTCTCTTCTCTCCCCTTCCACCCCCTCCTTCTCCTAGTCTAGTTGCAAAATCCTGAACGTAGAAATTGTTGATATTATATATTTTTCCCCTGATGGGTTCATGAACCATACATGGCTTAGATGTGAGATTAATCTGATGCCGGCTTGATAAATTTTGGCAGCTCTCGATGTATCCATTCATCAAAAATCGTTGTCACGGTATAGATGAAATAGAAAAACGGATATCTCTTAACTGGAGCATGGTAAAAGGACGATTTTGTTTTCTATAAATGGGAGTTTTATGTGTGGCTAATTCTGTGTTAATGTTAAACTATAAATGTGATAATATTGCAACAGAAAATCCAGTATGAATGAAGAATGATTAAACTTAAATTCGAAATAAGCATAGATTATGGCCTGAACGTGTTACACGGATGATTTTTGTGTTAAGTTGTTAGAGAAAGCTAAGTTCAATTTAAAGTCTGATATATTATTCAAGATTAGAACAGTAAAGTGCCACAGCTGTGAACTGATATTTTTATTCTCTACAAAATGTTCACAACAATAAATTACAATTGACCAAGCAGATTCAACAAAACACTATAAGTGACAGTGCACAGTCAGCAACATACTACAAGTGACTGCGTGGAGACAATAGGAAAAATATTGTGGAAAGTCGACACTGTTCTACAAGTGACTGGAATGTTAACAGTAACTGACTGTAAACAGGCAGTAACAGAAAAGTTACTTATCAACGGCCAGCAGTGTACCGACCTTGGTATTATATGGACATCATGCTACTTTTAATTTCTCCCCAGTTTCTAACTCCTCTTCCTCTTCACCCAAAGCAAATATACTTAGTCTCCTCTACTAGTCTTGGTTAGATAGTAATGACAGTCATCTAGGCCAGATATATGGTAGTAAATGCAAAAGAACAGATTTATATACCTGGAAGCAGCTGCAGTTGGTCTGCGCACATGCCTTTCCTTCACATCTGCACTGGCTCCACATCGACTGCTTACTAAATCCGTTACCTCTGGAGATGCTGATGTGATCACCATTAACGATTTCCCAGGGTACATTTGTGATGCAGAGCACTTTGCTCGTCTATAAATCTTTTCCACGTGACGTCACGAGTCATGTGACTTTTGTTTACGACGCCACATTGGACGGCAAATTGTCGGACGTCTAGAGAGAGAGGTTTGCAGAATCCACATTGGCATCCTACTGCTGTGCCCTCGGCTGCAAGATAAGGCAGAAAACTGGAAGTGGGGGTACACTTCTACCGGTTTCCAGCCAATAACGAAAGGCAACAGAAGTAGATAGCTGCCGTGAAGAAGGAGAATTGGCAGCCGACGGTCTACTCCCGGCTCTGTAGCAAGCATTTCATATCAGGTGAGCCAATGATTTGTGTGTAGATACGGGCATATTTACCATTCTTAGCAGTTGCAGGTGCCATAGGATATTCTAATTATGTCAATGTCACAGAACACAAGGCCCACATGGCCAATATGTGTGCATGGGAAAAGAGTGCGGGGGTTCATGTCACAGGCCTTGGTTTGTTAGTATTCCAGAGTTTCACCCAAACCAAACTGGACATAGCAGTAATGATAAAGAATGTTAGATGCGTAACAAAACCGATTAAATTACAGGTTAGGTCATACTTAAAGTTAGGTTAGTTTAGGTTAAAGCTTATATATATATATATATATATATATATATATATATATATATATATATATATATATATATATATATATATATATATATATATATATATATATATATTTTCTCAATATTTTTCAGTGTGATTCATTTGAAACTGACATTTGTGCCACTGTGGATAATTTAAGTAATAGTTCAGTACAGAATATTGTTCTGCACTTCAGTATAAAACAGTTATATACCACTGTGAGCCTGTATGCTAAACAATGTTTCAATTACAAATGAAGCATAATTACTAGTACTACTATATATAATTTTTAGTTTTATTTTGTGGTACTCATCAGCATAAAAGAGAGAAAAAAAAAAAGACCTTAAATTTGTGCCAGTGTTATGTTTCAGTTGTAATGTAAAAGTTAACTGCAACAATAATTTTGACAGTTTGGCATATACTGTCAATTATGCTTTTTATGTAAAACTACTTTAAACATACAGTATATAGGCTGTGTGTATGTATCTTGGCCTATTATTACTGATATTTTCAAAATAAGTATTTTTTTTTAGTAAATTTCCAGAATTACAACCAACTCACCTTGAGGCTTAAAATTTTCCTTTTTTAATGTTTTTTTTATACCGTGATTAACTTGAATCTGATATTCATTTCTGTCGGAAATTACTTTTTTTTTTTTTTCATTCCAAACCAAGCTAACCCAACCAACCTAACCTAGCCTAACCTAAGACCTAACTTGAAGATTAAGAGGAGAGGATAACTGCAGTAGGCCAATAGGCCCATGCTAAACAGCTCCCACAAGAGAGTGACTAATTTACCCTGCCTACAATAGCCCATGCAGGCCCATGCTAGGCAGCTGTCACAGCAGTGTGACTACAAGGATGATAAATATTGTATGGAACCCATACCTGTCATACGTATATCTAGCCTATGCTTGAAAATTTCTAAATAGGGGGCAGCAACTAGGATACATCACTGGGAAACCTATTCCATTCATCAACTACTCAATTCCCAGTCAGTGTATACAATCCCTTCCCCCTTGGCCCCATGTCAATAATTTACTGATTACCAAGACGATTTGCATGTATCATATGTCAATTCCAGCTATCTACATTGCACATATACAATATGACATGTCTGTTTACCTTGAAGGATGGCCCTGTGAACTTGGATGGGTTGTTTACCAAATAGTGATAGAGATCGCCATATCTCAGATCTAGTTTTCGTTCCCAATCCTTGAAATTGGTGAATTTCTCCCTAGATATGGTGTAAAGATCTAGCCCCAAACAATTTATCTTGTTCCTGTACAGATCTCGGTGGCAGTGATTCAGATTTCTGCATATATTTGACAGTGTCATCTCTGACAGCAACAGCCATTATTGCGAGAAGTTTGCCGTCCAATAAGGAGTCATAAACAAAACCACGTGATTTATGTGACGTCACTGGAAAAGGTCTACTGGCTTCCAGAGCATCACTTGCAGATGGGCCTTCAGTATGTGTTCACAGAGATTGTCATGACTCTGTCAGAGGCAACGCTTTAATGTGAAGAGACTTGCATTGTGTACCTTGCAGCCGTTAGGCAGACTGTAGAGTGCCCAAACACTCATCCCCTCTCCATCAACATTGTTTCTGTCTCAGTCTTCTCGCCTAGAACACCGCAAAGCTTGGGATTATTAGTGGTCATACGTTCGTAGTCAAATGAACAAGACATACTGTAGTGTCACACCAGGTCCATGCATGCATGCCAGGAAGTTATCATGACTTGTCACAGATTTTCAGCTGTCTGGATGATGCTATGTAAGCTTTCATTACACTTCTTAAGCAGAACGTGGGCTGTAGTCATATGCTTGCATATAAAGTAGATGAGAATGATAAGGACAATTAAGTCGTTATTGAGTACGTAAATGACATCCTTTCCTTGATTAGTCTTTAAAATGTAAATCGCTATGAGAAAGCCAATTTCTTCATGGTCAAAAGGGTTCTCATCGTTACCAACATTTTCGCCCAGAGGTCACACATGCAGAGCAGGTGTGAGAATCTTTATTTATTAGCTTTCCCTTTCCAGATGACGTCCCTAGGAAGAAGACGAGGACTCAGTGTCAATAGGTTGTGGCTTAGGCAGTATTACCCCGTCATGTCCTCCCATGATCTTTATGGAGGATAGCACAATAGAGATCAAAGGTAATGAGCACAACAGCAGTGCACCTGATTTATGGAGTCGTTTGTTCACAGACTTGCAGCCATGGTTGAGACAGTGTAGGCATTAATAATTACGTAACTATTTACTGTAACTGTATACCGTCCCTATAGGTAACAATAAATAAGACAGTTATGTCTGAGTTCTCCAGGAAGAGGTTATGCTTCACCCGCTCTAGTATCCTCAATTAGGAGTAATCCAGAGGTCATGATGGATAAATAACGGAAGTTTAATTCGAGAAGACAACCATAGGCCCAACTCGTTCTGTACTTGCCCTCCAACTGGCTACTGAGCCCAGCGAGGGTGCGTGCAGGCTTGCTTGCTATGCAGTTTTTGAAATTAGCTGATACATGCACTATTGGCCACGTACACAGGCTTAAGATATTATGAATGTATGGTTACATACTGTATATAGGGTTGCAAGGTATGATTACATAGTATGGTTAGAGTTACATACTATGGTTACAATAACATACTATGGTTACAATACTCCCCCTACTATATCTCATACCAATTAATCTGGCCAGGCATGTATGGCAACACTGTTCCTGCCGAGATTCCGATTGGCTGGAGGTGTGTGTTCGATTTCGTTGTTGCTAAAACTGATACTCTTTTTATTATCAGATGTGATACTGAGTTTGGTGACAGTACAATCGTCAAAAGCAATAAGAAATCCGTTATATACAATGAAGGTTTCGTAGGAAGATAGAGATATGAGTCAACAAAGTATTATAACAGTCCAAGTCAAGGTCAGCATTCGAACAATTCCTTTAAATCTCTGAAACTCCGTAATATAACAGAAAATTGAGGAAACCTGCTTAATCTAAGCGTTGGTATAACACATTTAAATTTTAAGATCAGTCCGTACTGTGATAATAGAGGATATATAATGAAATAGTTTTGCTTCAGCCTACTTTGATTTTTCGCGATTTTTTCAAACCTCCCTTCCTGCAGAACTCGTCTTTTCATTAGAATTTTAAATTATTCTGAGTTGTGGCACGATTTAAGGGTGCGGACTGATCTTAAAATTTAAATGTGTGTTGTACCAACGCTTAGATTAAACAGGTTTCCTTAATTTTCTGTTATATTACGGAGTTTCAGAGATTTAAAGGAATTGTTCGAATGCTGACCTTGACTTGGACTGTGATAATACTTCATTGTTGTTAAGTATATAACGGACTTCTTATTGCTTTTGACGATTGTATTGTCGACAAACTTAGTATCACATCTGATAATAAGAAGAGTAGTTTTAGCAACAACGAAATCGAACAAACACCTCCAGCCAATCAGAATCTCGGAAGGAACAGAGTTGCCATACATGCATGGCCAGATTAATTGGTATAAGGTATAATAAAAATGGCGTCTCCTGACAGAATGAGTCATTATGATACAGTGTGTTTATTTATATAATTACTGAGGGGGATGAGTTTTACTTGGTATATAAGTACTCAGAATGATAATGATTATAAGGCAGAATGATCCAACAGAAGTAGTATGATGTAAAAGGAATACATTATATACAATACATGGCCACGTGTGTCAGGTAGGAAATCCAGTAATATGTCAATGGAGTAAGATGTATACAGTGTATATATATATATATATATATATATATATATATATATATATATATATATATATATATATATATATATATATATATATATATATATACAGTATATAGTGGTAAGGCGTTCATCATCCACTCACTCAATGTAGTGCTGCTCTCGGGTGTCTGCCCTTTCCTCTCCTCCATCCTTTTTTCCTTCTATCCTCTTCTGTCTTTCTTTCCTTCATTCTTTCCTCTTCCTTCTACCTACGGATAACTTTACACTTCCTCTTCTCTCTTTCTTTCCTTCATTCTTTCCTCTTCCTTCTGCCTGTGGGTGACTCTACACTGAGTGACAAGCCAAATGGTTTCCTGTAGACCAGGAAACCATTTTCTACGCTGGCTCAATCGGTAGAGAGTTGGCCTGCAGTTCTAACGGACCCAGGTTCAAATCCCGGAGGGGGCAGGGAACAGTTTAAGGATTTGAATTTCGTTAAATAAGGCTTTACTGATCTACCAGAAGACCCGCCGATATGTCGTAAAAATACCCCCTCTAATACCAATACACCAGTCCTGTATGAGACAGCCCCAGCATGCATTCATTAGGGACGGTGGGTGTTAGCGCCGAAGTGGTGACATGTAGAGGTGTATGGTATGTAGGAGGACTGCTGGGCCTTGATAGCAGGCTGTAAAGCCTATGCCCAGAGTCGGACACATAAAAAAAAATAATAATAATATAACCAAATTTTGGCGCCTGGTGGTTTACTTGGTACTTAGGGCGCTCCTATCTAATTGAGCCGGTGAAGGTTTATATCCAAGGGATGGTTGGGGTTTCTTGCTCCTTAATGTCACTCAGGGATGATTGAGGCTGGTCACTCATAATAAATATCTGGATCAACTTGCCTAGCTCCGGGCTCCTACGATCCGCATGGGGCAACGTAAGATTGGATGATGGATAGATGGATATACTGTGTATATATATATATATATATATATATATATATATATATATATATATATATATATATATATATATATATATATATATATATATATATATAGCTGAGATAGTATTTCTAGCAATTATATAGCCCAGCAGTTGTCATCACACAATAGGTGAAGTCCATTGTATATAGATATAATAATAAAAGAATAAATGGAATAGTGCTATTTTAACCGTGGTGCACACAATTATATATTGTCTGGATAAAGTCGAATGCATATAGATATGGTGTCCTTTCTTTTTCATTCTCTCTTTCTCGTTTTCTCTCTCTCTCTCTCTCTCTATCTATCTATCTATCTATCTATCTATCTATCTATCTATTTCAATTGTGTCACCGTTGAGTATTGTTCCTTGTGTTATTTTCACGCAAATTACTCTTCAAATTGTTTTCTATTTGTTTTTCTGTGTTACTATTTTGATAATTGTCTGTACTCTTGTTCTTTATCATTATTCATTTCCCACTGTAATTCATTAACTTTTCAGTGTAGTCAGTGTACATTTTCACTTGTCGTTTTAATTTCCACATTTGTCATTTGTTCTTTCCATAGTTATTATGTGATTCATTTTTCACTTTTAGCAGTCATATGAGAGCCTACTATGTACTGCACAAACACTCAGAATGAATCCTACAAAACAGAGAGCCACTGGGGGAAACAAAGACCGGATGAACCTATGAAAGGCCGAAGGCCAAGGAAAACTGATTCATAACGAAATCGCTTTCGTTGAGAAAAGTTAACATACGTACTGCAAGTTAGCAGAGGTGATGGATAAATTGTCAAGAGGTAGGGTGTAAGTCATGTTGATGGGGTGAAAGATTTCATATGTGTGACTGCATACGGCCTGATGATAACGAATGACATTGGAGATGACAGATTCTGATTTGTCTGTACAATAGTCAGGTGCCTTATAGAGACCACTAGCAGGCACTGAACGAACTAAGTTCCAGGACCCATGATAATGACAGAGATGGGGACAGTGAAGAAGTACTGGATGTGGTTCACATGAGCGTGATGCACTGGAATTTTAGGAGCCGGAATAAAGGAACGGGCAGAGTGTACAGAATGGTTGCGAACCACCGCAGACTCTCAGGGTGCAGTGCTACTGGCGAAAATAGCCAGAAGGTAAGCAGCACAAAGACGAGACGTAGGTGTAAGGAAAGAACATTTGGCCAGATCACTGGAGGAGGTGAAAGCAATGGAAAGATGATCATGGGATAGGAGGAAATGCTTCGAGAGAAAAGATGCTTGCAATAAGGATTTACTGAAAAAGAAAGGAAAAGGAATAATTTGGAAGAGGGTGAATGTGATGGCAGAACGAAGAGGAATATGAACTTCAATGTCCTTAGCGAGGAAGTGGCCTCAAATACTGGATAGTAGAATTCTAGAGAGGAGAAGGAATGCACTGGAGACAAGTCAAACGTACAGCGAGCCCATTCTAATACAGAGCGAAATCAGAGACAGGTACCAAGTCAGCAGTGACACGACCATTGACAGCACCGACTAGAATACGAACTAAGGTAGAGACTTGTGAGAGAAGAGAGTCTATGGAGAGTTAAAGGTTATCCATATGTAGTTTGACATAAAGGAGCTCAGAAACAATGATAATTTTTGATATTTGCTTCTTTAGAATTCCTGTGAAGTTGTTTAGAGTGTATGTAACCTCATTTAAGTGGGCTGTGATATTCTGCAACATAGTGTGTTGAACCTTTATCACTCGATTCTGAGACTCAAGGACACTGGCTAAGTGAGCAAGATCGGATTTGAAATCACAGAAGTCAAGAGCTGTTGCAGTTCCAAATAAGACACTTAGAATTTCTCCTCCAAAGTCAAAGAGACCACGTTACACTCGTGAACGACCTACATGTGCTTGACTAGAAAATGTGTCATTTAGTTGAGAGAACCTGTCCTTGATATACTCCATATTCCAAGAAACTGGTAGATAAAGAGGGTACCAAAACTTATCTGGGTTGTGTTTCCCCACAATGGTCGATAGTAGGGTCTGTATTTCATCCAACTAGCGTGCGTAGTGAGGCAGGGTGATGGCTACGTCGGCCAGGGGCTCAGGATCGTAGCGCAGGGAGACTACATCTTCTATCATCATTACATCGCCTCCAGAGCTGACCAAGGCCCCGGGACGTACTTCACCATCGTCCTTACCCAAGCCGGACCCTATTTGGATCAGCACTGCCAGCAGGTAGACCGGAAACATCTTGCCTATAAAATAAGTTTGAATTAGTGGGAATGGTTATGAAGTAAAAATTCATGAAACAGGAAGTTTGTGTGCAAAACGCAACTTGGACCGAAATTCATCGGTTGAAGGAGGGAAAGGTGTGTATGAAGAGGGTTCAGACTGAGGTATAGAAGGAGAAGGAGAAGGAGAAATACCGGTAGGTTGTGCCAGTGACTCTTCCAACACCCGGCCTCGCGGTGCACGCTTAAGATCATCCGCATGCACCCACTTGGTATCTCTAGTTTACAATTCTTGTATTTCAGTCTTGTTACCCTGTTGAGTTATCACACAGTAGGGGCCTGTAAATTTGTCATCCAATTTACAGATGCGCGTAAATGAATGAGTAAATACCAGATCTCAAATACTGATATTGAAAAGTGAGGTAGACTTATGCTGGCGTTGCAACATACTCCCCTGAGTTGAAGCCAGCTTTGTTTTACTGATGGATTCTGAGGAAATTTGACATTTTCACCTTTACATAGTCATCCATACTATAGATGGGACCAAGCCTTGAGGATAACATGGAATAGGGCAGGTCTTTATCGAACCCATATAAGACAAAGAGGGGAGATTCACCAATGGAGGCACTGATGGAAACATTTATAGAGGCTGCAGCCTGGTGTATTCATTCACCTCAGGACGCACTGTGTGATCCTAAATGTCTTAAACACTCCAAAACCTTTCGGTTATGGAGCTCTACAAGGCCATTTGAAGCTAGATGGTTAGGAACAATATTTCATTTGTTGATTTTGTACTGCTTACAAATTTCGACCAAGAGACTGTTGTTAAACTCTGTGCCATTATCTGTAATAATTGTAGATGGTGTAGCAAATGGGCAAATTATGTGGTCTATGAAGGCATGTGCAACACTCTTCGCGGTCTTATCTGAGAAAGGCACGAGGACAAAGAAGCGTGAGAAGTGGTCTACTGCTACAAATAAATGCTCTCCACCAGATTCTGTAAGAGGTAATTTAAGAAGGTCGATAGAGATAGTGTCCCGCAGGCGTGAAGGAATTGGGTACTACAAGAGCGGCGCAGGTAACCCGGTTGATCCTTCGTGGCGGTTACAAGAAATACAAGAGTTACAGTGCACGTTAATATCTCGACTCATAGTTGGCCAATAGTATCCGAGACTTGTTTGTCACAAACATCGATCATTACTCGGATGAGATGCATGAGGAGTGTCATGAACGATCTGAAGTACCGCAGGTATTAGGTTAGCAGAGACAACGAGTTGGTGTACCTCCCTATTGGGTATATCCTTTCCTGTAAGTAAGGTTTCCTGTACAAGATACCATCACTTAACATGAACTCATCTATTGGCACTGGCAGAGTAGATAAGGTCGAATTATCTCCCGATTCTAGGAAATAAATTACCTTGGACCATACAGGGTCCTTGCGCTGACCTCGGGTGTTAATGTGGTGTTAGCAGTTTTGTTTGGCTGATATGATATAACTGCCGCCGCTACATGGCGTGAAAGTGCATCTGCAGCTACATTCAGTTTCCCTGGCACATACATAAAGGTTGGAATGAAGTCCTGAATGATGACTGACCATCTAGCTAGCCAACCTATAAGGTTCCGTCCCTTGAACAAATCACACAGAGGGAGACGGTCTGTCTGGATATGCACTGGGTAACCATATACTATAACTCTGAAATGTTTCAGGGACCAGACCACTGCTAGGGCTTCCAAGTCCGAATCACTGTAATTACGTTCTGCGGGGCTGAGGGAGCGACTAGCATACGCTATTACATGCTTCCTTGATGCATGATATAGTTGCATCAAAACCGTGCCAATTCCTGAGCCTGGCGCATCCTTGCACAGAAGAAAGGGTTTTGTATAATCGGGAAAGGCCAAAACTGGGGCATTTACAAGGGCTATTTTCAGTGCTTCGAAGGCTTGTGACTGATATTTAGTCCACACGAAAGGTACATTTTTCTTTAGTAACTGAGTCAGAGGAGGGGCGATATTTGCATATCCTTTAATAAATCGTCGGTAGTAACCACTCAACCCAAGAAAACTCTTTACGTCATCTGTACTGGTAGGTTCTGGGAAGTTGATGACCGTCGTAATCTTATCTTCAGTAGTATGCATACCTGCAGCATCAACTACATGCCCTAAGAATTTAATATTTTTTCTTAGGAAGTCACATTTACTGAGGGCGAACTTCAGACCAGCCATCTGAAGGCGCTCAAATACTTGCTGAAGCTTAGCAAAATGTTCAGGGATAGACTTGCTCACCACAATTATGTCATACAAGTTGGCAAAAAGAGAGTGGCCAATCATGCCACTGAAGACTAAATGGATGAGTCTCATGAATACTGAAGGGGCATTCCTTAATCCGAAAGGAAGCCTCTTAAACTGAAAATGTCCAGAAGGGGTGCTAAAGGCTGTTACAGGGCGAGATGGCTCTTCCATTTCTACCTGCTTGTAGCCACTGAGTAGGTCAAGGGATGTAAAGACCAAGTTGTTCTCATCTAGTGACTCTAACAAATCAGTTAAAACTGGCAATGGAAAACGATCGGGTACAGTGACAGAATTTACTTTACGATAGTCCACTCCTAGACTAAATTGTCCGCCCTTCTTTGGAACTAGGAAAAGTGGGCTAGTCCATGGACTGACAGAGGGCTCGATAATGTCCTGATCTAACGTGTTTTGTACTATGTCGTCTGTTTCTTTTCTCAAACATTGTGTACGCTGGTATGTAGATTGGCTCAGTATCTGGCACTAATTCTATATGATGTTGGACTAGATCCTATTTTCTCATAAGTTTTCCGGGTAAGGCTACTACATCTCGATAAGGTTGCAGTAGATTTACTAATTGATCCTTAGGCTGTTGGAAATCACCAGAAGATACATGTGAGAGTAGGTCCAGTGAAATAGTCGTATCAGATCCCTTAGAGTTGGTGGCATACATTCCAGATGGCTCATCATCATCATCATCCTTAGTAGGCATGAAGAATGGTTTATCCTGGCACACCTTCACGGCCGATGGGTAAACCAGGAAAACCTCAATCTTTATACCACTTTTAAGCTTCAGTGGAGCATTGGTGACATTTAACAAGTACAGGTAACACAAATTATCCTCCAACATGGTGCACAATGCCGACTCGTAAGTTGAGCCATTCACACAAAGTGTCTCAGGTAATGTTAGTACATCCACACCTTCGTTCGCACCCACAACACGAACAGAGACTTTGGTAAACTCATGCGGTAACACAATTGTGCACTGATTTGTTACTGCACGCCTCGTCTCCTCGCTAGAATGTCGTTCAAACAATATGAGGTAGCTAAATGAGATGCGTCTGAGTCGGCTATTGTGTCACTGTTCAAGGGGTCGTCATGATCCAGTACTGAATGCTTAGAGGGTATATCATTTGATGTTTGTGAATTTACTTCTTTATTTTCAGGTAGTGGTGGATTTGCCTCTTTACTCTCAGGTAGTGGAGGAGTTACTTGAGACTGAATGGTTGAGTTTATTTGGGAGAGTACAGGACGTGGGCACTCCATGCCATATACTGGGAACCCTTTAATGTCTCTACTACCACAAGCAGGTAATAGGGCAATGGATTGCTAATCCATGGTGGGTAAACCAATAAGAGTATCTGCTGGATATCTGAGATCATTTGTTAAATGAAACTCTGCAGTAAAAGATTTTTAGGCGTCATCAAGTTGTACCGGTATCTCTAAAGTGACTTCCTTTGACAGTAAACTCTGACCCGTCCACGCCGCACAAGCGAATGTCAGGTGGTTCTAGGATCCCGACCTTTCTACTTGTTCCCCTAATGCTGTTTAGAGAGGTATCTGAGATCAAATTTGCCACTGATCCTGTGTCCATGAAAAATGATGTTTTTACCCCTTCGCTCCATCCCAGAATAAGTAAAGAAGTTCTAGGCCCTACCTGGCGAGTGGAGAGTCGATCTTCTGCTGTTACGTTACATTCTTCCGATATGGGCGCTCCCTTTCCCCAGACCAGCTGCTCTTAACGTAACAGCACTCATCAGTGGTGTGAGTCGTACTGTTCTTGTGATATTTGCATCTAGGACGACGCGATTGCAAAGGTGTGGGCTGTTGCCCTTGTGAATGATTCCGTCCTTGTTTGCGATAACAGCTCGATTCTCGATGACAAGCGTAATTGCAGTGCCAGCACACAATCGAGGATTGTTTGTCCGGTCATACATTGGACTGGTCACGACCGCTTGCAGGTGATCGGCACTGTGGGTAGGAACGGATAATGTTAGGTTTCCCCTTGTAGTCGGATGCGAACGTGAGTAATCCGATGAAGCGGCTGAGGTATGGAAGACTTTAGCAGTTCCGTCCGCGGAGTGAGAGGCTGAGGTGACAGTGCTGGCCTGACGAGTGAGTTTTGACCCCAGTCTTTCTGCTATTGCCTTTGTAGGGCTATCTTCTGGTGTCTGCCATTCAACCAGTTCATAATCCTAAGGTAACCCAGTAAACCTCTAAAATCGTCTTGTGTAACAATATACTTTCCATTAACAACAGTTATCCATTAAGTGTCTCGCAACAACTGGGTTACCTTTTTATCTCAGAGCTTGTAGCTTTCATCGCAGCTGCTGCCTCAAACAGCATTGCGTCTTTAACTGTAATTTTCATATCCTCCTCCATTTGTTTGAGGAGATTAGTAAAACTAATGAGAGACTCGGCCTTGGAATGTTTACATGCTGATGGAATTTATCGAATGTGTCGCAATCATGAAAATGACCAGCATTAATCACAGCTCTCATCCGTGATTTGCCTTGGTGTAACCAGCCCCTAAGATAAGAGACTTTCAGGGGTTCAGTTGTGATTTGTCGATTGTGAATATCTGTCTCGACCTCTCTGAGGAAGTCGTAGATGTATTTTGGACGGTTAGTGTCGTCCAAATATATGGACTGTGGAGGGGGGGCCGAATTCGTCATCAGTGGAAAAGTGTGAGGTTGGGAAAGCGTGTAGTTAACTGAAGTACTTGGCTGAGACACATAAAATGTAGTGGTAGTTAGATGTGGCAGAGTTGGGAGCTGAAATGCTGTAGTAGAGAAATTAGAGGAAGTGGTAGGAGAAAGGGTAGAGGGAATTTCTAAAGTCATTTAGAGAAGGTGGTGTATCTGGATTTATCTTAACTGGAAGAGAATTCTCTGGGTTGTCTAGAACAGAAGTAGTAGTGGTAGTAACGGTGGTAGTGAGAGCGGTGTGAGAGAGTTCAGTGGTGGGTGCTGTATGTGTAGATGAAGAAGGTTTTACATATAACCTGCCACTACGTAAACGACTCAAAGTATCTACATCACCGAGTTCAACCTCCTCACTTTCAGTCTCAAGTCGCTGGCGAACAGGAGAGAGATCAGTTTTTGTGAAATATGACATGTAGTGAAGTAAGAAAATTATAAACAGTTATGAGAATGAAAATGTTTAATATACAATGAGAGGACGAGGGAATATGAAATATTTACAATGATAATGAAGGTGAATATCAACAATGAAAGCGAATATTAAAGAAAATGACTTGGGTGAAGAATAAATGAAGTTTGAGATGAGCGTGACGGATGAAGTGGGCGAGAGGTATGTTGAGTACAGGACATGCAGTACAGTGAATGAAGGCAGATGAATGGTAATATGAGTCACAATCTGTAGAGAAAATCCGTAGAATAATCTCTATGGAAAGTCAAGGTATGGGCAGATGAAAATAAACTATATATTTACATATACTGAATACCGAAGCATTGCAGAATGAAGCGAAGTTAGACTGGCTGGAGAGTAACGAATGACTTCGGTAGCAACTTGAGTAAGGGGTGTCCCTCCCACACAGAGGAGCCGAGACGCTGGGGGAGAATGACGTCACAAGTGAAGTCAACAAATGAGATGCTACCGGGAGTATCAGATGATCACCACCAAGACGTTGATTGGAAAAAGCAACGATGACGTAGAGGGCACTGATAGGCTGGCCACAGACCCAGGGAAAGGAGGTGGAGGTGGTGGTGTGGTGTGCCGGTTGCTGGGTGTGGGTGTGGGGCTGGCTGGCGGGCAGGGGGCTTGGTCAGCAAAGCAGAAGGGGGGATGAGAGGTAGGCGATGAGGGTGGAGAATTATTATAGTTTTCTAAAACAGGAGTGGTGTGAGAAGTGGTACTCGATAGTGAGTGGCTTACTGATTGTTTACAGTTGTGCAGCTGCCGGTAAGAACTGATGAAAGCTGAAGATCGGTGTCAGTTTAAACTAACTTCGGAGAAGTACAGTAGGATGATCTCACCCAAAATATGTAGGCGACACAAGCACAAGGAAGGTTAATGGAGAGGTGCATTGTAGGTGGGGAGAGTGGTGCATGAACAAGGCACCGGCACAATCGAGGTTTGGTTGTGTCACTGGGAATATATTGCACAGAGGCGATGTAAACGAGCTCCGACTCACCGCTGTCACCAATTTGTTCCACCCCCTCTCGTATCCCCAGTTAGGAGTAATCCAGAGGTCTTGATGGATAAATAACGGAAGTTTATTTCGAGAAGACAACCACAGGCCCAACTTGTTCTGTACTTGCCCTCCAACTGGCTACTGAGCCCAGCGAGGGTGCGTGCAGGCTTGCTTGCTATGCAGTTTTTGAAATTAGCTGATACATGCACTATTGGCCACGTACACAGGCTTAAGATATTATGAATGTATGGTTACATACTGTATATAGGGTTACAAGGTATGATTACATAGTATGGTTAGAGTTACATACTATGGTTACAATAACATAGTATGGTTAGAGTTACATACTATGGTTACAATAACATAGTATGGTTAGAGTTACATACTATGGTTACAATAACATAGTATGGTTAGAGTTACATACTATGGTTACAATAACATAGTATGGTTACATTTCCCCGTACCCAGACACTCAGGTATTCCAAACACTGGATGACCTGATAACCGTTCACGTGTCGGAAGAGTGAGACCCTACACACACACACACACACACACACACACACACACACACACACACACACACACACACACACACACACAGTGGTAGCGCGCTGGACTTGTGATCGGGGGATTGCAAGTTCGAGCCTCGCCCGGGCTGCCGTGCCGGGAGGGGTAGCTCCCTCCTGTAACCCTAGCGGGGCTATATAGTCCAATACAGGGCTTAGCTCGGGGGTACTCCATTTCACACCGCTCGCTGGTGCAGTGGTAACGTTCTCGCTTGCCATCTGGTAGACGGGAGTTCGCGCCTCGCTCAGGTTGCGAAGTTTCACTGACGAAGTGGGTGGTTACTGTCCCCCTTGAGCAAGGGGACGGGTGTGTGCGTGTGTGAAGGTCACAGCCTTGCCCTTAGATCGGACTATATGAGCTCTCGTCTCCCTTCCGGGAGGGTAAAAGCTGACGATCACGACCATCAGGTGATCCTGACCGACCCGACCCGGTGAATTACACACACACACACACACACACACACACACACGCACGCACGCACACACGCGCGAGCACATACGTACGCACACGTACACCCACACACTTTAGCCGGAAGTCCTAGGGGGATATCAGTCCAAAATCACATGTAGAAGAGTCGGAGAACCAGAGAGATCACACCAGAGACAGCCAGGGAAGAAGGAAGGACAAGGAGAGTAAGAACTAGAGAGAGAGTGGGAAGACGTTAGCACGCACAAACTGCTATAACTAAACACGGGTCACGTCGAGTTCTTTAACCTTTAGTCATGCAACTGTCTCACAATAAAAAGTCATTGACCCCACGCTGTCTATTTAATCACTTTACCTCGCTTATAATACGAAGAGGATAAAGGGACAGAGACGACTTACCTTGACGTTCCCCTACAACTCCAACTTTTCTTCTTTCCCTGCCTGGGTCTCTTCAATCATCTAGATACGATAATACATCTTTTCTCTTTATAACAAAATAGATAAAGGCCACATACAGACTCTTATAAACAGGTTAGAATCTCACCAACACTCCTCCTCGTACTGACTAATTTCAGCTTCTTTTTCTTTACTGCACTATTTCATCTATATCCCTTTGCTACAGCCGTTTCATTATCCCTCCTCCATTACGGCCGTTCTGGAGTACACGTCCGACAACGCACTGCTACCCATGCTCTGTTTAGGTCTTAAATGTATGAGTTAACCGATATTTTCAGTTCTTCATGTATGCCACAGGTCGCCTCTGAAAGTGTCGTTCTGACTATCTCCCTTTGTTATTGACGCCCTGTCTTTTAAAATGTAATATGTCCAAGTTCTCTAAATGAAAGCACCGTGTATTTTGCTCCCTTCTGTTCAGTTTTCCGTGGAAAGATCATATTTTCTTTTCATTCCTCCGGTCTTTAGTTATGTCTTCTTTAGATAAATATAATTTTGCTGTTACCAACTCCAGTAACCATGAGACCAGGTACTGAGGGGAGAGATATTACTCTCTTAGCTCTCCCTCCCCTGTCGGTACATTTCTCAAGGTACACCGCTACAGTTCGGCTCATATATATATATATATATATATATATATATATATATATATATATCCATCCATCCATCCATCATCCAATCCTACGTTGCCCCATGAGGAGCGTAGAAGCCCGGTGCTAGGCAGTTGGTCCTGACATTTAAGATGAGAGTGACCAACCTCACTCATCCCTGAGTGGCATTACGTGAGCAATAAACCCCAACCACCCCGTGGATATAAACCTTCACCGGCTCAATCCGACTGGAGCACAATAATTACCCACTAAACCAAAAGGCGCCAAAATTTGGTTATATGGTTACCACCCAGCAAAAGTAAATAGTTTCCTGTTGTACAGGAAACCATTTGGCTTGTCACTCAGTGTAGAGTCACCCATAGGCAGAAGAAAGAGGAAAGAATGAAGGAATGAAAGACAGAAGAGGGAGTGTAAAGTCACCCGTAGGCAGAAGGACGAGGAAAGAATGAAGGAAAGAAAGATAGAAGAAGATGGAAGGAAAGAAGAATGGAGGAGAGGACAGGGCAAACACCCGAGAGCAGCACTACATTGAGTGAATAGATGGTGAGCGCCCCCACCTACCACACACACACACACACACACACACACACATTATATATATATATATATATATATATATATATATATATATATATATATATATATATGACGTTCGTGTATATATATATATATATATATATATATATATATATATATATATATATATATATATATATATATATATATATATATATATATATATAGTAAAAGTCCATTAATCCGAACACTAATAATCCGAAAATCCCAATAATCCGAATTTTTGAATAAGGCTGACAAAAACTCCAAAAGTAAGAAGTCAAAATTAAAATATTCAAGCTGGACTCCAAATGCGCCGGAGTGCCGAGCTGTGTGGTCATGGATCAGGTAATGCATGGACTGGCAACTCCTGACAACTGACCATTTTTGGATGGTTTCAGGACAATTCACAGTCTATTCGCCGTCACAATAATAACAAGATAATTCGCCATCAGGAAGATTCCCCATCGTTTATTTACATATCAGTTTATTTAGCAAGTACACTAGTTTTTGAGTACTTGTACCTCTTCAAAATCGTTTTAAAATACTCCCAGGATGTTGTAGTACCAGTGGAAATTAATGAAGACAGCTATGGGTAACGGACCCGGTAGAATATAATTCAAAGTCAACTACAGTTTGAGAGAGTGTGTAAGAAACGGAACCTAAAGGTGAATGTAGGGAAGAGTAAAGTGATGGTCTTTGAGAGAGGTGAAGTTAGTGAATGTACAGCGAGGTTGGATGGTGAGGAATTGGAAAATGTGAGTACGTTTAAGTATTTGGGTAGCGTGATGAGTAAGGATGGAGGTTTGGAGGGTGAAGTACTTGAAAGGGTACAGCAGGGTAGAAAGGTTGCTGGTTCCTTGAAAGCAGTGATAAGAAACAGGGAAGTGAGCATGGAAGTGAAAAAGTTACTACATGACAGTATTGTGATACCAACTCTAACGTACGGAAGTGAAGCTTGGACATTGTTGGAAGGACACAAGTCAAGAGTGAGAGCAGTGGAAATGGGTTATTCAAGAGGAGCCTGTGGAGTCACGTGGAGAGACAGGCTGACGAATGAGGATATAAAGGAGCGTTGTGGTGTGGATGTGGATGTGATAGGAAGCGTTATGAGGAACACACTGAGGTGGTTTGGCCATGTGGAGAGGATGGAGGGTGAAAGACTGACGAAGAGAGTGTATGTGAGTGAGGTGGAGGGGGGAAGAGGGAGGGGGAGGCCGAGGATGAGATGGAGGGACGGGGTGGAGAGGTATATGAGAGAGGGGGGTGTGAGTTGGGAGCAGGGCAGTGAAATGGCGGGGGACAGGGCGACTTGGAGGCGATTTGTTTGTGGCCACCCCAAACGGGATTGAGGCGTCTGGCAATAGATAGATAGAACTACAGCGAGGTAGAAACAAGTATTGTCTAAAAGTGCAACTTATAAATTATATCCAAAGCCTACGCTAGTGAGTGAACATGGACTTTGATAGATCCAACTGAAAATTGAGTTATTAAAGTATCAATTAATCGATAATAAGTATATTTATAGAATGACGGGGAATTGTCCTGACGGGGAATCGTCCATATTTTGATGGTGAATTGACTTCATGGCGAACTGTAGGTTTAAGGAATTTTCCACAGCAATACATATTAAGGTTTTGTACTATTACAATATGTGTATATTATTATTAACCGTGGACTTGCTCTCTCTAATTGGGTTTACCTGCCTACAACTGCTGTTTTCAACACTACGCATTACTGGTGAGTTAAACAACCCATAACATCTCATAAATTACCAGTTACAGTTCGTTTCCTCAGTAATATATTATTAAGTAAAAAAAATTGTGTAATACGTAATGTTAATATGTGCCATATTGTATTATGAATGAATGAAAGTGATTCATTCTGCAAAATTTCAGTTTAAACACGAAATTGTCTTAGAGGTCCCACCCAAAAATCCGAAAAATCTGATAATCCGAGTGATTCTCGGTCCATTGCCATTTGGATTAATGGACTTTTACTGTGTATATATATATATATATATATATATATATATATATATATATATATATATATATATATATATATATATATATATATATATATATATATATATATATATCCCTTGAAGAGACTGTAAATCATTATCACTAATAATATTCAGGTTCCTGTGAATCACTCCCAGCTGATCAGATTATCTGACGTTTGTTGGTGCAAAACATTAGAACTCTGACCCCAATCTTTGACGACTGGTGAAAGACAGCAAGCAATGCTCACTGAATCTCCCCACGTATTCTGGAGAATCAGCCATGTAAGAATGATAGCCCTTCTTACTTCGTTCACAGGTTTAATAATTGTAGTAGTACATACTATAGGTAAGGTTTATGAAGGGTTGTCTGATGGAAACGATGTATTAACTCCTCCAGCATACTATTCTTGCAAGAATATTATAGCATATCTTGAAAATTTCGAAGTTAGAAATGAACACATTTCCACTTCTCATCTCTAATATTATTTTTGAACACTAACAGTCATTACTCTATATAGAGAAGTATAAATTATGATATGCGGTGAGTGTAGACAGTCCTTGTTGTCAGTATGCACTGTATGTTATAAAATATCCGTCTTTTCCATGCAGTTAGTACTGGCGAATTAGTAGGTAACAACAGAACTTATATTGTCATTGTCAGTGGTATGGTTATCCAGTGTAGCAAGGATTGAAGCAGAGTGAAATGATGAAGTAGAGAAGTGAAGATAAAGTAGCGAGGTTGGACGCATAGTTGAAAACACTAAATCATTTTCGAGGGTCTGAGTTTACCAGTCTAGGCTTCCTTATCTATAATGTCACACCCGAGTCGGGGAGAATTATGACCTCACTATTTTTGCTGTATTTACGCAGCTGTCAGAAAGGCTTAAAGATCACTAAATCATTTTTGTGTATTTTCTGTTTCTGGATAAAGTAACACTTTGTAATTTCCATATACTACGCAGGAGAGACCTTCTCCGTGACCAAAGTAGGTGTGACATACCGTGTTGGAGGGACAAATAACTGTTTTCCAATGACTGACCAGCTCCGCCTTCTTAACGACTCTTAATTGGTAAAGAGCCAGGATGTGTTGGCTTGTAATTGGTAGCTGAGCCTCCTTTATATGTAACTGGCCGGAGATTATACTTAAGACAGAACATTGGCTTGTTAAGTCTGATTAGGCAGAGTATGCTAATACTTAAGCATGGGGACCTAGCAAGAGACACAGTTTCACAGTTTTATCACTACACACATTTCCCACTAGACACACAGTGTATCAACACATTTCTGCAGCCACACTTGTTCACTCTGCTTACAAAACACATAGTTTGTGCACCACTTCCCTTTTTTGGTTTACCTCCCTACATATACTGGTATTTTGATTATATCTAGATTATATCACTAACGAGTTCTCCTAGTTCCTCAGGCTGTGAGTACGTACAGTAGCTTCCACTTATTGTAAATTGATTAGGTAATAGAAGTAACCCAGTTTTTATTTGTATTGTGAAGCCAATGTGAATACCCTTTCATAAACGAATCTTGGTTTGTTTTCGTGCGTACATGTTACAGTAGAAAGTAAAGAAAGTTAGTTTTCTTGTAAGCATTACCTCACCCCTTTTGGTGATTGATTCAAGGTTAAAAGTGCACTGCAATAAATACTCATAGCAAATTTGGCGACCTGCTGCCATGATAGCTCTGTGAATTATGATACTGACACTCTTGACCAGATATACAGTGCTTACTCTTACCTACTTAACCAGTAATCAGAATCCATGGGCCTAACGAATGATAGTGATGTCAGAACGTTTTTGAATTCTAAGCCTTCTCCTAACAAAGTGTAAACACTCACAAGGCATGAGTTCATAATGCTTGCCCAGGACTTACAGTTGAAATATTCTGTCAAAATCACTAAGACTGATTTACTTGGTCTAATATTGGACACCATGTTTGAGCACAGTGAGTCCCCCATAGTTAGTCCTGAGCCACCTAGTCACAGGGATACTGCACAGGGTGTTGACCTGAGGTTTTGACGTCGGAGATGCTTGGCCCCAGTGATTATTCTGGTTACCATACTGGCGACAAAGTGCAACTTGAGTTAGCCAAAATTAGGTTGAGAGAACTAGAAGTGCAAGCTCAAACGAGAGAACTAGTAATACCATCTCAAATGAGACAAAAGGAAATAGATCATGAATACACACTAACGCACCCCGATAGGTCACCTCGACCTCATATTTCGTCTGCCAAGGAACCATTTGGTGTTACCAAGACTATAAAGCTAGTATCTCCCTTTATAAGTACGAATGCACTGACTTCCGGGGTATAAGTCTGTTGAGTGTTGTAGGTAAGGTGAATGGTAGGGTGTTAATTATGAGAGTTAGAAAGGGTACAAAGAGAGTGATTGGCGATGAGCAGTGTGGCATTAGGAGCGGGAGGGGATGGGTGGATCAGGTGTTTGCTGTGAGACAGGTGTGTGAAAAGTATTTAGCGAAAGGTAAGGATGTGTTTTGGGCATTTATGGATTTGGAGAAAGCGTATGATAGAACTGATAGGGAGGCTTTGTGGACTGTTTTAAGATTGTATGGACTTGATGGTTACTAAAAGGAGTGAAAAGTTTTTATGTAAATAGTAGAGCGTGTGTAAGAGTGGGAAATACTGTGAGTGATAGGTTTCCCGTGAGAGTGGGGCTGCAGCAGGGATGTTTGATGTCGCCTTGGTTGTTTAATATTTATATGGATGGTGTTGTAAGCGAGGTGAATGCAAGAGTTTTAGGTGGAGGTCTGAGTCTGGTGAATGTTGATGGTGGAGGGTGGAATCTGAAGCAGCTGCTGTTTACAGATTATACTGCACTGGTGGCTGATTCAGAGGAGAGATTGAGACAGTTGGTAGAGGAGTTTGGAAGGGTGTGTGATAGGAGGAAATTGAAAGTAAATGAGAATAAGAATAAAGTGATGAAGTGTACGAGGTTGGTACTGTATAGATGGTAGGAGGATGGATATAGTTCTGAATTGTGAGCTGCTTGAGGAGGTATAGTGTTTTAAGTATTTCAGGTCACATGTTGCTGTGGACGAAAGAATAGATGCAGAAGTGAAGTTTAGAATGAGTGAAGTAGGAAAGGTGCCGGGATCAATGAAGAAAATGGTTAGATGTCGCTCGCTTAGAATGGACGTAAAGAGAAGACTGTATGAGGGTGTTGTGGTACCGACTGCATTATATGGGGCTGAAACATGGAATATGGGTGTAGCAGAGAGGAAAAGATTGAATGTAATGGAGATGAGGTGTCTAAGGAGTATGTGTGGAGTAACGCATATGGATCAAGTGAGAAATGATGAGGTGCGATGGAGAACTGGAGTTGTGCGGGAGATGGCTGATCAAGTTGAGCAGAAGGTGTTGCGATGGTTTATGCATATAGAGAGAATGGATAATGAGCGATTGGTGAAAAAGATAACTAGGTCTGATGTGAGAGGTGTAGGGCTGAGAGGAAGACCACAAATAGGATTGATGGTCAGTGTGAAGAGAGCAATGGATGCGAGAGGGATGTCTGTTGAGCAAGGAAGAGTGGCTGTGCGTGACAGAAATGAATGGAGAGAAACTGTGAATGAATAAATATGACGCAGCCCCGAGGGGATGTCACTGATTGCACTGCGCAGTTGACCCTCGTGCAGTGCGGTTCGGTGAGGATCTGTCCCTTCTCCCTTTTTGGGCTAAGATGCGAATGAATGTGTTTGAGTAGATGTGTAATTTGGGAGTGTGTCATCCTATCTCGGCTACCTTCCTTTCCTTGGGGAAAGCAGCCTAGGTATATAGATGGATAGACCTCCCTTTAAGAAGCATGATATCACTAAGTACTTCCAAATGTTTGAAAAGGAGGCAGGTCGTCTTTCTTAGCCACAGGACTCTTGGTCAGTACTGATGCAGAGTGTTTTGAAAGGAAAGTCTCAAGAGGCTTAAATTTCTTTAATCAGCTGATCAGTGTGCTGACTATGACTGTAAAAGATACCATTCTCAAAGCATATGAGCTCGTGACAGAGGTATACAGGCATCAATTTAGATCTGTTTTTAAATAGAAAGATCAGACTCATGTGGAATATGCTAAAGTTCTCACAGATTTATTTGATCAATGGTTACATTCTATAAAAGTCCCTTTATCGGGCAAGAGACAATATGTGATCACTTAAATGTGCGTCAAAGATGGCGGCCCCAAGCTGAACGGTGTTGCACCATGCCCGAGTCATCACCCCACAGCTAAACAGCAAGCATTAGGCTATGATGTGGTATATGACTTTAGAGGTTTTCCCAGCACACCACTGGCCCAGAGCTCCCCAAAGATTAGTTAGATCCGAGACGAAAGGAGAAGAATCTTGCCCCTTCTCTCTCTCTCTCTCTCTCTCTCTCTCTCTCTCTCCCGCGTCCCTACAACTCAACATAATGTCGGTATGCTGATGGAACTCACACATAATACGATTGAATAAATGTATTAAATAGTGATATAGGTGTGAGTTAGCTAACTTTGTAGAAACGAGTTTACTGATCGCATAAAAATAAAGATGATTAAATATGGCCTAATGCCGAAGTTAATATTTTTTTATAATCATATATCGATATTTTGCCCGGCTATGGTAATGTGTTACTAGCATGATGTAACCTGTTATAAATATAAATGGTAATAGTGAAGCCAGCTATGATAATGTGTTATTAGCATGATGTAACCTATTATAAATATAAATGGTAATGGTGAAGCCCAGCTAAGCTAATGTGACATTAGCATGGTGTAATGAAATTTGTTTATAACCTATCATTAGACATTCCAGTTACATCGTGGTTTGGGGCTATTTTTATTTAAAGCATTGTCACATGGTCTAGTGAGAACAATGGCTTATTTAGATGGTGTTTTCATAAGTAGAATAGGTGTTTTTGGAAGATTTTAGCAAGGTTTTAGTAATGTTTATTAAGATTTACTAAGATTTGGTAAGATTTTAGACACTGTAATGGGTATTATTATAATATGTATACATAGCTATAACTCCAAGCATGCTTTATATTTATCGGAATACTTTATTTTACTATCCTTTTAGTTACCACTCAACTTGCTGTACAGGAAGAACGGCAGGGATGGGTTGGTTGTGCCAGATGATCCAGATATTAGTGATGAATTCCTGAATGTCGACGACGTTGCAGACCCCGCCTTCATCCCTGAGCCCCATGACCCAGACATACCAGACCCGACTGACGTGCCCCCTGCCAAGAGGAAGCTCACTGCCCCTGCAATAGAGGTGACTGTTGACTTGGAGGAGGAGGAAGATGATGATGATGAGGAGGAAAATGAAGCATCAGCAGCTGAACCACAAACATCCAAGGGAAAGGCTAAGGGGAAGAGCAAGTCTAAAATGCAACCTGAAACCTGGAAGAAGAGATGTCAACAATCCCCCCCCCCCCCGTCCTGTCCACTGACCCAGGAATCGAGCCAGTGTCCAAGTGCCTTCGTTACTCCAAAGAAACAAAGAAGAAGGAGGAAGTTGTTTGCCCATACTTAATCAAGAATGACAGTGCAAACATGGGGGGCGCTGACAAAAGTGACATTTTGGTGCACCTGCACCGGACCCGTATGAAAGCAAAGAGATGGTATATGACCCTCTTTTCCTATTGCCTTGACATCTCTCTCGTTAATGCCTGGCTCTGTTACAAGGGCGACTGCAAGTCACTGAATGAGAATGCAATGGGACTGAAGGACTTTCGTGTGCAGGTGTGTTTTCCAGCAAGAAAAAAAAAAAAAAACAGGTCATCTCTCGCTCCGGAACTCCATGTCACCTCCTTCCACCAGCGGCATAGAGATCTCCAAGCTCAGTCGGGGACAATGCTACGAAAGTCCAGACAGCATGGTGTGATTTTACAGGACCCTTTTCCACGTTCTAGTGTACTCAGGTCACCAGACGTGCAAACACTGCAGCAAGAAGGGTAACATCATCCGCTCCAGCGTGGTCTGGGGGTCCGCAAGGTGCACCTGTGCCTAAATGCTGAAAGAAACTGCTCTTTCCAGTTCCACAAGCCTGTTGCCAAGTGAAATCTGCCATTCAATAGGCAAGAAGATTGTGACAATTGTGTTTCAAGTGCGTAGTATAAGTATTTTCATATAAGTTTTATTACTGAAACCAAACTCAAAATCTATATTTTTCACAATAAAATAAAGATTGTACTTGTATTTAGTGTGTTTATCGTTCTTTCTTTTTTTTTTTTTTCAAAAATTACAACAATGAACGTTTTATTTTTTACCTGAGACCGGCGAGGCACCATATATGATCAATTCATGAACATTAATGTGCAACATAAAAAAAAAAAATAACGAAAAATTCACAGGAGTAAACATGTCTTACAGTAGGGTGTATTTTAGGGTCTAGGGTAAAAAAAAATTCATAGTAATTTTATCGTTGCCCGGTAAAGGGTTAACGATTTCTCTAAACTGAAAGAATTAGTAATCTTGGAGGATTTTATTCGTATTATAGATAAAGATGTTGCTACTCACCTAGTACAGTAGAGAAAGATTTAGGTAACCGAACTGAGGCTGCCACTGCAGCACATAATATAGTATAATTCATAGGCATTAGTGCAAACCGCAGTCTCTTGTTATGGGTAGGAAAGGGGACCAACCAGTTTCTGTGAGCCCAGCCTCATGCAAAGGCAAGTTAATGTCAAGTGACACTTCTGTTGTTAGAGGGTGGGAAAAAGTGTCGGATTTTTCCAATATTGCAAGACTGGAAGAAACATGGGTAAAGTTCCAAAGTGAATCCTATTACTTTGATAAATTCTTATGGATCTTTTGATATGTATTGTTACGGAACAGAGAAAGATAATGTACACTTTGAGTAAGAATACTAAAAATCACTACTGTCCCGTAAAGTTCCAGGTTCAAAACAAAGAGTTAGGTAAAATTACAAGTCAAAGTTTAATGCTCAAACTAACAATAAAACATTCAGGACTCATAAGGATAATGTAATGGCAAATAAACAGGTTAAATATATGGTTAACTGCAATAGCCTCTATTAACACGAAATTAGCAAGAGTAAATTTTATCTAAGTCAGCCCTGATAAAATGAGATACCAGATAATACTCAGTGAATGCCAGATAAATAATTACAGATACAAACTATTATCAAAAATGACTGACATAAAGAACCCCACACGAATTACAAAAACTTCACTAGGCCTACAAATTAAACTTACGCTATACAGTAGAAGAAAAAATGCAACAACAGTTATACTCAAATTACACACAGCTGCTAGATGGTTGGAGATTTCTTGAGCACTCACAATAATAATATCTGTATAGGGGAGGACAGAGATGTGAACAAAGTGAGGAGCAGATCTAAGTGGCAATGATGCAAAGACTGAGCTCATTATATAGGAGCCAGGAGAGCTTGATAAAACTTGTAATAAGGACGCGCAAATGAAGCGATGGGGACAAACGGTCGACAATCCCGCACTGAATAACAGAAAGGACGACTTACTCTACTATAACGGTAGAAGGGGGGGACTGAGGCAGAACACGCTCGTGATCAAACATGCAGCATACTGTGCGTTAAAATTACACAAAGGATGATGAAATCATAGGCTATGTAACACCTCCCCACAAAGAAAAAGAAATTTACAAAGGAAATTTCTTATTACTCTAAAACAATCTGTCTAAAGTCTAGATAAGCAATCTGCAATAACATTCTCTTTCCCCTTGACATGTTGTATGTCTAATGAATACTCCTGAAGAAGTAGACTCCATCTTGTCAATCTCTGATTTTTATCTTTAAACTTACTAAGGAATTTCAGTGGGTTATGATCGGTATAAATGACTATGGGGTCAAAACCAGAACACAAATAAAATGAAAATGCTGTAAACCCAAAATCAAGGCCAAAAGCTCTTTCTCAATAGTGGAGTAGTTCTTTTGAGGTGGAGTGAACTTCTTACTGTAATAAGATACAGGGTGTTCAATACCCTGATCATCCTCTTGCAGCAAAACAGCCCCAGCTCCTGTATCACTTGCATCAACAGCCATCTTAAAAGGCTTAGCAAAATTTGGAGTAGCGAGCACTGGCTGACTTAATAGAATAGCTTTAAGTTTGTTGAAAGAGGATTCACAGTTATCGGTCCAGACAAATTCAACTCCCTTTTTCAGTAGGTCTGTAAGTGGTGATACAAGAATAGAAAAGTTAAGAACAAATCTCCTGTAATAACCTACCATTCCCAAAAATCTTTGTAGCTCTTTCCTACTTTTAGGTCTGGGAAGATCACTTATAACCTGAACCTTAGCTCCTGGTGGTGCAACATGTCCATCACCAATTACATACCCAAGGTACTGAACTTCAGCTTGACCAAACTCACACTTTGATAAATTAGCTACAAGATTAGCATGAACTAAACGGTCAAGAAAATTACTAACATGGCATAGGTGATCTTTCCAGTTGTCACTGAAGATTAATACATCATCAATATAAACAACACACCCTGCCAAACCCTCTGTTACAACATTCATGAGCTTCTGAAATGTGGCTGGTGCATTCTTCATACCATACGGCATTACTGAACATGCAAAAGCCTTTCCTAATGTTACAAAACATGAGATCTCCCTAGCTCGTTCAGTCATAGGTACTTGCCAGTATCCCTTTAACAAATCAAACTTACTTATGTACCTAGCCTTTCCGATCTTGTCTATGCAATCTTCCACACGAGGGAGAGGGTAAGTGTCTGTTTTGGTTATCTGATTAACACGTCTGTAGTCGATGCAAAGCCGCTGTGACCCACCTGGCTTAGGGACCAGAGTGACAGGAGAACTCCACTCGCTCTGACAGGGCTCAATCATCTTGTGGTCCAACAGGTAGCCAAGCTCCTTCTGGATGAGAGGAACTTTCACTGGGTTCACACGGTAAGGAGGCAGTTTAATTGGCTTTGCGTCTCCAACATCGACATCATGCATCAACACAGTGGTTCTTCCTGGAGTGGCACGGAACACTTGCGGGTACTCCTGCAGTAATGCCGAAAACTCCTGCCTTTCCTTGGGTGGTAGATGAGAAAGCTTAGTCTGGAGATCATTCATGATATCAGGATTCTTCCCCAAACTATCACTCAGGCTCATACTGCATGGGAGAGCTTCACTTGCAGACTCGGGTGGAACAGCTACAGTGCAGACTGGATTATTTTCGTCCCGCCTGTGATATAACTTTAGCATGTTGATGTGACATAGTTGCTTGCTCTTTCTACGATCTGGTGTGGCGATGACATAGTTGACATCACTGAGTTTCTTCTCCACGAAATAAGGGCCACTAAACTTGGCTTGAAGAGGTTGCCCATGAACTGGTAGCAGAATCAAAACCTGATCTCCTGGCTGAAAGTGGCGTAACCTGGACTTCTTATCATACCAAGTCTTCATCTTCTCCTGAGCAGCTCCTAAATTCTCTCTCGCCAGCTGTAAAGCAGTGGACAGCCGTTCTTTGAAATTCATCACATACTCCAGCAGGTTGACGTCATCTTCCTCCGACAGCCAGCATTCCTTGAGTAGCTTAAGGGGTCCTCTTACTTCATGGCCAAACAGTAGTTCAAAAGGTGAGAAGCCCAGTGATTCATTTGGAGATTCTCTTGCAGCAAACACAACGAATGGAAGACCTTTATCCCAGTCTTTCTGATGTTCCAAACAGTATTTCTTGAGCATCGATTTGAGTGTTTGATGGTATCTCCAACGCTCCTTGGGTCTGGGGATGGTAAGCTGAAGATGTGATCTGGGTGATGCCCAACTCTTTCAGAGACTGCTTGAAAACGTTTGACATGAAATTACTTCCCCGGTCTGACTGTACCTCCTTGGGCAGACCAAACTTTGTGAAGAACCCTAGCATTTCCTTAACCACGTTCTTTGCTGAGATGTTTCTAAGTGGAATGGCTTCAGGATAACGAGTAGCCATATCAATCATGGTCAACACATAAGAAAATCCTGAAGAAGTCTTAGGAAGAGGGCCCACAATATCCACCAACACACGGGTGAAAGGCGCCTCAAAAGGAGGAATGGGAACTAGAGGTGCAACCTTTTCGGTCTGATTACACTTCCCCACAACTTGACAGGTGTGACAAGACTTACAATACCAGGAAACATCCCTGAAGATACCTGGCCAGTAGAAGTGTTTCAAAATGCGTGCCACAGTCTTCCTCACTCCAAGGTGTCCTGCCAGACTGGAATCATGAGCCACTCGAATGATATCCGGCCTACAAACACGAGGGATGACAACTTGATGTACAACCTCCCATTCACAGTCGGCTGATGCTGTTGGGGGTCTCCACTTCCTCATAAGTACTCCTGACTTTACATAATAACAAGTAGAAGCACCGGCTGACTCTTCTTCGCTGTAAGCAGAGTTAGCTAGACCTTTCAACTCAGGGTCAGCAACCTGCAACTCAACCAACTCTTGACGAGACAAATTATCAACACTACGGGGTACTGCCTCATCTGGTGAGTGGTCCAAATTAGCAAGAAAAGTGTCAGCTAGGATAACATCATCATCATCATTATCCTCTAAATCACTAGTAACTTTAGACTTAGCCCTAGTGACAGCACATGCAGGGAACACACCAGGGACATCACAATCCTGGGACGCAGCCACTGGCTCACTAGACAACTGAGGAGCTGGACACACTTGACTTCCACCAATATCATTTCCAAGTAAGAAAGTTACACCTGACATTGGGAGTGTCTCAACCAACCCAACCATAACGGAACCATTAACAAAACCAGACTCTAAATTCACTCTGCACAGAGGGACAGAGAAGTAATTATTCCCTACACCTTGTAAGATTACAGTTTCATCAGAGGAATTAACATTAGAGCCTAGAACACTGGTCAGCATAAGGGATTGGCAAGCACCTGTATCACGATATATTTGAACTGATTTCCTGTCATTACTGTCCAGAGGACTGACAAAACCATCAGACAGGAAATTAGCACATGAACTCTTGAGAGTGTCACCCACGTTACTGCTCAAAAGAGGAGCTCCATCATGAGAATTTAAGTTACCCCTCAAAGCAGGTTCAGTTAACTCGGTTAAAGAATTCTGGGAACTCTCAAGAGAGGACACTAGACCAATTGACTGAATATTTAAAGACTCCTTTTTGTTCACATCACGCTGTCTCCTGAAACATCTCTCCGTAGTATGACCAAGCTTACTACAATAAGTACATTTACTTTTCTGAAATCTAGAGGTGAAGCTGGTATTTACTTCCTGAGAAACATCATCCTTATTCTCTTTCCTGTTACCTGTACTCTGAGTAGAGGCAACGTACTTACTCTCAGCTTTCCCTTTTTCTCTAGAATATCTCTTGTGAGTGAGAACATACTCATCAGCTAAAACTGCAGCATCAGACAAATTATCTATTCTTTTCTCATCGAGATATAGGCTTACATCTTTATAAATACACCTCTTGAAGTCCTCCAGCAAAATCATCTGCTTAAATTTACCAAAATCAGAATCCACATTCTTAGAATTTAACCACTGCTCTAACAGATCTTCTTTGATTTTTGCATACTCAACATGGGATTGCTTATCTTGCTTGTAAGTTGTCCTAAATTTTACTCTATAGGCTTCAGGAACAAGCTCACCAGGCCTTAAGAATCAAGCTCTTAACTACATCATAATTATCAGATTGATCCTGAGGCAAAGATGCATAAGTTACTTGAGCTTTACCGGTGAGAACAGTTTGAAGGAGTACTGGCCAATACTCCTTAGGCCAATTAAAACCCGTAGCTACCCTCTCAAACAACTGAAAATACTTTGTTAAATCAGATTCATTAAAAGGAGGGACAAGTTTAACATTTTTAGCCACATCAGAATCATCAGAGCTAGATGATCCAGTTCCACCTTGTTTCATGCGATACTCATGGTCTGCCTGAATCCTGGCAAGTTCAATTTGTGCCTGTATCTGTGCCTCCTGAATCCGAACCTGAGATTCCGCCTCCTTAGCCTGAGACTCAGCCTCCTTAGCACGTGCTTGAAATTCAGCCTCCTGAATACGAGCCTGAGACTCCGCCTGCTTAGCACTTGCCTGAAATTCAGCTTCTTTAGCACGAGCCTCCTGCAGAGCTAGCTGTAACTTAGCTAATTCAATCTGCATTTGCTCATTTGGAGGAGTTACATTAAACAAGCTTTTATTAATCATGCCAACAATCTGATCCTTAGAATGATGAGAGTGAACTGCAATTCCCAATTGTTGAGCAACAAGCTTAAGTTCATTCTTTGTTCTGTTTTCTATATCACACACTGTTTGCACATTTGACAAAAAATCTTTGGCTTCATCAAGTGTAGAAATAGTAGCCATCATGAATATATCACAGTCACAAAATATCAAACAATATCCTTATGATAATATCCTGAATATCCTGATATGAGGTCGCCAAATTTATGTTACGGAACAGAGAAAGATAATGTACACTTTGAGTAAGAATACTAAAAATCACTACTGTCCCGTAAAGTTCCAGGTTCAAAACAAAGAGTTAGGTAAAATTACAAGTCAAAGTTTAATGCTCAAACTAACAATAAAACATTCAGGACTCATAAGGATAATGTAATGGCAAATGAACAGGTTAAATATATGGTTAACTGCAATAGCCTCTATTAACACGAAATTAGCAAGAGTAAATTTTATCTAAGTCAGCCCTGATAAAATGAGATACCAGATAATACTCAGTGAATGCCAGATAAATAATTACAGATACAAACTATTATCAAAAATGACTGACATAAAGAACCCCACACGAATTACAAAAACTTCACTAGGCCTACAAATTAAACTTACGCTATACAGTAGAAGAAAAAATGCAACAACAGTTATACTCAAATTACACACAGCTGCTAGATGGTTGGAGATTTCTTGAGCACTCACAATAATAATATCTGTATAGGGGAGGACAGAGATGTGAACAAAGTGAGGAGCAGATCTAAGTGGCAATGATGCAAAGACTGAGCTCATTATATAGGAGCCAGGAGAGCTTGATAAAACTTGTAATAAGGACGCGCAAATGAAGCGATGGGGACAAACGGTCGACAATCCCGCACTGAATAACAGAAAGGACGACTTACTCTACTATAACGGTAGAAGGGGGGGACTGAGGCAGAACACGCTCGTGATCAAACATGCAGCATACTGTGCGTTAAAATTACACAAAGGATGATGAAATCATAGGCTATGTAACAGTATAGAGAGCAGCCACCTGCAAATAGCGTAAGCGGTAGCCAGACACCCCATCAGCAGGTGCATAGTGTTGATAAGACCAGAATGGAGCTGTTAGTAGTTGATAGGTGGACTCCTGTAGTGCCGTTGTTTGACACTAGTAAGACTGGAGCAGTGCAGTCGTCAGGATCAAGAGAAAGTGATAAGACTCCATTAGAGTGTCCTCCCCCAAGTTGTACACAAAGTAACTCCTCTCCAGATAGTTTATTTGGTAACTTCATATCTAAGGGGTTAATTTCACTTGATGGAAAAGGTAGTAAGGAAGTTACTATACTTAGAGACACAGGAGCTTCACAGTCACTAATATGGAAGAGGATAGTTGAAGTAGCTGACCACTGCAGGGCATAACCGAGTTTGTTCCTGAGGTGAAGCTCCAGTCAGAGTTAGTTACTGGTTCAATGCATGTGGGTGTTGTTGACCGGCTATATGTACAGCTCCGTTCAGAAGTTCGTACTACACCCAAAGTGGAAGGCACAAGCCTCGGTCAGCTCTTTCTGGACGACATGTTAATACCCCGAACCGCTCGCCACCACAGACAGAGCAGCAAATACCGGAACAGTTTCAGTCACACGACGAATACGAAAATTGAGATGAAACGGATATTTATACAGATATTGGCAAGTATTATTACATATTAATGAAGGAAATACGTGGACATTATGCGGTTGTGATGAAAATATGTAAACAAGTAATAAGTTACAATACACAAATAGAGGGAAATGAAGTCTGATACGAATCAATAAGTGATTTGTGAGGTGACTATTCTCCCAATGAAACCACACACACACACACACACACACACACACACACACACACACACACACACACACACACACACAAACTCACACACGCACACACAAACACACATACACGCACAAACAAACACACACACACAAACGCACGCACACACAAACACACACACACACACACACACACACACACACACACACACACACACACACACACAACACAAACTCATAAGAACAACAACAATAACAACAACAGCCACCACCACCACAGTCTCCGCCACTTGCCACCCACCACAACCACCCACCACCACCAACGCCGCCGCCGCCACCGCCCACCACCACCGCCGCCACCCACCAACACCCACAATCCACCATCACCGCCGCCGCCGCAACCACCGTCCACCACCACCGACGTATTAACAAATCGCATAATTGTGGAGGAAAAGACATTGCAACAGTTTACTTCATCCGTCCTGATTGTATGGGAAGGCCAAGGAACACATTATATTTATTACGTGTGAGTAATCTTGCAGCCGTGGCTCAGTGGGTTAGAGCGCTCCGCTCTGACCGAAGGGTCCGAGGATCGAATCCACCCAAGGGTCATTGGTAGACATCAGGAAGGGCATCCGGTCATAAAATGCTACACGCTCTAGTTCAGCAGTCCTCTACCCAGGGGCAACGCATTAGCCCTTCGGGGATACCTGGCGTAAAACCAAATCATTTATATATATATATATATATATATATATATATATATATATATATATATAGATATATATATATATATATAATCTTGCATCTAATAGGAGGTGGATAATATACAAGCATAATTATACGGAAGTTTTCAGACAAAAAATAGACAATTTTATTTTTATTTCTATTTTATAGTCAACAATATATATATATATATATATATATATATATATATATATATATATATATATATATATATATATATATATATATATACACACGAGTATAATCTGTATTATATCTATATCTATCTATATTATTTCTGTATGTCTCTATACCATATCTAATTATCTATATCATATCTATATCTACATCTTTATTATATCCATCTATCTAACTATCTATAATATATGTCTATTGTAACTATTATATCTAGCTATTGTGCCTATTATATCTATTTATATCTATCTATCAACAGTATCTATCTATCTATATAATATGCATACATATCCTTAATATAATGAAAACTGTTGCCTAACTTTTCACATCAGTATCGGGTCCAGCCTACCTCTTTCTCAATCACTGCTTGCAACCTATCAGGCATGGAGCTTACAAGGCCACGGATGAACTCGTGTTTGCCACTCCTAGCTCAGACTTTGTCGGGTGAGGAGGTCTGGCCGATTTCTCTCGAGCTTTGAACGCTGGTTCATTTACTCGTGGCGATTTTCGTCCGTTTTCCTCGCTTTTTTGCCTGTTTAGGACTTAGTCTCTGGCATTGAGGAAGAATTTTTGCTGTTTTCCAGGTTTTTTCTGGGACTTAGTCTCCGATTGCCTGGGTGTGAGTGGGAGTGTGTGTGTGTTTTTGACTGTGTGTGTGGGTTTTTTTTTTTTTTTTTTTTTTTTTTTTTTGGCCTGCCGTTAGTGTCCCTCACTGTAGTACGACGCCGAACCCTGAAGGGGTGCCGTTAGGGCACTTCCATGAAGGGGGGCCCTTAGGGCCTGGTTATAGCTGGCAGTGAGGGCGGCTCTGTTAGATTAGGGAAGACCCGAAAGGGGCAGTGGCGGGGCCTCCCATCGCCCTTTAGAGGGCGGGGAGCATAGGTTGCCCGTCACTGTAGGGACCTTGGCCACTTTTGTTATTTTCTTTGTGCTGTTTGAGTGGTTGTGTGTGTGTGCTGTGTGTGTGTGTGTGTGTGTGTGTGTGTGTGTGTGTGTGTGTTGACTGAGTTTTTTTTGGCTGCTTCTGTGAGCGGGATGAAGGGATCCAGCATCCCTAGGCCCCAGGGGCATTCCCGCCTCCCGCTCCCTCAGTCGAGGCTCTCCAACCCGTGTCCTGCTACAGGCACGAAGCGGGAACGTCACTGTTCTGACTCGAGCTCCCACTCGTCAGCTCACGAGGTTTTCTGTGCTAACCCCTCGACACCTAAGTCTACGGGAGTGGTACCTCGCTTGCGTGGTGACTCTACCTGTTCTGCTAAGGCAGCCCGCCGACATGAGGCTATGGAGGAGGTTGCACCTGCTCCACCATCTCTCTCTTCCACCAAGGGCACTTTAGCTTCCCTAAGTGCAGATGCCAGCTCTAATCCACTGCAAGGCACTCCCGTGAACCGAGCCCTCGATCCGCAGCCTCACGCTCCCACCTGCGCACCCTCTCACGAACCTAGGCCGGCTAGTTCTCGTACTCTCAAGCGGCTGGAGGTCCTGTCGGAGGCTCCTGCTGCGACTCAGATCTCTCCCCTCTGCTGATCCTGCTCTGCATGATGAGGGTTTCACCCCCGTGTCACGCAAGGGATCAAGGCGTGCTCGCCAGGGAAACGGCCCTTCTCCGGCAGTACGTACTGGGCCTCCCCTCAGGGGTCCCTCTGCTGCTCGTCCCTCCGTGTCAGTAGCTGTACGTCCGCTGCCCCGCTCTGCATTCCCAGCTTTCCGTGCGCCGGCACAGGACGGGCATGCGACGAGTTACGACGCCGTGGCTGCACTAGAGCATCACCTGCCAGGGCTACGCTGCTCCAACCTGATAAGTCGGGATGGAAGCTTGGTGTTGGTGCTGAAGGACGAGGGAGCGTACGACCTCTTGAGAACAGCTCTGCAGGACGAGGCCTGCCCTGTGAAGCTAGTCGAGCTGACGCCCGGCCAACAGTCTACGAAGGCAGTTGTCATGGGTTATCCCTTGCGAATGCCTATGGAGATACTGCTTCAACACCCTCAGGTCGAAGAGGCAACCCGCTGCCAGAAAGTGCGGACCAGGGAGGAGACTCGACAGGTCATCGTCACCCTGCGGGGTCCTCTGATCCCTGCGATCGACCTGGGGAACTGGGGACAATATCACCTTCGCCCCTTCACCCCGGAGCCACTCCGTTGCTACCGATGCCAACGCTACGGGCACCACCGTGCCAACTGCAACCGCCCCATCATTTGCGGCATGTGCAGTGGCGCCCACGACACGGACGAGTGCCTGCAGCGGTTCAAGGCAAAGCAACCAATTGCGGCCAAGTGCCCCAATTGCTCAGGCCGACACCACGCCTGGCACCCCAGTTGCCCCGCGAGGGTTCAACGAGTGAACCAGGGTCGAGAGAGGCAGGTTGCTTTTGTGCAGGAGAACCAGGCCACCAGCGCCACTCCAGCTCCCCCCGGCACTTTCATCTGGGGACAACAGCGCTGCCCTCTCATTCAGCGCCCAGCACCTCTCAGCGACCAGGAGTTCCCTCCATTGCCCTCAGGTCTCACTGTCGTCCAGACCACAGCAGAGGTCCACCGCCAACAGCCGCCTGTCTCGCCACCACTTCCAACTGTAGCGACCAGTCAGTCACTGACAATTCCGCCACCAGTGTCTGGCTCCACACCCAGTCCACTCCCCCGCTCCTGCTCCTCCGGTGATCTCGTTCACAACGGAGGAGCTCAGGACCTTTGCCACAGAGCTGGCGATGACCCTAGCAAAGACAGTAGCCTTAACCCTCGACCTCCCTCTCCCAACAGAGCCCCTTGCCGAAGCTGCCAATCGCCTTGTGGACCAGGCGATCGAGAGGAAGATGGTAAGCCTAGGTGCTCCTCTGTCCCCTCGCCGCCCAGCTCGTTCGGCAGGGCGACCCCGTCCCACATCGCACAGGTCAGCTCGCCCGTCCAAGAGGGTCAAGCCACGACCTCCCAATGCTCTGCCTTCTACCGCACAGCTGCCTCGTCATCGTCATCGTTTGGGGCAAACCCTAACACCATCTGGGTCCAAAGTGATGGACAGGGCCTCACCACTGCTGCAGGAGAACGACCGTCGGCAACTGTCGCCGGACGGCCAGTAGACCCCTCTCTTAGGCTCCTCCAGTGGAATTGTGTGGGAGCACGGAGCAAGCTCCCCCTTTTGCAGGAAGCGGCAGCAAAGGACCGCCCTCATGTCATTCTCCTGCAGGAGACCCTGCTCCCAGGCAATTCCACTTTCCATCTCTCGGGATACACCACCCATCTCCTCCCGTATATTCGTGGCGTTACACGGGGATGTGCCGTTCTGGTCCAGGACCACATCGCGTGCACGGATTGTGAGCCCCCTCCTTTCTGTGGACCTGATGTGGAGGTTCAGGGCGTGGTTCTCCATCTGGCGACGTCGCCCCTGACGGTATACAATGTATACCGGAGCCAGAGGAGCACCCTGGAGTTGGGGGAACTTTTCTCCCAAGCTGCCAGGGGAGCCATGTACATTGGGAGCGACTTCAATGCCCACCACGCCCTGCTCTCTTCGCCTCTTCGGCCCAACGATGCAGGACGACACATCTCTTTAATACTGGAGGAGATGGGTGATGTTTCCCTATTGAACGACACCACTGAAGCCACACACATTGACGGGGGGCGTCTGGACTTGGCGTTTGTGTCCTCCCCCCTTGCGGGCTCGGCAACATGGTCACTGCACCCTCACCTTGCTAGTGATCATTTTGCCCTAGAGGTCACTCTGCCAACTGCTCCACTCCCACCGTCGCCGCCCCCTCCACCGCGGTGGGACTTCTGTAGGGCCGACTGGGTGGCGTTTGCCCAGGCCTTAGCTGGGGCCTTTGCTGCATCTCCTCCCGCCTCAGACCTCGAGAGACGAGCAGATCAGGTGGCGAGTATCTTTTCACAGGCTGCCTCTCTTGCTATCCCTCTGCAGTGTCGATCCGCGAGGTGCTATCGGGACGGCTGGATTTACTGCGACAGGGTCAAGGAATTGAACCGGTGGCTCAATGCGGCACGCAGGCAGTACCGACGGCGTCGCACATCTCCACACCGTCGGTACCTGGTGGCTGTCATGCGACATGTCACCACAGAGAAACGCCGCCTCAAGGAGGAGGCGTGGATTGGATGGTGTCGTACCCTAGACGCTCACTCCACACTCAGGGAGATGTGGAGGAGAATCAGGTCCATCTCCGATCCACGTCTTCCTCGTCCGCCTTCGCATCCTGATCCTACCGCAGAGGCCAGCCGCCTCGCTCAGCACTTCGCGGATTGCTCTGCTTCTAGTAATCTCCCACAATCCGTCCAGATTCTGCAGGCTCAGCTATGCACCGCTCGTGCCACGGCAGTTCAGGCTGCCTGTGATAGGCCAGACCCAGCTGATTGTCCCATCACCAGCGGGGAGGTTCTAAAAGCACTGCACCACAGGGGGGACTCTGCGCCTGGACTGGACGGGATTACCTATTCAATCCTGTCACACGCTGGAGATTGCGGCAGCGAGCGCCTACTTGATCTAATCAGCCTCTCGTGGTCTGAGGGGCGTCTGCCAAGGTCGTGGAAGGCGGCTGTTATTCACCCGATTCCTAAGCCTCATGATCCTACCGCCATGCGCCCCATCTCCCTCCTCACGCTGTATCGCTAAAACGGCTGAGAGGGTTGTGCGGGCTCGTCTCGCTTGGCGGCTGGGACCACTGCACCCAAGGATCTTCGCTTACCACCATGGTAGGAGTGCCACTCACTGCCTCGCGTCTTTCCTTGGGGAACTGAGAGGGAGAAGGGGGATGGCCATCTTCCTCGACCTTGAGAAGGCTTTTGAACTAGCCAGCCCTACTGTTATTTTGGCTGCCCTTGCAGACAGGGGTGTGGGAGGCAGGCTTTTATCCTGGATCAGGGACTTCTTTGCAGATCACTCTGCAGGGGTCAGATTTCAGGGGCACCTCTCACACTTTTACGAACATTCAAATGGCACGCCCCAGGGGAGCGTATTAAGCCCTCTCCTTTTTAATATCCTTATGGAGGGGTTCTTAACTATTGACTATGGGCCTGGCGTCACCCTCCTCTGTTATGCGGACGATCTTGCCCTCATCTTTACAAGAAGGGATTGTTTTAGACAGGCTGACTTGGCCCTTTCTCGGCTCCATGCCAAGTGTGCCGAGTTAGGCCTCAAAATTAACTTTCATAAGACCAAGTGCCTGCCATTCGGACTCCGCCCCCCAGACTTTCCACTGCTACTCGGGGGCCATCAGCTCTCCCTTGTCACTGCACATCGGTACTTGGGGGTCTAGCTTGACGCGGGTCTTAACTTTTCCTGCCACGTTCAGTACCTGAGGGAACGTGCATCCACCCGCATGGCTGCTCTCCGCTATCTATCCAAGCGGAGTTTGGGGGCATCATATTCCGTCCTACGGACTTTTTATATACATGCAGTCCGATCCTTAGTAGATTACAGCGCCATCTGTTTGACGGGACTTGCTCCGCCAGTCGCTAGATCTCTGGAGGTCATCCAGAATGATGCACTCTGCATTATGCTGGGTGCTCCACGTTGGACCCGGCTTGTCAATCTGCGTGTGGAGGGTGGGGTGCCATCTCTGGCCCATTGCATTGTGTTACGAGCGGCAATTGTCACTCTGAAGCTGATCCAGTGCCTGCCTCACCTGCCTGTCTCTGCCCTCCTAAAACGCCTTCTCTGCCGCCCACCCGAGCCGGCCCCTCAGCATGACTGGGCCCGCACCACAGCCGCTGTCATCCATGGATTGGGAGCTGCTGCGAGCCTCTGTCAAGATCCCGACTCTCCCTTTCCTGGATACGTTGATCCACCGCCATGGGATCCTCCTCTTTTTAATATTTGTCCATCGGAGGCTAAACCCCGCTCCTCAATTCCAGCACTCCTTCGCCAGGAAGGTCTCAGTAGGGTGGCAGCTCTGGCCTTACCAGACTCAGCCATCTATTACACTGATGGCTCTGTTTCCCCTAATGGCGCAGCTGGAGCGGCCTTTGTCTCTGGGCAAATAGTGGAAGCTTGGCGACTCTCTTCAGGTGTATCCGCTTTCCAGGCGGAACTTGCGGCCATCCTGGGTGCATTGCGCCATGCTCACCACCCTCGTCGCAATCGAGTCATAATCCACACAGACTCTCTTTCCTCCATTCAGAGATTACGATCCTTCTCGCTGCATGACAACGTCTTTCTCCTAACAGCGATTCATACATTTGCATCACTTCTTGTCCATAGGGGCACAACGATTAACCTTCACTGGCTCCCGGGACATGTGGGAATCAGTGGCAACGAGCGTGCTGATGACGCTGCGCGCTCAGCTTGCGATCTCCCAGACATCACATTCCCACTACGCCCTAGTCCCTCGCACCTCATCCGCACTCTCACTGCCACCATAGGAAGACTCCCTAGAGGACCATCAGCTCTGGGTCACGGAGGGCTCTTGCTCTGCAAAATGGTATGCTACTGCCACGTCCTATTCCCTCCTGTTGCCCCCCCCCAGGACTACCTAATTTTATTGTAGTCCGGCTTCGAAGATTGCGTCTTGGGTTTCTTTGCTACAAGCAAATTGTGGATATGGAGCCAGACCCGTGTGAACATTGCTTGGCCAGCTGTGAGGAGCCCCTTCTTCATTATCTTCTGGACTGCCCAGCCACCACCATGCTCAGGTCTGAGCTCGACTCGGCCCTAGCCCGATCTGGTGACGTCTTTATGGACGCTGCTGGCATTGTTGCCCATGCTCCATTAAATATATTAATTACTACGGTAAGGGATTATCCTCCACCTCGCTAAAGCAAGTTCGCGCAAGTAGTGCGCACCTCTGACAGGCTCTCTGTTTGCCCGTGTCCCAGGAAACTGGGACGAATATCCCACAAACAAAACTCGTGTTTGCGCCGGCAAAGTTCCTGCTGGGCGTTTACGTGGTCGAGGAGATCATTTCTTGTCCTCTCGTCTCCTGGCTGCCAGGAATTAATCATGTCAGCCCAAACATGTTTGTTACATTTAGATTGGCCCCTTTGGCGGGCCAGTCTGAGAGGTGAAGTATGTCTTGTCTCTGAAACCACTGCCGTACTACACGTGCGGTGTGGATGGGGCACCGGTCATGCATGGAAATTACAGGTCCATCTTGGAACGGGAAACCCTTTGCACGTAAAGATGGCAGGGAACGTTCCTTCAGGATATGGACACACTGGTCAGCAGTAAAACTCCCCTCGATGCTGAACATGTCACCGAGGCCATGTAGAGTCAGGTATCCCCAGATGTTACAGGTAACGTGACCCGTTCGTGCCTCCTCACAAATGTCGACCCTCTCGCATCTGCATGCGAAATATATATATATATATATATATATATATATATATATATATATATATATATATATATATATATATATATATAATGTATTGTTGCAGCCATTAGACAAAATACTAGTTGATGACATGCCCCCTTAACCTTATATTATTTAGAACTGATCACAGTTTTTCTCAGCACTAATGTCTTTATACAAAGAAAATAGAGGCAAAGAGTAGAAGGAATCATGTCTTTTTCCAGGATAATATGAACAGAATAAGACCAAAACAAGGGATCCTGATTATTTTAGATGCCTGGTCATAATGCCTTTAAAAGACTGGAAATCAAGGACTGAGGGGTATGCAGACTGCGGAAGACAGCTTCATTATTGACCTATTCCGTAGGTGAAAGTCTGAATATCGGTTAATTATTGTAACAGCGAGGTGAACAGAAAACAGATGACTGCAACGAAGACGAAGCCTTGGGGGGGGGGGGGAAATAACAGTACGGAATTTTATCAGTAATAAAAATGGTAATATCTTATACCTGGTGTTGTTTCTTCTCCAGCAGTGAACCCTACCATGCGAGGTGGAGGAGAAACACTTCTCATCCATGAAGATGACTCGCGACCAAAAGTCTAGATTCTTCTGAAAGTAGCATTGAGCAAAGGCTAACCTCCCCTCTCTGTGTTGTTGTATCAGGCTTTCCATCATTGCTGGAATTCTATAGTGTATACCAGCGTCATGCAGCCTTTGCCTGACAGTCAGCGCGGACACATCTCACTGAAGACTGTCCCTTATGGCCACCGCGATCGTAAGAGGTGTTGCCCCTGCTGCTGCTACAATAGCAGCATCTCCAGCCTGGGTGGTTCTTCGAGGGGCTCCCGTCCTTTCTAACATGAAAGTATTCGCTATTAGTAAATATGGCACTAATAAAAATCAACGCCGAAAGTCTAGTTTGGGAAAACATTACGAGTAAGTATACTTGTGCTGAAATATATTGTATGATATGAAAATATTGTTACAAGGGCAACAGTTGTACTAAACAAACTGCTGCCTATAAAGATAGTGGCGTAGCAAGACTAAATGCAGCTCAAAGCCGGATATTCTAGTTTCACCCCATCACTGCACGGGACAGCCCTGCAGAGGCGATTGCTTGACGGTGGTCAAGGCTCTGCGCTGGCCAGACAGACCAGGGTTACACAACAACAACAACAACAACAACAGCTACATCAAGAGATGGGAATTGAAGTCTCGTTCTTAGAATGACTAGGACTGATTTGTATGTGACCATCATAAATAAAAACCCTGTCAGCTCCATCCAAAGAAACGTAAACACAAGTATCCATTTCATTGAGATGCCTGGATGCACAGCGTTCGAAATAATGTGGCACTATGCACTGGAAAAAGACATCCTAAGACATTTCAACAATTAACTAGTCATATACAAGAAAGGCAGATTACTAGTTAACAGATGCATCACAGAGCGGGTGAGAGGATGGGGCAAGGCTAGTGCCTCGTTTCAGTCGTAATGGGGGAGAGAAACAAGCAGAGAATTCAGAGGAACAGCGGTGTGTGTGTGTGTGTGTGTGTGTGTGTGTGTGTGTGTGTGTGTGTGTGTGTGTGTGTGTGTAGAGGGAGAGAGAGAGAGACAGGGATGGCCCGAGGAGTATGTGATTGGGGGGAGGGTAAGGACAATTTTGACCAATTTGATCCGTTTGGCGTTACGGTTTGACCAACTAAATAGATGGAAACAAACCAAATTTATGAGAAAGTAATTCTTATTGAAACAGACTTACAGTATTTCCTGGAAAGTAATTTATTTACTGGTGACAAATTTTAACAAACTGTCATTCTGGATTTCTGGTGCATATAGACACAACTTAATTCAAAATTGCACCACTGTTCACTGATTTTCAGTCATTCAGTGAGAGATACAAGATGCTTAAACTGACTACTTAAAATAAAATAACATACACATACACAAATCACACTTGGTAAGTCAAATAAGGAAAAAGGTGAAAAACGAATGTTGAGTCAACTTGAAGTGAATGTGGATAATGGATTAATAAGGATTCAGCAGTAACAACCTGTATATACAGAGTGTGTAATGATAATGGCTTTTAGAATTTTATTCATGTTTTCATGAGTTTCCACCAATTTGCAGTTTTTTTTGAAGATCTAACTGATCAGTTAGGTCACTTTCACAAGCTAGAACCATCAGATAATGTAACGTTTTTCTTTGGTTCGGTTTCGCAAATAGGCCTATGTTTTTAACAGCTTAAGCCTGCTAAATGACTTCTCGATTTTTGACCAACTCAGTAATTCTTTGACCAACTCAGAACACACACTGGGGGGGGGACCCCCCTCTCCCGGTCGGGCCATCCCTGGAGAGAGAGAGAGAGAGAGAGAGAGAGAGAGAGAGAGAGAGAGAGAGAGAGAGAGAGAGAGAGAGAGAGACCGAAGGGAGTCAGCAGAGTTAAGGAGACGAACAAAGCCTACAGAATAAGTACAGTATGCATCAAAATCATTATTATAGATCACTTTCATCAAGATGCAAAATTATTTCCAAAGGTCATATGAATACGTGAGACAGTTAATTGCTGTAGCTCAGTACCCATCTCACCCTTGCAATTTCATGTTGCATCACCGCCATCCAAAAATAAACAAACGAACAACTGCCCAACACTACACAGAGTATCTCAGCAACATGCCCCCTTCTCCACCCAATAATACAAATCACAGATCACCCAACACTACAAATCACAGACATACAGTGCATAAACACAGCCATTAGCCACCACAGCCATCCAAACCCATCAGTCAAACAGCATCCTTCGTGAACCACCACAAGACATACACTCCTCATCAACCCTACCCAGAAAGACACGAACACACCTATACTCATTTTTTTTTTTTTTAAATTGAGGCGAAGATGCACTTGACAGGTTGGTGATGATTGGCTGAATGCAACATGTCCGAATAACATCCTCGTATTTCAGATAATTACCAGGTAATGTCACATTACATGGTAATTACTTGAAATACACCTATGTTACTCGGACATGTCGCATTCAGCCAGTCATCATCAACCTGTCAAGTGCATCTTCGTCTTAAAAAAAAAAAAAAAAAAAAAAAAAAAAAAACAGTATAGTCAGACTGCGATGTGGTCACCACTGTTCCCTGTTACGGTTCCGACACAAAATACAACTCACAAACAAGTTACTTTGCCCACACTGCAAGGCAACCCCCCACACCACAACACATTCATTCACCACATGCACATCACTATTGCAACACAGTCTTTCAATATAACCTCACCCAAAGACCTTTGGAAACGACGGGTAGAAGCTTCTGATTTCCATTGGGATCGCAACGAGATGAACCTGGGGTTGCAACAACAACAACTACAACATCCAAACCTCCGCCGACTTTCACACTCGACTTTACTTTTTAACAACCTATCAAGATTCATTCTCTCTTCATGACCACGACAACTGTATATCATTATATATTATCAATAAGCCTCCTCACACCAACAATTTTTCAGTTCCTATTATTCTCCATTCTCTCTTCATGACCACACCAACTATTTATGTTATCAATAAGGCTCCTCACACCAATTTCTCAGTTCTTGTTATTCATTATTTAACCCACTTTGCACACGCCACACACATTCCAAAACTGTCCCATTTCCAGTGCCATTACTCCATAATTTTCGTCCTTATGCCATACAAAGAGTTTAAGTGATTACACACTCACACCCACACCCAAACACACCCATAGCCAGACACACTCACATCCAGACACAAACACATACACACACATACACACCTATACCCACACCCACAAACCCACCCACACACCCACACCCATACCCACATCCCCACAACTCACCCATACCCCCACACCCACAGGCCTACACCCCCACACCCCTATACTCCCCCACTCCCCCCCCCACTCCCACAACCCCCCCCCCACACACACACTGTGTGGACAAGGCATCACTGAACCGAAGTCTGATATTTTGTGAAAGATCAAGACAAGGTTCAGCAAACATTGGCTGGGAAAGTATCACTGAACATTATATATTGCATGTAAATCACGACTTTATTAGGCTTAATGAATATTCGGATGTGAGGTGTGTGAACGTGAAAAAAGCAACAGAAGAGGCGAAGTGAACATCGGCCACCGTGCGTGGCCACGCCCGCTGGCTCTGGCAGCCACTAATAATTGTGGATGTAGTGTAGGGGATATTTGGCCATGAAAATAATGCATAATAATTACTATTTTTACACCTGTTGCATATGCTTTACATTAATCACCCACACCACGTCAAAAAGTAAAATGGGAACGTTGACTGTAATACTCAGGATGTAATTTGCCACTCTCCCAAAAACTGATGCTCGAGAAGGTTGCAACCCCGCTCCCACCCCTTTTACTACGCCAGTCCACTGTATAAAGCTGTTTTCACTGACATCTTCCACAGGGACCGAAAACTAGTTTTAGTTTCTATTAGCACTGGAATATAACGAGAAGCTATTGTTCACAATTATTCATTATTAGCATAACATTACAATAATACAAAAGACATGACTACGTTGGTCCTGAAGGTTGGCACTCTCCTCCCATCTCTTTATCCACTTCATCACAGTTTTTGTAGTGAGGTCAAGTTGATGCGCTGTTGCCCTGATGGAAAAGCCATCATCACGTAGCGCGAAAAATTTGACCTCTGAGCATTAATTTCTCGTCTCGCCGATTTATGTCAACTTGGTGGGGCACGTGATGGTGCTGATTTCACCTTTGAGCAGAGGATAGCCAAAACACCGCGGTGGAACACCCCCTCCTACACCCCAGAGAGAGAGAGAGAGAGAGAGAGAGAGAGAGAGAGAGAGAGACCGACGGTTACGTAAAGGAAACATCATGTTTGCTACTTCATCTTAAAACATGATTTCCATTATTCCTTAGACTCCACCAATCGTCTTCATCTACTTTTGGGTATGAACATGAATTTTAGCTGTTCAGATACATCGTAAATGTTTGAATATCTTGGCTGCATACACATTATTTTTGGCTGTTTAGATTTTCCTTGAAACGGTAGAACTGTTCATAAATACTGAGCTAAGATGGTTAGTTGAAAAACTGCCCGTGTCTAGGGATTAAGACATGCGATAACTCCCTAACTCGCATAGTCATATTGATTCATAGCCGAGCTTCTAATATTCTGTTATGTGCTTTTATTCTGTTATTTTATTATTTCTTTTAAGCCGGGCGAATATAAACATACTTTCGTCATTTAATCAGCAGTAAGATTGACTGATATATGTGAGTATGAAAATAAAATTCTCATTTCATTTAACAGTCGGTGAGCGAATGACACTGCTTTGATACTAGCCAAAGTCTGGTTGCTCGTGGGAGGTCCGAAGCTGTAACCTGTCGTCCGGGAAGGAGGGGCAGAGACTAGCGCCTTCCACGCTGGGTGTAGTACGAACTTCTGAACGGAGCTGTACAAGGGGTCACTTTCCTTGGCGGGAGGACAAGTGAGAGCTGGACCTGCGTGTCAAAATATCCCCTGAGTGAGGACAGGGCTAAAGAGCTGGAAGTTGTTTGTCCTAAATTGTTTCGTGCTTGTGCTGTAACTACAGCAATTATAGTGAAGGCCAGCCATGATGATGTTGACAGTAATGGCAGTGGCAATGCCAACAATGATATTGGGCTTGGCAATACCTTCTTTGCCCAGTTAACTGACTCTGAGGTTGATGATTCTTCCCATACTGATGTAGGTGCAAGGTTAGCTGATACACAAAGATCTGATCCAGAGATTACCACTCTAATTAAGTCAGCAGTCAGGGAAGATGAATGTGGGTCTGAACTGTCAGAATGTTACTATTTAAGGCCAAATAACGTGTTAATGCGAAGATGGAGACCTCCTAGTGTTATTCATGATAAGTGGGAGAATGTACAGCCGAGGAAAGTCCGCCTTATATACCTGCCTACCAGTTTGGACCTTTATGAGTGAGACAACCACTAGTGAAGCAGTAGCCAGATACTCAAATGTCTGGTACCACTGTGTGGAAGGGGATAGGTTAAGGGAGGAGGAAGGTTGGGGGTGCTGATAGTTCCTACCCCTTCCTCTTCCATCCCCATCCTTCTCACACAGTTACCAGATAGATGAATGTTGGCTACTGCTTCGCTACCATTTGTCTCACATTTACTATTTCGAAGTGGTGAGCGAGTGTGTAACGTAGAACTTTCCTCGGGTGTACATTAGGAGTTGACTCCAAAACCCTATAGGCAAAAGATTATGTCCATTGCTCATGACCTGTCTTTAGCAGGTCACTTTGAGGTAAGGAAGACTCTCCCGCATCTGGCAGCATTTTAACTGGCCTCGAATCCGTCGAGATGACTCCCGGGTTTGCAGGTCATTTCACACCTGCCAGCTAGCCGGTAAGAACAAGCCCATCCCTGCGGCTCCTTTGATTCCTCTACCTTTGTTTGATGCCCCATTCACTAGAGTCCTTGTGGACATTGTTGGCCCTCTGTCTAAAACCTCCTCAGGCCATCAATACGTCTTCAAAATGTTAGACATGACCACTAGATATCCCAAAGCCATCCCTTTAGGAAACATTTCAGCTAAATTGGCTGTAAAAGTGACGTTGAACTTCTTTACCTGTTTTAGTCTACCCAAGGAAGTTCAGTCAGATCAAGGCAGTAATTTCAACTCCAGACTTTTCAGACCAATCCTTCAGGAGTTAGGAATCTCCCAGATCACTTTGTCAACTTATCATCTCAGAGTCAGGGTGAATTAGAGAGGTATCACCAAAGTATGAAGAGTGGGCATAAAAAAGTGTATTATGAAAAGGAATGGGACAAGTTTTTGCCCTTCCTACTTTTTGCAACCAGAGATACACAGAGAGAGTCCTTGGGCTACTCCCCATATCAATTGATCTTTGACCATGAAGTAAAAGGTCCTCTTAAACTACTTGGAACACTGGGTCAAGGATGATGACCAATTTAACTTGCTGTAGTATGTGCCAAAGTTCAAAAAGAGATTGGCCTATAGTATGGAAGTAGCCAGGACAAACTTCGAGTCATCTCAGAAGATGAAGAGGTGGTAAGACTACTCCAAGAAAGTTAGGAAAAGAGTGTTTCACCCAGGAGATCAAGTTCTTGTCTTGCTTCCCATTCATGGCCAGCCTCTGCAAGCAAGTTTCACAGGCGCTTATGCAGTACAGAAGCGGGTAGGTGAAGTAAATTATGTCATCTAAACCCCAGACTGGAGGAAGGAACGAAGGTTTCGCCATGTGACCATGTTGAAGGCGCACCTCAGGCAAGACGTGGACCCCCGTAGTGCTGCATGCATGGTGTCGGCTAGTGGGTTCGTGGAGGACGAGGGCTAGCCTATGAATTTGGACCACACGACTAGTTGGTGAGAAAATCAGGTGGCATGGAATACATTAACTAATAAACTCTCCCATCTGTGAGCAGAGCGGTGTGCCAAACTTGTTACCCTTCTCAGGAAGATTCCTGATGTCTTCCAGGTCACGCCAAGACAGACAGAAGTGGCACAGCACGACATGGATGTTGGAGATGCCAGCCTGTAAAGCAGTCACTCTACCGTCCTAGTCCCCAGAAGCAGTCCATAGTCCAAGAAGAACTCACCTACATGCTGCAGCAGGGATTAACTGAGCCATGTCAGAGTGAGTGGTGCTCCTCGGTCATAATGGTCCCAAAACCCAGTAGGTCATATCGTTTTTTATTGACTGTCGTAAAGTCAACTGCCTTACCAAGACTGACATCCACTTCCTAAAGTGGATGACTGTGTAGATGTTATATGCTTTGCAAAGTTTATAACCAAGATAGATCTGATGAAGGGATATTGTCAAGTCCCACGCACAGAAAGGACCCAAGAAATTTCCTGTTTTGTTGTTGGTGGCAATGCTTATGAATTTAAAGTCATGCCCTATGGTATGGCGAATGTCCCTGCCACCTTTCAGAGGCTGATGAATGATCTCACAAGGAATCTTAAGAGGTGTGTCACTTACACTGATAATATAGTTGTTTTCAGTAACTCCTGGGGGGAACACTTGAAACAACTAGATGCCTTGCTGCAGAGACTGTTCTCTGCTAATTTAGTGCTTAATCTAACTAAATGTAATTTTGTAACGGCTCAAGCATAGTACCTAGGCTATGCGGTAGGATTAGGTCAACTCCCCCCAACCCAAAAATAATAAGAGGGTTGCAGCGATTCTTGGGTATGGTAAGGTGCTATACACGTTTTGTCCTGAACTTCTCTGACCTTGTAGCCCCCCTCACTGTTTTATTAAGGAAAGGAGTCAAGTATGAGTGGAAGTCAGAATGTGAGGATGCCTGTTCTAAAGAGAAAGCCATCTTATCAAGTTGCCCTGTGATTCAAGCTCCAAATTTTGATAAACCCTTTGAATCAGCTGTTGATACCAGTGGCCTACGGCCTGGCGCAGTTTTGCTTTAGGATAATGGTTAAGATTTTGAAAAACCTGTGTGTTATTTTAGAAAAAAAAAAAAAAATCAATAAGGCCCAGAGAAATTACTCAACTATTCAGAAAGAATTCCTTGCACTCATACCTGCTCTGCAACATTTCTCAGTTTATGTTAGTCCAGGGTCAGGTAATGTGGTGGTATGCACAGATCATCACCTTCTGAATTTTTTTTTTCTCCGATTCAAAGACAAAAATCTCAGACTGACCCGCTGAGCCCTATTTCTCCAGTAATACTCCAGAGAGGTTCGACATGTAAATGGGGTTACTAACATTCTACCAGATTACCTGTCCAGGATTTAACTTTGTACAATACACAGAAATTTCCCCTTTGTAATCTTTCATCAAGAAGGGAGGTGTCACTTGTATGATTACCCAGTGTAGTAGGAATTGGAGCAAAGTGAAATCGTTGAACGTGAATGAGGTGAAGATAAAGTAGGGATATTGAACGAATAGCTGAAAAACTCTAAGTCATTTTCGAGGGTTTGTGTTTACCAGTCTAGGCTTCCAAATCTGTTTTATCACACCCGAGTTCGAGAAAATTATGACCTCACTATTTTTGCTCTAAATAAACAGCTGTGAGAAAGACTTAAGGATCACTAAATCATTTTTGTGTATTTACTGTTTTATGGGTAAGGTGACCAGAGTCCAGCTTTTAGGGGGGACAGTCCCGCTTTTTGGACGTCCGTCCCGCCTTTTTAATTGTGACTAGAATGTCCCGCTTTTTTAGCAAATTATCCTAATTGTCCCGCTTTTAGAAACTTACTATTGCATTAGATATAACATGACCTTCTTTTATGAAATGAGGATGAATTAGAAAAATTATACATAATCCTAACCAAATGAAATACATGTACCGAATTATTAATATAAGATCTCTAATGCTCACTAGCTGGAAACTCTGGTCGACCCATTCACTGTACCGTACGGTATGTTCGGAGTTCGTAGGAGACGTTTGTGTTTGATTAGTAGCCTCACGGCTGAAGAGTCACACTATCGTGACAATGAAATAGGATACAAAAACCCACACTGGCAGACGAAAAAAGATGTATTCCAAACAGTTTCGGCGACAGCTGTCGCCCTCTTCAGTGGATCTACAGACCAAGAGTGGTACATACAAATGCCGAGAAGCTGCTTATATGCAGGGTGAGGACACGTTTTCCCAACCACACCTGATGTGACCTCACCTGACTCTCCCTCTACTCTGTCCACGACCTGAGTGAGGGATTACAAGGGGCGGCAAGGACCTTGCCACTAATCCTCTCATCACTGGATCTAATTTATACATTCCTTCACCATGGTTAAAATTATTATATCTCTCTATACATACAGCTTCCACAATCCTACGTTTCTTATAGTTACTACATTTGTACAATATTTGGCTAGAATTCCAGTCGATTCTATGGTCGTTTTCCGAAGAGTGAACGTACACTGCGTTATTTATGTTGCCTATCTTACAAGCATACTTGTGTTCCTTAATGCGAGTGTCCAAATCCCTTCCCGTTTCACCAACATAAACCAAATCACAGTCTCTACATGGAATTTTGTATACCCCTGCAGTTTTGTTACTAATTGGTTTATTCTTTACCAGCATTGATCTTAAGGTGGAAGTATATCTAAATGCAATGTTTACATCCAAATCATGACTCACAGACTTCACCAAGCTAAGATTTGACACATACGGAACCGTGATGTATGGCTTATTTTGCCGACTTTGTGGCGTTGATCTAGGTACAAAAAGCAGCTTCTCGGCATTTGTATGTACCACTCTTGGTCTGTAGATCCACTGAAGAGGGCGACAGCTGTCGCCGAAACTGTTTGGAATACATCTTTTTTCGTCTGCTAGTGTGGGTTTTTGTATCCTAGTAGCCTCAGTTTGAGGTGTAGCGCAGCAGCGGTCGCTGTCACATTAGTCAATATCTATGTCAATATATATCTATCTATATCTATCTCTATTTGTCTATCTATCTATCTATCTATCTATAATAGACACACACACACACACACACACACACACACACACACACACACACACACACACACACACACACACACACACACACACACGAGCGCGCGCGCGCGCGCGTCCCGCTTTTAGCTCCAATAAATCTGATCACCTTATTTATGGGCAAAATAACACTTTGTAATTTCCATATACTACGCAAGAAAGACCATGTCCTTGACCAAAGTTGGTGAGACATACCGTGTAGGAGGAGCAAATGAGAGTGTTTTGCAATAACTGACCAGCTCCGCCTTCTTAACGACCCTAAATTGCTTGAGTCACGATGTGTTAGCTTGTAATTGACAGCTGAGCTTCCTTTGTAGGTAACTGGCCGGAGATTATACTTATGGCAGAACATTGGCTTATTAACTCTGAGGAGGCAGAATATGCTAATATTTAAGCATGAGGACGTAGCGAGAGCGAGAGACAGACAGTTTCACAGTTTTATCACTACACACATTGGTGACGCATTTCCCACAAAACACACAGTCAATCACTCAACACATTTCTGCAGATACACTTGTTCACTCCGATAACAAAACACTATTTCCCATTTTGGTTTACCGCCCTACATATATTGGTGTTTTGATTATATCTGGATTATATCACCAACTAGTTCTCCTAGTTCCTCAAGCTATGAATACGTAGCTTCCACTTATTGTAAATTAGTTAGGTAAGAGAAATAGCCCATTTTCTATTTTATTGTGAGGCCTATGGTTTGTTTTTGTGTGTGGATGCTACAGTGTAAAGTAAGTTAGTTTTCTTGTAAACTTTACCGTACCTCTTTTGGTGACTGATAAAAGGTTAAGAGTGCACCATAACATATACTCACAATAATATAGTTAACATTTAATGGCAATGAAGAGCTTCAAAAAAAGATTAGCTACAGCAAGGACTTTTTGTACTTTTTCTAAGCCCTACTAAGAGACGATCAGCAACCACATACGAGAACTAATCCCAAGCACTTATTCCAATAAGTATATTAGGGTACGATCTTGATATATCTATAGGCACATTAGTCAAGTAATATGAATCCTAAGTCATTAACTTCTCGTTGCTCTGAATTCTTTGCACCTCTTACATCTTTTCCAAAAAGCTTTAACCCTCTCATGGTCACATCTGTTCTCGCATCCTTTACGGTTAATACCAAAAGGTTTTAATCAACGGAGAATGAAAGCCAGAAACTAGAGGAAGTTTATGCTATCACCATTAACTCATTGTAGGTAAACTCTTGTACTCCATTCCAATTAACACCAGACGAATATATTTTGCTGAGAATGAGTCATAATAGTCTAAATGGGTCAAAATATTACGAGTTTACACATGCTAAAGACAATCAACCTTATTACCATATTACCTTAACCTGTCCTATCGCTTCGGCACGGCCTGTGGACCCTCCAAAGAAACGGCTACTGTGGCACTTTGGAGCTACAGACTGGGAGGCCCTCAGGCAGTACTTCTTTGATTTTCCCTGGAATGATTATTGCTTCCGTGGCCGGGAGCCACCTGAGTGTGCCTTGCGCATTAAGGAGGTTATAATCTCGGGCATGGAAGCATACATTCCTTTCTCATATCCTTTGACTAATGCAAGAAACCCTTGGTTTAATCGTTCTTGTTCTAATGCTGTCTGCAACAAGGAGAGGGCGTATAAAGGTACCAGTGCCAACCCACCCCTGAATCACATCTTTTTTATGTTTCTGCCCTGAATCGTGCTAAGTCTGTTCTTCGCTCTGCTAAAAATAATTTCATCCGTACTAAATGCTCTCAACTCTCTAACACGAATTCTTCCCGCTCCATCTGGCACTTTCCCAAAAACCTTTCTAACAACTTTACCTCATCATCCTTCCCTCCTCTTTTCTACTCGATGGCTTTGTAGCTATATCCTCTACTGATAAAGCAGATCTCTTCGCTCAGACTTTCTCCTCCAATTCCACCTTAGACGATTCCGGTGCTGTTCCTCCATCACTTCCCCCCTCTGACTTCCTCATTTCTGACATTAAAATTTCTTCAGCTGATGTCTTTTCTGCCATCACTGGCCTCAATACTAACAAAGCATATGGGCCTGATGGAGTCCCTCCTGTTGTCCTCAAGAACTGTGCATCTGTGTTTACACCGTGCCTAGGTAAACTCATTCGCCTTTGTCTTTCATCTTGTACCTTTCCTTCTTGCTGGAAGTTTGCTCTCATTCAGCCAGTCCCAATGAAGAGTGACCATTCCCAACCCTCTAACTATCGTCCAATTGCTTTAATATCCTGTGTCTCAAAAGTTTTCGAGTCTATTCTTAACAGAAAAATTTTAAAGCATCTTTCCTATTACAACCTTCTTTCTGATCGTCAGTATGGGTTCCGTTAGGGACACTCCACTGGCAATCTTCTCTCCTACCTTTCAGACTCCTGGTCATCCTCCTTTCGGGAGTTTGGAGAAAGCTTTGCCATTGCACTTGACATCTTAAAAGCTTTCCATGAAGTTTGCCATATATCTTTAATTTCCAAACTGCCCTCCTACGGTTTCTACCCTTCTATCTGTGCCTTCATCTACAGCTTCCTTTCTGGTTGTTCTAAATCCGCTGTTGTAGACGGCCATCATTCTTCTAGATCTATTAACAGTGATGTTCCTCAGGGCTCTGTCCTATCACCAACTCTCTTCCTTTTTATTCATCAATGATCTTCTAAGCTGTACATCTAACCCTATCCACTCGTATGCTGATGATTCCACCCATCACCTTTCCATTCGGTTCCCGCAACATCCATCCCAGCAGTTATTTCAACAAACAAGGGATGAGGCTATGGCACTCTTAATGTCTGACCTGGCTCGTATCTCTGACTGGGGTAAAAAAATAATCTTGTTGTTGTTAATGCACCAAAGACTCAGTTGTAACACATATCAACCCAACAAAATCTTCCACAGGAGTACCCACTAAAGTTTAATAATATCCAACTCAATGGCACTCTTAATGTCTGACCTGGCTCGTATCTCTGACTGGGGTAAAAAATAATCTTGTTGTTTTTAATGCACCAAAGACTCAGTTGTTACACATATCAACCCAACAAAATCTTCCACAGGAGTACCCACTAAAGTTTAATAATATCCAACTCAATCCATGCTTGAACATGCTTGGGGTTTCATTCACTCGGGATTTATCTTGGAAAGAACATTATATATATATATATATATATATATATATATATATATATATATATATATATATATATATATATATATGTGTGTGTGTGTGTGTGTCCGACTCTGGGCATTGGCTTCACAGCCTTCTCTCAAGGCCCAGTAGTCCTTCTGCATACGATACACCTCTCCTTTCCATTCAGTTCCCGCAACGTCCATCTCAGCAGTTACTTCAGCAAACAAGGGATTAGGCTATGACACACCTAATGTCTGACATGGTTCGTATCTCTGACGGGTAAAAATAATCTTGTTTTTAATGCATCAAAAACTCAGTTTCTACACCTATCAACCCGACACAATCTTCCACAAGAGTACCCTCTAAGGTTTAACCTGTACCATCCCAGGCATTTTTGCAATTTTATACCCACCTAATCCCGGACCAAAAACGGATTTTTTTTTTATTGCTTTAAACAATCCAAAAGGACATATAAGTTAAGGAAAAGCCAAAAAAAGTACTGCTTATAGGAGAAATAAGAGCAGGATGGCCGTCTGTCGTGTTTTTAGCCCAGTTTCCCAAGTCATGAGCAACGTTTTCCCACCAAGCTGGGCAGGATGAGAGAACAGGGGAGGGGGGGAGAATGGGGATTCCCCTTTCTCAATAGTCCTCCACTGGCTCATATTCCTCCCCAGAATAGGCATCCAGGTCTTTCTCTTCTGAAGAATCACTAAATGAAGGGACAGAAGGGTCCATGTGACCATTTCAACAGCCTCCTCCAGCCCAGTGAGGCGGAAAATTGGCGTGATTTTCGCAACACTCTGATGCTATAACGGACAGTGGCACACTGTTACACACCCATGCAGAACCAAACTCAGTACTACAACTGCTTGGACACAGTGTTGCCAATACATTAAGCTACTCCTTAGTAAAACAAATTTGTTAGATTATAGCAGTCTGAGCCTTGCTACAGCACTCTAATTTTGCTGTCGGCACCATCACGTCGCTGGGATTAATCGAGACGTTTTGTACTGTCGGCACCATGTCAACGGCGGGATTGTATGGGTTAATAATATCCAGCTCAATCCTGCATCATCCTTGAACATGCTTGGGATTTCATTCACCCGGGACTTATCTTGGAAAAATCATATTGCATCTCTTGTAAAATCTGCTTCCAAGAGATTAGGTATGCTAAGCCGACTCCGTACCTTCATTATCCCTGCACAGTTGTTGGCTTTATACATGGGACTTATTTGCCCCTGTATGGAGTACAACTCTCATGTGTGGGAAGGCTCCCCACATACAGCTCTTCTTAATAGGGTGCAGTCAAAGGCATTTCGTCTCATTAACTCTGCTCCTCTTACTGGCTCCCTTCAACCTCTGTCTCTTCGCCGCACTGTTGTATCTTTATCTCTTTTCTATCGCTACTTCCATGGTCATTGCTCCTCTGAACTGTCTACTTGCATCCCTCCACATCTACGACGGGTGCGTTGCACCTGTCTAGCAACACACTCTCATCCCTCTTCTGTCCAACTATCAAATGCAAGATTTAACCTTTACTCCCAGTCCTTCATTTATGCAACAGGTAAACTCTGGAACTGTCTCCCTCTGTCTGTATTTCCCACTTCCTATGATTTCCAGTCTTTCAAATGCAGTGTGTCCAGGCATCTCGAAATGAACGGACCTTGAATCTGGCTGTCTTTCGTATTGCTTTTGTTTTTTCCTTGGAAGGAACTGTTTTGCGGGCTCTTTGCCTTTGGTTCCTTCTTCCTCGCATAAAAAAAAAAAAAAAACATGCTTTCTGGTTTGACAGCATTTCTATAATTGTCCCTACTCCAATCCCTCTTTTTTGGGTACACTCTTGAGCCATTTGTCTGCTCAGTTTCTGCCCCTGCCCCTAATAGCCAAGGTTTCACACTGAACGAAGGTGCTGGTATGAAGAGAGAAACATGTACTGTACACAGGAAAAATAATCCAATATATTACCAATATGCCGGGAATCGAACTCGGGACTCTCAGGTGAGGCCAGGCAGCACCAAGGTGCTGGCATTTGAAAGCTTTTCTAGACTGCATGAGGAGCAGTGTCATAGCAAAATATTCCTCTTGAGGTCTAAGAAAGCATCGAACAACTATCTTAACACTGGACAGCAGATCGTTGGTCGGTGTGAAACCCTGTCTACGACTTCCCCCAGCCAAGAGTATGATCAGAGGGTGAATTTAAACTATGGTTCATGACCGTACTGTACAGTACACACCAACCCTGGTTTCATCAACCTCATACCGTCTATGGTCCTTTTTCTTCGCTTATGCATTATAACTTCGACACGCTTATGTATCAGTATTTTTTTTTTTCTGTATCGGTTCACCCATTGACATTTACTTAAGCTTAGAAGGGTTAGTATCTTCTCACCATTTATTTTTTTATATATTTATTTTTTCTTCTTTCTTGTAATTTATATATGCAATAAGTGTCGGAATGAAAAGACACTATTAACATAGAATTAAGTACCGTGTATCTGTGTACTGTTCAAAAACTATTGGTAAAAAGAGATGACTTGAAAATCTTCCATGCCCACAAGAATACCGTAATAGCTCCAGCACATACTACACAGTTTGTGTGTACCCGAGTGTCTTTGTAACTTTCATATCCTATTAAATCTTTCAATCAGGTGACATAATTTTTAGCTGAAACTTAGTTTCCCTTAGGTGAGTTTTATGTTTGTAGTTCAGTAGAAAATACCGAAATGGACGAATTAGATATCGCTTTTGTTTACTCTTTTACGGCCAGAGTACTCTGCTAAGCTGCATATAAATTTCTGAGTATGATGAGTATGATGAAAAGTACGTTTTCGATTGATGGCAATCACAGTCTCTCCACAGGTTCATCTTAGGAGTCTATTACCGTTTTCTATTAAAATTTAACCTCTTCATTCCCGTGATTTACTTCATTCTTTTTTCTACCAATATCTAGGTGATTATAGTAAAGTAACCCTGTAATATTGCAGGAGTAAATGAAGACTATGTTTCCACTCTTTTCTGAAGTATTTCTTAAACTGAATGATATGTAATGCAACATGCGTCACCGTGTTATAGGTGAAGTGTTAGAATGAAGCTCACATGCGTCCATAATAAGATGAGGGAAATATTTATCCTCTTGTGAAGTTATGTGGCATTTTAATTGCTTTACTTTAACGCCAGACGATCTTGTTAGGGTGAATTACACATTTACAATTCGAAGAGTGTATCGTCATTTTTCAATTGCTAATAATAGTAATGATAATTTATTGAGATTTTTTAATAAATACCAACTTTGCAATTGGATATTACAGATCCCCTAACTGGGAACTAAATTACATTAGCATAAAGTTGATTATGGAAGCAGCACTGCCACGGAAATGAGGTAAGGAAGCTTAAATAAATCACATTGTGTAATAACCACACACACACACACACACACACACACACACACACACACACACACACACACACACACACACACACACACACACACACGCACACACAGCATAATGAAATATTGCTGAGTAAATATAAAAAAAACATGACTTTATGAATGATGCAGTACCTGTAAGATAGTAAGCCATATTGGGATGCATAAACACTATTTGCTGTTCACTATTTCTGTATTACCAGGTCAGCTGTCACTTTATCCGCCATATGTAATATTATACAAGTCTTAATGTGATAGTACGAATTGTTCATTATTGATTCGATGCAATTAGCATCACAGGTTGAAGTACATTGTCAAACTGCATCAACTTAACTGCATTGCAAAGGAGGGCGGATTTATAAATTGACTGTTTAAGTGATGTGAGTTATCACTGCACATGCTTCTCTGAAACATACCTAAACTTCTGATGAAGCATATGTACTTTGGGTACTAGAATAATATATTGTTAAGATGCAGGAGTGCTAGCCAGGTGGTAGTGGAAAATTCCGGATGTTTCTCGCAGTTTTAGTGGCTACTCAGAGTTGCCAGGTAGCCTACTGACGTGAGCAAAGGTATTTAGTAAAATTAGGATTTAATTTTTATTTATTTTCTTCTCTCTATAATGTCTTATTTGGATGATTATCTCTTAAAGTACAGGTATGTAATATTCTGATTTAATTTCAGTTTGTATGCTTAAGAATTTAGACTGTTACATAAGGTACGACAGGTCTGGAATATTTTGGATGTCTCTGACTTAGAACTCTGTTGTTGCAAAGAGTACCTAAAACTAAAACGTTTAAGTAGTAAGAAAGGTTATAAAAGGGATGGGGGAGAAAGTAGTCAGTTTACTTGTGGCCCTTATGAAGTTAGTGTAGCTCTAGCAATTGGGAAATAGGTTTGATTGGCAAGCAGAGAATGTAACTATTTGAAAAAAAAAAAAAAAAAAAAAAAAGGACTACAAACGCGAGAAGCCTGTGTTATTACAACGCGTGAGGTAATCTTGTGTAGAGACAGACACACAAGTATCTTCCTAAAGTTTGACAAATATAAAGCAGAAAAATCTAACCATTTGAAACATGCGCTAGTGGAGATAGGGTTTTCATTGTATTTCGTCAAGTGCAAATTTTCTTTAGGCAGAACTGAGAAGAGAGTTGTGTCTTGGTTGGACATTAAAAGGTGACCCTACGAGGAACGATTCACTGGGCAACGTCTTTCCAATGGTGAACTACTGCTGTTCGAGCCTGTGGCACTGTGGGACGAGGATGTAACAAGTGGTGTTAGGAGTTGCGATAGAAAAATGGTGCAGTGAGTCAAATATTCGACATGGAACCTGAAGGTTTACAGACGAGAAGTCAAGGTACGCATGAGAAAGAGTCTCTGGCAGCAGTCATGAAGTTACTACAAGCACAAAGTGAAGAACTGAAAGAAAATATTCAGAGAACTACTACATGTACAAAATGAACAACGGAGAGAACGACATGAACGGCATCAAAATGCATTATACGAGCAACAGAAGGAGGTACAACTGAGGATTCAGGGACAGCTAGACGCTTTCAAGGGGGAACTGAAGGAAAAACAGCGATAGTTGAAGGAGGAAGTATATGCCGAGCTATAGCAGCAGAAGCGTGAGGTAAGCAATAATGTGATGGAGTGCAGACAACATGCAGATGACAAGCTGAAGATAAATAGTGAGAGAGCTGAGGTTGTAAAGAAATCTTACCCTGCTGAACCTTAGTTTAGTGTACAAAGCATATGTAAAAAAATGGACAGTGTAGGGTGAATCTTGAATCCCAAGTGGGCTATCTAAAGGTAGCATTACAGAGTTTAATAATTAGAATTTAGAATTTCTGAGTCCAGGACTTAATAATACTGCCCCAGTTTTTAGGCCCCAAACTAGCAAAGAGCATGCCAATAATGGGAGTCCAATTCAAAAGAAACCTCAGGAATTTGATGGTAAAGTGTCTTGGAAGCTTTTTGTGCACAGTTGTAGCTATTTGCAGCAAAACGGTTGAAATGATAGGCAGTGAGAGGTGCAGCTTGCCACCAGCCTCAAGGGTACCACAATGGAGATTCTTGGCCAGATATCACTGGAGGAGAGGAACAGTTATCAGTTCCTGGTAGAAGTGTTGGAGCACAGATAGGGGTCCATGTACCAGGCTGAGGTCTACAGAGCAAGATTCCAGACCTGAATACGGGCTCGAGGCAAATCCCTTCAGCAGCTTGGTCATGACCTGGAGAGTATGACACACAAGGCGTACTCTGGAACAGCACCTAACGTGTTGGCTATTCTTCTGAGGGACCATTTCATTGATGCTCTTCATAATGTGAAGCTGAAAGTAAGTGTGAGCAGGCACAACCGTGAAGCATGCAAGAAGCACTAGACAGGTCTCTGGAATCTGAGTCGTACGTCAGGTCCAGTACATTCAGTTTGCAGGCAGGACATGATGCAGGATTCAAAGCAAGAAAGGGACAGGTATAGTCATGGACAAAAGTCCTGCAGCCGGCCGTAGATCCGCACTTATCATGAGGAATGATGGCTAAGTTATCCACTAGATGGCTCAGCTACTTGGGCACAACTCGAGAACAGAATCGGACAACGCTGTGAATTCAAGAAAAATGTGCCATCTTGTATACGATGCATTACCCGGAGGCAGCAAATAAAGACACGCATACGAAGAAAACTGCTGTTTTTTGTGAGAATACCTTTGTGTAATTATAAGACGTGTGGACAAAGATGATGCTTTACTTGTAATACTCGTCCATATAGTCTATATTGACAGGAATCATGTCTCTTCCATCAGTTTATCATGCAGCGGCTGGGGGAATGTAATGATGCATGAATAATAACATTTATTAAATATCTGTGTATGGATTATGCCATACAAGTTACAGCTTTTTGTTTCATTGTCCTTTGAAAATGTTACATCATTATCGTGTGGCACCGGATCATCAGGAAATGAACTACAAATACCATTGTTTTAAATTCCCAGAGTGATCTTTCCATCATAATTATTATGATCATACATATAAAAAGCACTGAACAAAGTTACCACAAAGTACGAAACGGTGTTGCTTTTTTGTTTCGGCGATCAAACCCCTATTTTCGGTCGATGGAGAGGTTGCCAAGGTGAACTAAAACCACATGAAAGTTTTTTGATAAATATAAGACAGTTAGGGAGATACTGGTTACACTCAAGGGATGATGTATTGCAGATACTGACTGAGAAGTATGCCACAACTTTCAACATAACTATTGCTTGTTGCAGAATGTCTTCATAAAATACCCCACCGTTAGTCTGACGAAATGCCTACGCCACAGACTCCCCGATAGTTCTGCCATCTCCCCCCCCCCCTCCCTGACCCCCACATGTTTACCTCCTCACTCGAACCTCACTTACACTGACTCCAGTCTCCTCGTATAGAATGGTAGACATTCGACGTAGTTACTTCGACAGCGATACGACTGATAATCAATTGCTGCGTACAGTATGTTTGCTACTGTTTTTACAATATCATGATGGTGACAAATACTGAAATGTAGATTGCTACTCGCTTTAGCAAAATATGAATGACAGTTATTATTTTTATAAGGGTCTTATCACTGTTGTGCATGTTAATGGAAAAAATCGCAATTAAATCCTATAATTAAATTTTATAGTAAGAAGTCTGTGAAACAAAATAACTGGGATGTGCATATATAAGGAGTAAATAGTCATATCTACTTTTTATATATTAACACTAGAAATACTTTTAAGTAAAGTACGGTAATTGTCAAGTATGATGTGGTCTGTATAAAAAGAGCATAATATTTTCCTTCTCTTTGAAATCCGTAAGGTTTGTGTAAAGTCTTATGTCTCTCCATAGACAATTGAATCCATTTTATCACTGATATCTGAATCTCAGGTATGGCAACACCACGAGCTGATTCCCTCGACGTTATCTCTACCCGGGGACGTACAGTATAATAGGTATGTGGCAGGCCGGGACACCACTGCCAACAATAGCTCAAGAACTTGGAGTCCCCAGGCAGACCGTATGGAGTTGGGTCAAACAATGGCAAGAGGAAGACGTACTGACGACGGAGAAGTCGTCAGGATGACCAAAGGATCTTGCAGACGGCAGGGAGAGACCCATGATGTTATCCGTGCAAATAACTAGAGAACTGCAGCTGCCCTGTCACCACCTCACCACACGTCGATGCCTACATCACGGAGAATTTCATTGTTATGTCCCAGCCGTTAAGGAAACCTTGACTACCGCTCACACAGAGGCACGACTGGGATTTGCATTACAATACCTGCCCATGGACGTAGAATTCTGGAAAACCACTATATTCAGTGATGAAAAGGTATTCACCTCTGTAGAGTCTGGTGCAACACAGTGCTGGCGACCTCCTAATACAAGATACCGTCCTGAGAGCATCAATGAGATAAGGAGATGCGGACGGAACGCGGTGTCATTTTGGGAGTGGATGTGGGGATATGGACCGGGTGAACTAGTGAAAAAAGAAGGACGTTTTAACAGCTAACAGTACATTCAGATACTAGAGGAAGTGTTGATTCCAACTGTAAGAGGAACGGCTATCCCTCACCCAATGCTCATAAGGTTTGTTCATGATAACTCCTTTGTTCACTGTAGCAAGTCGGTGCGGGATTGGTTGAGTGCACATCCCGAGTTAGATGTAATTGACTGGCCTACAAAGGGGTGTGACATCAACTCAATAGAAAATATGTAGGCTATTATGTGCAGAGACTGGGACGTAGGAGACGAAAGGAATGTAGCTGCTATAGAAATGAAAGCTCGCAAGGTGTGGGACAGTGTGCTGCGGCGCCCAAATATCTGCTCCAATCTCGTAGAGTTTATTCCTATCATGCAACGTGCAGTTGTGGATGCGTGTGGTGGGTGGACATCACAGTAATGATGTATTTTGGAGGTTGCATTGTAATTATTGTATGTAAGCAAGGTGTAATATTTCGAAATATTATGTTCTTTTTTTTTTTATGTGGAGGGTTCATTTACAAGCTCATACGCTAGGCGCAGCATACATTCCTATTTATCATATTATGAATAATTAATGTAGTATCGTCTGGCAACGAGTAATTTCTTCAATGTTTATTATGAATTAATAAAACCCTCATGAATGGCTTACTTATTTAATATACCTGTGATATAAACGTCCAGATATTTTTCATAATGCAAGACGTTGCCTTTACTTAATGATTAGTAATATTATAGTTTCCTCTTATAAAATAAAAACTACATTCACTTGAAAGCGAGTCTTTCTATTGATAACACTCCTAATTTTATCTATAGTTCATACCTACTATAAACAATTATTCTGTATAACACTGATCTAACTACCAGTGAGGAATGGATATCCTAGATTAACTATTATGCACCATTTAAGCAGAGTAGTATAATCGGTCAGAATGTTACGAAAATGCTGAGATTATCGACCATGAAGGGGAAAAACATAACACTGGCAAATGATCTCCGTGCAGAATACATGCGAGACATCAGACACTGGTTTACTCCTAGGGAACCTCAGCTTCAGGAGGAGGAGTAGAGCCAGAGTGCATACGACCATCTTTACTGGCCAAACGTTTCGACATCCCAGTATGTCATCATCTGTGCTCTAACACCAAAAATGATAAACAAATATTAAAATGGGCAAAGTGAACTACAGGAAAAACAGAATTGGGTTTACACAATGTTGAGAGGGTCTGCAGACACTGCATTGCTTAACCAGGGTGTAAGTGACAATGTATAATGATTTAAGAATTCGTAGGTCTAAGGTGTTACAGCTGTCTAATATTTTTAACATGATCTTTATTAAGTAAAACACCACAAATCTCCGTGTGATTCTTCAAGGCTGAATGGGCAGGGTTGCGAAGTCTACACCCGTCCTGCTTGACTGACCTATGTGCTCATCCACTCGAACCTTGAGGGCACGTGTTGTACTGCCACCACACCCCGCTTGTCAACTAGGGCATGTTATCTCATGTTGACCACACACACACACACACACACACACACACACACACACACCACACGCACACGCGCACATCACGCACATCACGCACCACACGCACACGCGCGCACACACACACACACACACACACACACACACACACACACACACACACACACACACACACACACACAGACGCTGGCACACACACACATACATGCACGCACACTCACATGCACACACATACACACACACACACACACACACACACACAGTTATGACTTTCCTTACCTTGGAAATCAAAAATAGTGTGACTAGAATACATACGTGTAGCCTACTAATAAATCACTGAAGATTATTCAACTTATATTTTTACATATATCGTTACATTACCTTGGTATAACATTTGAAGAAGTGATCGTCACACCTAAACAGAAACATAGAACCAAACATAGTACAGTCCGAATAAGTTTTTCTATATTTTTACTCTAATGTTCCCAATAGCAGTATTGTGTATAGTAATTTACATGATATTATGTCATAAACCATACCCTTACCTAACATTCGTATGGTTCATTTCCCACTCTTGTTTATAGCCACGCAAGTACAGGCTAATTATATTAAGCCAACCTTCAATAACTTTTTCATTATTATTTTTTTTTTTACCCATAAATATATAAGTGCGATGCACGGTGCACTTCCGTTTGTTGTCCTGCATCTTCCTTAAACTATAGTGTCCGATTCTGTTCCCGAGTATTCTCCATGTGGCAGAGCCATCTAGTGGTTAACCTGACCAATATACCTCTCGGTAGGTGTGGTTCTGGCGCCGGTTGCAGGACTTTTGTCCATGACTGTACATGAAGTGGAGAAATTTGAAGGAAGTTGCTTGTATTGTGAGATGCCAGGACATAGGAAAGAGGTCTGCTACAAGTGGAAGAAGGAACAGGAGGGGATCAGTGAGGTTGCTGGTTCTGCGAGAAACCAGGACGCAAGAAGGAGAAATGTTATAGGTGGAAGAAGGGGCAAGAAATGAACAGTGCAAGGAAATCTACAATTGCAACAAAAGGGTGTTGGACATGTGGTGAGGCTGGACATTTCAGTTCTGACTGTCCAAAGAAGAAAATAGAGGATATGAAGAAGGTTGCAGAAGACAAGAAAGAGGCAGAAAACTAGTAAAGGTTGGTGTTAAGGGACAACAACCAGCCGGTTTTTCCCATGTACCCCACCACCGAGAAAATGCAAGAGAACTTCGATTGATTGTGTGCATGTAGACAGAAGAATAAATGGCAAGAAGTGTTCCCTGGTGAATGATTCAGCCTCAGAGCAGACTTTTGTGAGGTGTGATGTGTTAAGTCATTGATATCTAAGTCATCTGAACAGTTGTGTGGCATAACTGGGCACTGCAAAACTGAGGGGATCCTTAGATGTTCGGACTAAAGTGGCAGGGTAGGAGGCTACGCGTCCAATCGATGTGGCCGATATGGAGAATCCTTGCCTCATTGGTCTGGACTCTCTGATGTCCACGGGATGTGAGCTGGACTTCTACTCCATAAAGCTCAAAGGCCGAGGAAAGTCGGTTCCCGTCACGGCATTGAGACGTACCAGTTCTGATAGTGAGGTGAGGTTGCTGCTCATTACAGCAATACTCCCAAGATCAGAGCCATTGCTACAATGTAAGGTGAGTGACAATGCTGGGAACGCTACTAATAAAATGTAGCAGCGCTCCCGTTCCCGTTACTAGCTCGAAAAAGTAGTAGCGTTACTGGTTTCCCTACTTGAAACGAGATGTAGCGGCGCTCCCGCTCCCGCTACTTTGAATGAAAAGAAGGTACACGAAGGAAAGATTAACAAAAATCTGTGATGTAGCAATACACTATATACTGTTTTGATATTAGTCAGTCTGGGTGGTTATGTTGTGTACCAGTAATGTCGGTATATACTTATTGAAAAAAAAAAAAAATCATATACATATCGGTGTCACTTTCATGAAGCTTAGAGCCGAAGGTACAGGATGAAGCTATTTACTGTATAATGTAACAAATGTTCTTTGACATTGTTACCTTGTATACCTACTGAAGGTAACATACGTAAATAAAAGGTGAAAAAATGTGGCCTACCATTGATACATATTATATAGAGTTATTATATTTTCAATGATAACTATTTAAAATATGTACGAAAACGAAAGTAAAAATGAACTGGGCCTTTCTTTTAAAGGCTATTTATACAATAGCAATGTTTGTTTTTTTTTTCCATTACTTTAAACTGAAAGTAACATAATGTTACGAAATAATAATGTAGTGAGTAAGAATTCGTCTGAAAGAGAGAGTGGGGGAGAGAGCGGGAGTTACAGACGGGGATAGTTAGAGATGTGTGTGTGTGTTGCCTACATCTAGCTGACATCCTTATTTATCTTTACTTAAAATGATCGATAATTAACAAGCAAATTCCTGTCTAATAACTCCACATTACTAATAAAAAATAATTAATAAACTACTGATGTAATGTAGAACAAACATCATTAATTGCCAGAATTGACGAAAGTATTATTTTTCGTCATTAATAATTACAACCAAAATTGTCGGCATATCTGAATGTATTCACCGACTCCGGACCTGTATTCGTCGCGTGAATAGCGAGGAGCCCGGTAACGCGTGAGTACAGCCAAAAAGTAGCGGCGCTCTTAGTTCCACTGCTGGCTAAAAAGAGTAATGGCGCTACCACCATCGCTATTAAAATAGTAGCGGCGCTTTGTAGCGCCGCTACTAATAGCGGCGCTATTCCCAGCTTTGGCGAGTGACTCTTCTGATAGCTGTCTAGGGGTGGTGGAGCCTGACGGATGGTGTAAGTTAAAGGCTGGAGTGATGGTCTGGAAGACTCTGGGGGAGACAGGTGCAAGTGAAGTGTCAGTTGTGGTAGCCCGTTTCTCCCGTGAAATACAGGTCAATGAGGGAGAATTAGTGGGACTTTGCCAGGCAGTGGGCCCTGCGATGCATCAGGAGAAGGCCTGTTAACGGAGTGTAGTCAAAGGTGATGGGAATCTGCCAGATCCCTTACTAAAACTGTTTTCAAGGAATTGCCAGTGCCTGGATGATTCACAAGTGCTGCAGTTTCGGCAACTGCTAGTGAAGTTTGCTAATGTCTTTTCCACATGAGACCTAGACCTGGGATGCACAGATCTGATGGAGCATTGTATCGACACTGGGGATCACTGCCCAGCTAGACTGCTGGCAGTGGAGTTCAGTGCAACCATCTTGGGAAGAGGTTCCCAAGCTGACCTTGCGACTAAGAGCTATTGGAGTTAGTAGGACCTTCTTCAATTGAACAGCGGACTACTGGAGCGTAGGTGGGAGATACCCGATGGCCTCGGCAAGTTTTGACAGCTGGTGGTTCCTTGGAAAAGTCCCATAACCGGACAAACAGTGGGCATCTGGGAGGGTAGAAAACACTAACTCGGCTGCAACAGAGGTTCTACTGGACTTGCATGCAACAGGATGTTACGAGTGGTGTCGGGCTTGTAATGTGTGCTGTGCCAAGAAAGGACCCCAAAAACGTGGTTGCACCTCTTTTCAGTTGTATCAAGCAAGTGCATGGACATTGCTGACCTCTGCCATTCACTGAAAAAGGAAACTGGTATACAAGTGTTGCCATGGACTACTGCACTAAGTGACCAGAAGCCAATGCCATCCCAGATCAGGAAGTCGCAACTGTTGCTGCTCAGGTATTGGGTGACGAGTTCTTTTGTCGTTTTGGGATGCCACAAGAGCTACATTCAACCCAGGGAGGAAACTTGGAGTCTGCTGTGTTTCATGAGTGCTGGAAGTTAATGGGGATCAAGACGACCAGCATTAAGGCCACACTCAGATGGGATAGTGGAGATATTCAACTGGACCCTGAGACAAGAACTGGCTAAGCACTGTGTACAGGGACAGAAGGAATGGGACCAATAATTACCTGCACTGCTGATGGCATATTGGTCTGCATCCCACGAGTCTACTGGCTATGCCCCTGCAAAACGGATGTTGGGCCACTAGTTACAGTTCCCAGTTGATCTGCTAATGAGAAGACCACCTGGTGAAGAGCTGCCTACAGATACCTCCAGCTATGCGAAACATCTTCAGTAAAGACTGGTTGAGGCACATCATAAAGTTCAAGGAGCTCTGAAGTTCTCTGGTGAAGTGATGATGCACAAGTATGATGCCAATGCAAGTAAGGTGAGTTTCAAAGATGATGACAGAGTTTGGCTGTACAATCCTCACTGGAGAGAGACAACCACCGAAGCTGCAGAACCCATGGGATGGGTCCTTCACTGTGATGGAGTGCCTGTCAGACGTAACATACCGGATTTGGGGAGGCAGAAAGTCTCGCCCAAAGATGGTACACGTGAATCGTCTGTGACAATACCATGGGCCAGGACAGTACAGTTGGGACGTCTTCGAGGAATCGTGCACACCCACGGCCGATGATGCTGAGGAGGAACAATGAATTGAAACACAAGAGGATGGTGACAGTTTCCCTAGGGAAGAAATGTATCAGGAAGAGGACCATGTCATTCCAGGAAAAGTTGACTGTGTGGAAGAGCAGGGACGTCGTCAGAAGAGGCATAGGAATAGACCTGATGAGCTGAAGGACTATGTTGTGCTTAATTAAATGTTTTGATAGGATTAAGAATTATGTATATAAACATTGTGAAGTTTTGTCGGGATGGCAAAAGAGCTAGGGAGGGGGAAATGTTAAGAAACAGGTGCACTAGCTTGGTGGTAGTGGACAATTCCTGATAATTCTCTTATTTTTAGTTGCTAGTCGGAGTTGCCAGGTAGCCCACTGATGTGACCGGAGGTATTTTGTAAAGTTATGCGTTAATTTTTATTTTTTTCTCTCTATTAATGATTTATTTGGATGATTGTTATATTATGTAACTGTTATCTTTAATTTCAGCTTGTATGCTAAAGCAGTTAGAGTGCTACATAACTTAAGAAAGCTTTGGAATGTTTTGTATGTCTCTGACTTAGAACTCTGTTGCTGCTAGGAGTACCTAGAACGTTCGAGTAGCAAGGAAGGTTGTAAAACGGATGGGGGAGAGAGTAGAGGAGTCAGTTTACTCGCGACCCTTGTGAAATTAGCGTAGCTCTGGCACTTGGAAAATTAGTTTGTTTCGCAAGCAGACAGTGTAATTACATGGACTATAAAGTCTACAAACACGATAAGCCTGTGTTATTATGATGGCTGAGTTGATCATGTGTCCATTGTGTCACGGGTTTTTAAAAATAAAAGCAATATTTCATTTAAATGATAAAATGTTCAATAATACTGAAGAGCAGGGACAATGATTGTCTTGCTACATCAAGCAATGATTACTTCACGCTGGCTTGCTTCGCACGATTCTCTAAGAACGAGAATTTATAAACTTTCTCAACAGTACACAGCAGAGACTAATTACTCAATTGCTGTTTATTAGTACTGTTAGCCTCTGGAGAAAGTTACTTCACCCCTGACAGTAAATAACTAATACTATTAATGATATCAGGTTCTTGCTGGTGCTTAACTCCTAGAAGGCACAACGGATTTTAAGCTTAATACAACAAGACTGGCCTAAGTACCAGTTATGAATGGCAAAACGTTTATGCAAGCTAGGAGCTATAAGGGAAATAAGCTTAATTATGGAGAAATGAAACACAAGTTTACATTACATTAAGCTCAAGAAAAAGAACTGTTAAATTTATTGATTACAAAATAAATTTAACGTTACATTTCAAAATCAAATTAATGAGATCGCACTCACTCACTCACTGAAAAGCTAAATTCTTACGCCTAGGAAAAAACACCTTAACTAACTCTTAAGTCTAGGAAAACGAAAAGAAAATACTGGTCAATGAATGCAGTGTATCACCAACGAAGGGTGGGAGCCTGGAGAACTGTAGTCTAGTGGAGCCTGGGTGCTAGCTGTCCTCTCACTCTTACACTGCTGGAGCACAGAACCTCTCTCCGTCACAACAGACACTTGACTGAGTAACTCGTGGGAAAGAAAAGGGAGCGCTAGGGCCGCATTCTTTAACGGCTAGAGTGAGCGAAATGCGCCCAAAACAAATCACTCAGCGGAAGCGCTAATGTCTCACACAAAGACGATCACATATGACAATGAAAAATTGATTTGAAAAGAACTCCCGACCAAATGAGCGGTTACTGAACGATAAACTGGGATTCCACTTGAGTTCGTGGTTTCCCACAAAAGCCAATGTCACTAGCCGACTCGTGACACTTTGAAAGGCTGACCCTGCAAGGAACGAGTCACTGAGTGAAGTCTTTCTCATACTGAACTACTGCTGTTGGAGCCTGTGACAGTGTAGAATGAGGAGGTACCATTGATGAAAGCGTTTACATTACAGTAGGCTGCTGTTGCACAACCGAGTTTTACTGTACCAACATACGGTGATATAATTATAATAGGTTCTTGTTACTTTGTGATACAGTGGTACAGCAATCCCTCCATTACCCATTCCCGCCGCGTGACTGAAGCACTAACCTCAAGTAGCCATTCGGCCAAAGTCGAGTAATCACTTGGTGTTACCAAACAGACATTTGGAAAAGCGCTAAACTTCAAAAACTCGGTAAACTATGAGTGAACAGTTAAAAATTTTGCATTAAACTGAATTTCAACATGAGCTAGATACTGAATAAAGCCTAAGGCCTGAATGTTTGCACAAATGACAAAGTTCTGTGATAGAGACGAAGGCAATTGTTTGGTTTGCACAGCTTTCTCAGTGTAGAGAGGACAAGGAAGTTTGATACTTAATTTTTATGATAGTATCAAGCATGTCACCCAATAGTCTCCTCTCCACAAACTCCTCAGTCTGTAGAATTTTCTGGAAAGGATAACCTCGTAGTATTCGTGTTGGCACTTGCCAGCCTCAATCCCCCGTCAATCCACTCCCTTGAGGTGGTTTAAACAGCGGATTGACTAAACTTCAGATTAAGTGCCTCGGTGGCTCAAAATCTTGTTCTGACTATCTGTAATATGGGGTTCTGTTGTAATCCAGGTTTAAAACCGGGGATCGGGTTCAAAACAGAGACCTGAATTTGGGGCTAAGTGTCAATGGAAGGTTGCTCTGAAACTTATTCTCATCTCATAACTACAGCTCAGTGGATTCAAGAAACTATGACTTGGTATTCATAAAGCTGTGCTAGTGGACCAGTTCCATCAAGTAAGAACAAATTAGCTGTAGTAAGCAGGGAGACATATTCAATTTTCATGCAACCACGACTTTGTACTCTAGTTGTGGAAGTGGTTCAGCTCCGTCAAGTTAAGGCACACCGACTATGGTAAACCGAGCAACAGAAGTCTGCAGAAATTGGTTTGTTCGCTATCGTGATGGGAAGATGAGAAGATGCCTTATCACTGTGTCAGTGGACACTTTACACATAGATGGCTTCGTTGAACCCATTAGCCTTTACAAACAAAATTCTTTTTTACTTCCAAAGAGGCTTTTAATCTTTATAGGCATCTAGCTTTAATTCTCGATTGTTTTTTTGCCGAAAACCCACAAATTAGCTGAAACATAACCGTAAAACACTAGAGCAGAGTTGGCTAAAAAGCCTATCTATCTATCTATTGGCAGATGCCGTAATCCCTTAAGGGGTGGCCATTTGACTCTAAGTTATTTGTTTTACAGGGAGGGGCACTAACCCTCCACCAACCCACTTGTTGACACGTAGGGATCACGTATGGTTTGGTTATATGGTTACCACTTGGTGGAAGGGTTGGGAGTCAGGAGATTGTGAAGTGGTTAAATGCTGAGAAGAATTGGTCAAAGTAAAGGCCACAAGACAAGATCAAATATAAAAAAATCTACCCATTAACTCAGTAGGTTTTTATTCAGTTTGAATAAGTTGGAGGAAAATTTCAGTGCCAGCAAGAGATGAACTATTCCTACATTGAGAATAATACATTAATGGACAGCGTCACAGTGTAAGGTCAGTTGGATAATTTTGGATCCACTTTGGCTAAAACTTAGTAAAGGGGTAGGGGATCATGCAAGGATGAAGGATTTTTTGTTTGAGAAAACTCAGTCGAAGGATAGGGTCACACAGCAGGATCAAAATTCAATATTTTAGGCACTAGTGTGTTCTTCTCTGAGTTATGCTGCTTGTTATTTTCCCCAAAAGAGTATATTCAGCTTAGGGGAGAATAAAAAGGCTTTAAAAATCAGTGAAGCAAGCTTAAGCAAGAAGTTAGGCTCAGAGTGGAAAACCAACTGCAGCAAACTTTTTTTTTTTTTATGCTAGGGAGAAGGAACCAAAGGCCATGAGCCCGCAAAAACTGTTCCCTCCAAGAGAAGAACAAAATACAAGAGAGAGCCAAATTCAAGATCAAACTGGTCTAAGGACCCAGTATTAGATTTTGCCTTCTGATCTCGTCTTTCAACAAAGTAAGATATTATCAAAATCGAATGACATTTTTGTCCAACCCTTAACCCTTCCATCAGCTTTGCTTTAGAACAGCTGTTTGAGTTTACTTTACCCAGTAAGCCTGACAGTTGACCTTTCCCTGTAACCTTGACCTTTGACTAATTGAATGCCATCCCCTACTCTTAAACCCTAAAATCATCTTTTGCTAAAATCACATTGTCCAAGAGTTGGAGGCCATTTAATTAAAAAAAAAAAAGATACCAGATGTTTTGTTGCTTTTGTTGAAAAGGGTGTACCTTGCGGCATTTGAAATGGATAGTCTTAAGTTTGAACAGTGGGGGTGTGGGTGGTATTAACCCTTTTCCATCGTTTTGTGACATCCACTGCTTCTTCAAATTATGGGGTAGGGCAAACATACAAGTTCTTTCTTACAAGATATTCAATGCAGAACTGTGGTATATACATCAAAATACTTGTTATTGAATTATCTTTCAATATAATAAGATCTATGGAAATTGGGTTATTACTGAGGTCAGTAAGGATCAAAAGGTCACATGATCTCTGACTTCATAGAAAATCGGATACCTTTGCAATTAAAGCTCTAGCTTGCCCCTGCACTGATAGGGAAACACAAACACCCATGGCTCAAACTAAGGTCATCTGGGCAGTTTTTGAAAAAGGTTTGGGTCAGTTTGATACAGTGCAGTGGTTGTGAAATATTTTTTAAAGTTAGCAATTTTTTTCAAAGTTACAGATTCAGTTATTTCTCTCACACAAAACATTGTCCGTACAAAATAGTGACCAGAGTTAATTCATTAAACAGATAAAGCAATCTCCAGTGAAAATTACAGGGTTTAGTCAGGATTTAGGTTTATTCTTCATCACTATCCTCTTCATCTGAAGACGCACTATTTGCTGGCATATCATCATCCTCGCCTTCCTCACAGTCACTGTCCTCCTCTAGACTGACACTGGCTGGGGTCCGGGGTCCCTTAAACCAAACCACCCGCAGTTTGTTATCTTCAACTGTCCAGCCACGCCCATTAGGCCCAAAGCCAACTGGATCAAAGATTCTGCGTTCCTCCATAGTAATGCCACATAGTTCATACACTTGAGCTTCTGTTCAAGCATTATTCTGCAGGGAGGCAGGGAACACGGATCAGAAGATTTATGCTTCTCCTGAGGTTTGCCAGGCTTACATGGTGCATAGAGCTTCCTAAAGATCTGATAACGTACAAGGTTGACATCTGTCACGTTACAAACTCCGTTTCTTAGCACAAACAAACTCTTCAATTGTGGCTACCACCTCTGCATCCACAGAACTGGAGGTACCCAGTTTGCTTAATGCCGCGACGAATCGTCTGTCTTTCACCATTAAGTTCAAATAGCCTTCATCTGGCCTTCCGCAAGAATGGTGCTGTATAATCACAGCCGGTGAAAGCATGAAAACTAGGTAATGCAGCGCATATACTTGGTGTTAGATCTAGTGCAATGGCAGAGATGTCTATGAAACGCCTGGTGTTGTCCGAGCTCTTACCAGCATCCAACCACAGAATTGCACTGGTCTGTGCTGTATGATAGATGGGCAGGACAAAGACGTCTGTGTCACCACTTCGAACAACTACTACTCTGGGGGATTCAGGATCTAGTTGTGAGACATACTTTGCATGGAAAAGGAATCTTGTGTCTGCCTCTTCGTGACTGTTTTTTAGTTCATCAACCTGACGACACTGTACTTGTCCTTGTTTAGCTGTAAAAGTGAAGCATGACTGACACATGGCGAAGTAGACTGTATATCTTTCCAACACAGATACATAGTCTGGACACATCCATTCTCGTGTGAGGGATTTCAACAGCTCAGTTTTGTACATACTTGATTGTAATGCACCACGGAAGTCGCTTGGTCTTCACTGGGATGGTCCTGTTACTTTGTAGACAATATGAGAATATCCACGTCCTCATGCCCATGTCCCTTAATGGATGGCCCTTCTCCATACGTGTCACATACAATATGCTCTTCTGCAGCAAAGGCATTAAACAAACTGGGTACCTCCAATTCTGTGGATGCAGAGGCGGTAGCCACAATTGAAGTTTATTAGTGCTATATACGGAATTCGTAATGTGACATGTCAACCGCGTACGTTATCACCTCTTTAGGAAGCTCTATGCACCATGTAAGCCTGGCAAACCTCAGGAGAAACTTAAATCTTCTGATCCGTGTTCCCTGCCTCCCTGCAGAATAATGCTTGAACAGAAGCTCAAGTGTACGAACTATGTGGCATTACTGTGGAGGAACGCAGACTCTTTGATCCAGTTGGCTTTGGGCCTAATGGGCGTGGCTGGACAGTTGAAGATAACAAACTGCAGGTGGTTTGGTTTAAGGGACCCCGGACCCCAGCCAGTGTCAGTCTAGAGGAGGACAGTGACTGTGAGGAAGGCGAGGATGATGATATGCCAGCATATAGTGCGTCTTCATATGAAGAGGATACTGATGAAGAATAAACCTAAATCTTGACTAAACCCTGTAATTTTCACTGGAGATTGCTTTATCTGTTTAACGAATTAACTCTGGTCACAATTTTGTACGGACAATGTTTTGTGTGAGAGAAATAACTGAATTTGTAACTTTGAAAAAAATACCTAACTTTAAAAAATATTTCACAACCACTGCACTGTATCAAACTGACCCAAACCTTTTTCAAAAACTGCCCAGATGACCCTAGTTTGAGCCATGGGTGTTTGTGTTTCCCTAACAGTAAAGGACCAAGCTAGAGCTTTAATTGCAAAGATATCCAATTTTCTATGAAGTCGGGGATCATGTGACCTTTTGACCCTTACTGACCTCAGTTATTGCCAAATTTGCATAAATTTTATACCACCGAAAGACAATTCAATAACAAGTATTTTGATGTATGTATCACAGTTCTGCATCGAATATCTTGTCAGAAAGAGCTTGTATGTTTACCTTACCCCATAATTTTGAAGAAGCAGTGAATGTCACAAAACGAGGGAAAAAGGTTAGTTCCGCCCACACCCCCCACTGGTCAAACTCAAGACTATCCATTTCAAATGTTGCAAGGTACATCCTTAAAAAAAAAAAAAGCAACAAAACATCTGGTACTTTTTATTTTTAATTAAATGGCCCCCAGTTCTTGGATTAACAGCAGTTTTGTCGGTCTTGCCGAGTGACCTTGGTCTGATCTTTCCCTTTTGCCTTAATCTTTGATTGTTTTCAAGATCGAGTACATTTATTCTTGTCTTATCCTCAAAACCTTTCATAAAGTTAGATCTAAATTAGATAAAACTGTTTTAAGTTTATCTCTTTCTGTGGCCGTGACAAAGCAGCTTGTGCATCCCAGTGATCAGTGGAGCTATACTAGGCAAGTGCACCCATACTAGGTAGGATCACTGGTAATATAAGGATCGGAAAAAGTTTCCCCTTGTAAAAATTGCCTGTGCCGGCTAAAAACTCCTTTTTGAACCACGGTGACTATACCGGTCGCGCTACCCTGATTCTCTTGTGCCCCGCCCCCTTCTGATCCCCCGCCCACTTCCAGCTCTACTCGTTGCTGATTGGCTGAGGTAATTATTCTTCTTACTGATAGAATAATGAGCCTTATCACGAAATATTATCGTATTATTTACTTTTACTTTGAATTCATTTCTGAATGACAATGGAAGCACTAAAATTTGCTAACTGAATCAAAATCAGTTTGAAAAGAACCAACCTGACTCCTCCCGCGACTGCAGCTGAGTTTTGGCGCCAAAAAAGTTCGGAACTTGGCAAGAACACATCGCAGCTGTGCCGTTATTACTATTAAGTCATCTATCTGTCATGTCTGGTAAGTTACCACAGTATCATAACCATATAGTCATTTTCCTTATTTATTTCCTTCATTAATTTCCTTAATATAAGAGGGATTGAATATAGAAGTAGGAAAACGAAATGTCACTGGCTTCGCCCATGCAATACAGCAGCTTACATAAATTGTATTCCACCTGTCGCATCATAATACTGTCCTTAGGCTATAGCAAAAGGATTACAGTATATGTATTTGTATTTTCCTACAATGGACACATGGGCGTCATCCAAAGGGGGGAAGGAGGGAAATGTCCCCCCACTTTTCAATCAGGGGGATACAACATATTGTGCCCCCCATTTATATATATATATACACACAGTACACTCGGGAATAAAGTAACTGATATTTATATTGGACAAAAGAGGTGGCCAGACTTGCTTAACTGTGGATTAATTTAAAAGTAACTTTATGCCACAATCATTACTTATTTATCTGTTGCACTGAGGCATTTTGTATATCCACAGTTCTCATTAAAACAAGGAAGGCTATTTCTTATTGATTATTTTTACTTGCTAAGTCTGTAATGTACTGTGCCATGGTCTGTATAGTCTGGTAAGTACTGATTAATGAAGCAGTATATAACTACCCTTTTAGTGTACTCCAGATAGTTAATGATCTGAGGTGAAATACTTTATTCCCTTGGAGAAAATAATCACCGATGTGGTCACAGCCTTGCCCATAGACTGGAACATATGAGCTCCCACCAAAATTTCCAACCCCTGTAGCTTGTCCCTGTCACGAATCAATTCGCGACATTTCCTTTTTGTGAGAAACCACGAACTATTAGTGGAAAACTCACTGTGTATCGCTCAGCTAACCGTTTCTCCCTCCATTATCGGAGTATACTTTTCAAATAATTCGTCACCGTTTTCAAAGAGTGACCGATTTAATGCACGTCACTAAGTGCTGTACTGAGCGATACTATTGTTTTTTTATTGTTCGCCTCTGCTTCCTCATTCGACCGTTAAAAAATGCGGCCGAGTGCTCCGCTTTCCCACGACTTAGGCAGTCTTGTGATTGATGTGACGGAGGAAGGACCTGTGCCGCAGTGTGAGAGGTCAGCTAGTACCCAAACTCCACTTCACAGTTAGTCCAGTCTTCCCACCCATCTGGTGATACGCAGCATTCATCGACTATAGTATTTCTTTTGTGTATTTTCTAGTTATAAGAGTTTAATTAAGGTGTTTTTCCCTAGGCGTAAGTATTTAGCTATTGCGTGAGTGAGTGAGCGAGTGCGTCTCATTGATTTGATTTGAAATGTAATGTTAAATTTATTTTTTTGTAATTAATAAATTTAACAGTTCCTTTCTCGAGCTTAATGTAAAGTAAAAATCTTGTTTCATTTTTCCATAATTAAGCATATTTTCCATATAGCTCTAGCTTGCATAAACGTTTGCTTTCATAACTGGTACTTAGACCAGTCTTGTATTAACTTAAAATCCGTTGTGCCAGGAGTTAATGCATCAGCAAGAACCTGATGTTATTATTATTAGTATTAGTTATTTATTGTCAGGGGTGATGTAACTTTCTCCAGAGGCTAACAGTACAGTAATTCAGCAATTGTGAGTAATTAGTCTCTGCTGTGTACTGTTGAGAAAGTTTATAAATTCTCGTTCTTGAGAATCTTAGCAAGTCAGCGTAAAGTAATCGTGGCTTGATGTAGCAAGACAATCATTGTCTTTGCTCTTCAATATTATTGAATATTATTATCAAATTAAATAATATTTAACCATTTATATCAAAATTACCGTGATAATATAAAAACCCCGTGACAATTGGCGACCTCATTCCAGGATATTAACTCCTAGCTATAAAGCTATTCACGAGATAGTGCTCACTCATTCATATTTAGGTATTTATAATTAAAGTTTATAGGCACAAGTTTACTGGTGTTTACCGTTAATTTAGCAAGTGAATTTTTGCTTTATTAATCAATAGAGTACCTAACTCTAGTTTATGCTTGGTAACGCCAGACGATTTTATTCGCTCCTGGGAAGTCGGCGTACCCATTGTGTTTATTATTGAGTCTTCCCAGTCATTTACATTTTTGCTTTAATTTTTGCCAGTTAACTAGATAAGACTGGTCACCACTAACTTGTGTCTGTATTCTTTACTTGTGTTTATTAGTATTCGTCGCTAAGCAGTCAGTACTCAATTTCGGTTTGCTTAATAAATTAGCGAAATGGCTACTACTGTATATTTACAGGAAGCCAAAGAAATGGGTCTTTCGGACCCAACCGAAATTAAAGAGTATATACTCTCACGGCATAATCAGGAGCAGCAGCGCGAGAATGATGCCCGTGAAGAGCGTAAGATTCAGCGCGAATAAGAGCGAGAACAACGCGAACACGAGCTAGTACAAGAGCGAGAACAGCGCGAATACGAGCGTGAACAACGAGACAAAGAACGAGAACATGAACTTGAAGTGCTGAAGCTCAAGCGAGATTCCTTGGCTTCAGACACGTCTGCTGCAGTTGGTCCAAGCTCCACGAGCTTTCTCCCTGCACATGTCCTGGCGACCCCACGCATCAAGCTTCCTTCATACAAGGAAAGCGAGCGAATCGAGCCGTACATAGCTCGTTTTGAGGACATGGCAGACATGTATCAGCTGGATGAGGCAGCTAAGCGGATCCAATTTCTTAGTTTATTTGAGGGCCCTGCCCTCGATATTCTCCACAGAATTCGTGGAGACAATCTCACATATGAGATGATGAAAGCTGCACTCATTAAGGCGTATGGTCTCACAGTAGACGACGCCAAAGTTCAGTTCATGCGAGCTCGTCTCCAAGACAAGGAGACAGCTGTTCAGTTCCTTGATCGTCTCACAGCTTACTTAAATGAGTGGATGGAGAAAGATGAAACTCCTTCCACGCGTGAGGGGATAATTGACCTTATGCTGCGTACACAGCTAGAGAGGTCGTGGCCTGCTGAGCTCATAGCACAGCTTAAGATCTGCCAGGTGAAAGATGCCAGCCAAATGGCAGAGAAGGCTGACGCATTCTTTACTGCATACGGGTATCAAGCTCGTAAGCAAAACACCTGGAGCAGAAAAGATACTGCCAAGTCTGGGAAGCCGTCTCAGACTGAATCCCAGCACCAAGGCCGTTCTCAGAGTAATGGTCAAGGTCCAAAACCGCAGTGGAAGGACCAGGGGCAAAACACTCAGAAATCTGAGTGGAAGCGGTACAAGCACCCCAACCAGCAGCAGTTTCCCAAGCATCAGCAGCAATACAAGGACAAGCCACGTAACCCTCAGTCAGGTCAATTAGTGTATCGGAGGCAGGAGGCAAATGCAGCCTTCATTCCACAAGTACCCGGTGGTGCCATCCCTACCAGTGTGGGTACTTCCCCACAGTTCACTAGTCCCACAGTGACAGTGAACCCCCCTCCACAGATGGCCAATGTTCCATCTTCTCAAGTATATAACCCTCAAGGCACAATGTTTGCCACATCAATTCAGCAGCCTCATGAGTGGCTAGCTGCTTCCTCCACAGGCCCTCCCACAGGTGACAGTACCTTCCTTGTTCAGCCAGGGTTTGTGGGAGACATTCCTGTGAAGGTCCTGAGAGACAATGGTTCCTCAGGTTGCTCTGTCAAGCAGAGTCTAGTTCGGCCTGAGCAGTATACAGGTCGACAGATCCATGCAAGCCTTATTGATGGATCAGTGAGATTGTTCCCTGAGGCATGTATCCAGGTGGCATCTCCATTTTATACTGGTACGACACTTGCAGTTGTCATGCCAGAGCCTCTATTTGACTTAATAGTAGGCAATATTAATGGAGTCAAGGATAGTTGCTCCGATGGCGCTACTCAGACTTCGGCTGCTGCGGTGACACGAGCCATGACTGAGGCTCCAGACTGTGTCACCCCAGTGATCATTGAATCGCCGCAAGATCTGATGTGCAGTCAACTTGTTGTACAAGAACAACATTCTGACCCAACACTTGCTGTCGTGCGGAGCAAACAAAAGGGTCGAGTGATAAAGTATTCACGGGGAGGTCGAGCCAAGTTCCTTCGCAAACAAGGACAGCTCTACCGTGAGTCACGAACACCCGAGGGCGAGGTTCGACTGCAGTTTGTCGTTCCCGCCAAGTACCGCCCAGCAGTGTTACAATGGGGTCATTGTCCAGCCTCAGGAGGTCACCTGGGCAAAAGGAAGACCCAGGGCCGTATCCGAGCTGACTTTTTCTGGCCAGGGATGGGACGGGACATAGATAGTTTTGTCCGTTCTTGCAGTGTGTGCCAAAGTATCACCACTAATCAGGGACATGCCCTTCCTGTGCCATTTGTAACTACACCTGTAATCTCTGAGTCAGTTGAGAGACAGGGTAGTGGTGAAGTGGGTGCAGACCTGACGTCTCGCCCATTGGCCCCACAAGACACATTATGTCCAGGGCCTGTACATACATATTATGTACCGTAGGTTAAGGGGAAAGTTGAGAGGCGACTTGAGGCTATGGAAGACCCAAGTTTGCATAGGATTCTCAACTCCCGATACTAATAGAAGTATTGTATTGTAGGTTAAGGGGGAAGTGAGAACTCCGCAGAGGCGACTTGAGGCTATGGAAGACCCAAGTTCGCACAAGGATTCTCAGCTTTCCGGTACTAATATAAGTATTGTATTGTAGGTTAAGGGGGAAGTGAGAACTCCGCAGAGGCGACTTGAGGCTATGGAAGACCCAAGTTTGCACAAGGATTCTCAGCTTTCCGGTACTAATATAAGTATTGTATTGTAGGTTAAGGGGGAGAGAGAACTCCGCAGAGGCGACTTGAGGCTATGGAAGACCCAAGTTCGCTCGAGGATTCTCAGCTTTCCGGTACTAATATAAGTATTGTATTGTAGGTTAAGGGGGAAGTGAGAACTCTGCAGAGGCGACTTGAGGCTATGGAAGACCCAAGTTTGCACAGGGATTCTCAACTTGTTGAATCTAATCGTGTGCTATAATTAATGGCGACCTCGAATGTACGAAGCTTGGCTGTCACTCGTATTTTTCAGCCAGAGCGTACTTTTCGTAGCATGTACTGATTGCTAGGCAGAGAGAGTAATTGTAACATGATAAAATTTTGTCTCATTGACACTTTTGATGCTCCACCTCAATTGGTTTTGCAGGTTCAGCAATGGGTGTAGCAGTTTTGCTGTGCGGGCCAGCTGATCGTCTGCCGCACGCTGCCGCCTCTTCTCCTCTGCCTTCGTCGTCGCCATAATATTTACTGTGTCATTTTACACGTAGGTACAGTTACACTACAACTGTCACACCTACACCGTGTATTACATACACAACACTACATAACAATTAGTTGTTAATGTAAATGTAGCGAACTTTCGCTCAGTTTGACCTGAGTACAGGATTTTCACAGTCGTCACGGAGTTTTTCCCTCAAGCTTGTTTCTATTAACGTAAATACGAGGTTTTTTCGCTCACTGGCGACTGCGACATACTCCTGTAGCAGGATAGCACACACACCACAGTGTGAATCTTGTGTGACTGAGTTAGGATGTATATGTATGTATATTGAAATCTTTCTTCTGAAGGAAGAAAGATTTAATTTTCAAGGCGTAATGTCACGAATCAATTCGCGACATTTCCTTTTTGTGAGAAACCACGAACTATTAGTGGAAAACTCACTGTGTATCGCTCAGCTAACCGTTTCTCCCTCCATTATCGGAGTATACTTTTCAAATAATTCGTCACCGTTTTCAAAGAGTGACCGATTTAATGCACGTCACTAAGTGCTGTACTGAGCGATACTATTGTTTTTTTATTGTTCGCCTCTGCTTCCTCATTCGACCGTTAAAAAATGCGGCCGAGTGCTCCGCTTTCCCACGACTTAGGCAGTCTTGTGATTGATGTGACGGAGGAAGGACCTGTGCCGCAGTGTGAGAGGTCAGCTAGTACCCAAACTCCACTTCACAGTTAGTCCAGTCTTCCCACCCATCTGGTGATACGCAGCATTCATCGACTATAGTATTTCTTTTGTGTATTTTCTAGTTATAAGAGTTTAATTAAGGTGTTTTTCCCTAGGCGTAAGTATTTAGCTATTGCGTGAGTGAGTGAGCGAGTGCGTCTCATTGATTTGATTTGAAATGTAATGTTAAATTTATTTTTTTGTAATTAATAAATTTAACAGTTACATACTCGAGCTTAATGTAAAGTAAAAATCTTGTTTCATTTTTCCATAATTAAGCATATTTTCCATATAGCTCCTAGCTTGCATAAACGTTTGCTTTCATAACTGGTACTTAGACCAGTCTTGTATTAACTTAAAATCCGTTGTGCCAGGAGTTAATGCATCAGCAAGAACCTGATGTTATTATTATTAGTATTAGTTATTTATTGTCAGGGGTGATGTAACTTTCTCCAGAGGCTAACAGTACAGTAATTCAGCAATTGTGAGTAATTAGTCTCTGCTGTGTACTGTTGAGAAAGTTTATAAATTCTCGTTCTTGAGAATCTTAGCAAGTCAGCGTAAAGTAATCGTGGCTTGATGTAGCAAGACAATCATTGTCTTTGCTCTTCAATATTATTGAATATTATTATCAAATTAAATAATATTTAACCATTTATATCAAAATTACCGTGATAATATAAAAACCCCGTGACAGTCCCCCCCCACACACACACTTTTAGAGAGCAGATGACACCCATGAATGGACATAAAACTTGTAATGCTCAAAACTTTTCTTTCGGCGTGTTTATCACGGCCCATATTTTCGGTAGACCAGTGCTTTCCCTTTAACAATGAACATTGTTATAGGTTATGATTTCCTGCTTCAATGGTCAACGATATTTACTGCAGCCTAAGCTATATTATTGTACTTCTATAATTAACAAATAAACGGACTGAGTGTTAATTCCACAATGAACCCCTCACCAAACACATACACTCTCGAAAGTCCTGGATTCAGCCTTTTGAAAACTGATAGTCACCTTTCATTTGAATACTTTTGTATGCAGTGTTTCCCTTCAGATTTTAACCATATAATACAAAAAAGTATTCTATCTTTAGATTTGACGTGTGTGTGTGTGTGTGTGTGTGTACGGATGGGTGGGAGGGAGAGTGATACGACCGGTGCGGTGTTGCCGCATGCCAGATTTTATATTTTTTCTTTAAGTTAGGGCGACATAACCCGCAGATAATGCCTTTCATATACAATGATGAATATGCAAGTATAAAAATCTGGGGATCTACACTGATGATGGGAGGATGAATACAGAATTTTACTTTAACTTACAGAACTTTATGCTTCAACGGTATAACTATGTATAGCCTAATGGTACCGTATTTACATGTACAGAGTATTATTATGTATTTGTTAGGAATTTCTTTGAGAGATAAGAAGATATCAACTTGGGTGGGATAGCAGACTAAAGTAAGGACATTACAGACAACAGAAATGGAGGTGGGCCAGACAGGAGCAGGAGAGATGAAATAGAGAAGTTTGCAGGCAAAAACTAGCAGACTCTACTTGTATAGGCTAACTGCCTCACTCCAACCTGTCAAAGAAAGGACCGGGCTAATATAGGGCTCGGGTCTTTTGATAGGAGGGAGATACCTTTAAACAACAACTGTCAAAGATTTCCGTCGTTTTACAGTTTATTTCACGTAGCTCAGTGGCAGAATCATACAAGACTGTGGCTCTAGATTCTCCCCAGCAGTTTTATGACAAACTGAAGTGCACTGACTAGCTCAATCAAGGAATTCATGGAAAAGGTTGGGGGAGACTTTTATTCAACAGTGGACTAGAAATGTATGATGATCAAGATGACGAGGATGATGTGCATGTTGCCTATTCTTTCATTGTTCTGATTTCAGGGGCGACAGTGAGAAACAGTACGGATCACTCCGATGCCAGATCCAAGACTAGAGGGCGGTTGACAAGTCAATCCAGAATAATAATATCTAACATTTACAACTACTTCCGACAGCAAAATGAGCTAGAGAGTGAAATGGACGTCCTGGATAAGACGGCTGTTGCTACGGGAGTATGCTCTAAAACAGTGCGCGGGATAAGGCAACAAGCTGCACAAGGCCTGATTAAATCACCACCTCCAAGACCATCATTTTGTAGAGTTTTAGGAAGTCTTGACAACTTCGATGAAGAGTGCATCCGGAGAGAGCTTTTATCTTTCTATGAAAGAGGAGAAATACCAGCGATTGAATCTCTTCTGTTAAAGATAAAAGAACCACCAATCAAATTTAAAGGGAGACATAGTCCCTCAGAACAGTGCTTAAGAAACTTGGCTTCAGGTACAAGAAAGTGCAAAGTGGACGACATTTACTGATGGAAAGAAATGATATAGTAGCTGCAAGACAAAAATATCTGAGGCTAATAGATGAAAACAGAAAATGTTTAAATCCTAGACCAGAAATATATCTTGATGAGACTTGGGTCAACCAAAATGAAAGTGTGAGTAAATGTTGGACGGTGAAAGATGGTTCTGTGGGACCAAAGCTGAAGACTGGCAAAGGAGCAAGATCCATCATTTTGCATGCTGGAGGAGAGGAAGGATTTGTACCTGGTGCCCTTTTGATGTTCACATCCAAAAACAGAGGAGATTACCATGATTCAATGAACAGCGAGTGTTTTCTTTCATGGTTCTGTAATCAGCTGCTCCCTAATATACCCGCACATTCACTCATTGTTATGGGCAACGCCTCTTACCACTCCAGATTTTTAAACAAGGTCCCAACAGTACCTTCGAGGAAAAACGACATAACTGCCTGGCTCACACAAAACAACATCGAATTCGATCCACGCCATACCAAAGCAGAACTTCTTCAAGTGGTTGCAAAATACAAGGACAGACAAGTTTATGATATGCACACCATCACACGTGAAAATGGCCATGAAGTGTTGAGATTGCCCGCATATCACTGCCAATTCAATCCCATTGAATTAATTTGGGCACAAGTAAAATCAGAGGTAAAAAAAAGAGAACTCCAACGCCAATCAAAGTCTGAAGAGAGTAGAAGAATTAGCCACGAGTGCAATGGATAGAGTAAGGAAGATTGGAGAAAATGCATGATGCACACCAGGAAGGTGGAGGATGAATACAAAAGAAAAGACAGAGCAGCTGAACATTTGGTAGAACAATTTGTCATCAGCTTCAGTGACAGAATCCGAAAAGGATGAAGCCTGAATGAACAATAGTACTAGGAGATAAGCCATGATAATGCTAGAAATTACTTACATATCACTTGATTTACAGACAAGTTTGCTTTTCCTCTATATTTATAACGAGAGTACGTGTGTGTTGTCTCCCTAACAAAAGCTTAAAGGCATGTAGGCTAATAATTATTTATACCAAAAATTTTGTATGAGAAATTTTGTTCTATACATGTGAAGTCAATGAAATCATATAGAGGGAAAAGAGTTTTGTGTGTTGATACCAAATATATGGAAAAATGTCAATACACTAAGTTCTTTGTAGAATGTGTACCTTTTTATTTTCATAGAGGGAACTTTCGTTACTTCACAAACCTTTCAAGCCGATGACGTTCCTTGGTACTTTTTTCCAACATCCTTTACTACAAAACATTTCCTAGTTAAATGGAAAAGATATCATTGTAGCTAAGGGGTTAAGTAAAAGTTTTGTTGCTTCGATTAGCGAGAGCGCCTAGCATGTTCACCCAACAGTGGCACGGCAAAGACTGGCGTCCCCCACTCGGGCCGACCGGTGAGTGGGCGGGGCTAAGGGGGCGGGGCACGAGAGAATCAGGGTAACGCGACCGGTATAGTTTGCCAAGTCGTGGCCCCTAGAACCCAGCGGTAACGGAGTAACGGGCAGTGGAAGGGGTCAAAGCTGCTCCAAAGCAAGGGGTGCAAAGAATCTTTTGGGGAGGAAAGCTAACCGCCTTTGATAATGAATCTTGGAACTTACGGTGTCCAGATTCTTGCTACTGAAGCTATTTAAGCTATTATTCTTGAAGAAATGAGAGATGAAATTGGGGTAAACTGGGATATCATATATCTCAGCGAGGTCTGAAGACCTGGTGAGACAGTCATATAATTGTGTGATGGTCACATACTGTGCTACAGAGGCAAACCAGAAAAGAATGATCATGGTGAAGGATTTCTGGTCAACAAATATTTAACTAAGAACACTGATGAATACTTTAGTATAAATGGATGAGCAGCAGACCCAATAATTAAACTGAGCAAGAGGTATAAGGTGAAGTTAAAACTGTTTCATGCTCCAACATCAGCTGATGAAGATGAGTAAGTAGTAAAATTCTATGAAGATGTAGAGGAAGCAGTGAATAAGCACAAAACCCAGAATACGTTTGTGATGGAAGAATTTAATGCAAAGGTTGTCAAGAAAAGAGCAGATGAGACTGCATTAGGACATTTTGGAATAGGTATTCGGAATGTGAGAGATGACATGCTAGTGGAATTTGCTGAAAGGAACATTCTGAGAGTGATGAACATGTTCCTTCAAAAGGAACAAAGCAGAAAGTGGACTTCGAAGGAACGAAATGGTGAAACAAAAAAAGAAATAGATTTCATCCTCACTGACAAATTATATACTTGTACAGTGATAAATTTAACTGTGTTGAATAGAGTAAATGTACGAAGCGTTGACAAAATGGTGAGACACCAAATAGTAGCGTACTAGATCTCAGAAGAGAAAGGGAGACGGTAATCTAATGAAAACAGCCAAACCTTGTAGCAGTGAAGGAGTAGGCACATGATTTAGCTTGTTAATCCAGAAAAAAATACTCGCATTTGATGAATGACATATGTACCGACACAGAACAAATGAAGGAAAAAATCACGAGAATAGTAAACGAAGCAGCTATAGATACAGGAGGCAGATCACCAGACAACAGCCGCAAGCTCACAGAGAGTACTAAGAAATTTATAAAGAAAATAAGGAACATGACTCCAAGGATAAGAAGAGATCAAACTGAAGCAGCCGGACTAAAGAAAAGTATCAAAAAAAGGTATTCGAAAGTTTAACATGAACAGAATTGAAGAACTTAAAGGAATGGAGGAAGCCTGAAGGTAGCCAAGAGGGACTCGGTATAGTAAGAAGCCAAATGTTTTCTCTTAGAGATTCTAATGGAGAAGTAACGAATAACAGAAATGAATTGGTCAAAATAGCGAAAGAATTAATTTCATACAAAAGTTTCCATTAACAGTATCGTGGTCGGAGATTCGGTTCAGGCCAGAGAATCATTAGACACCGTCATCCCAGCGTTACATGCAGTATTCCCACTTTTAGGGAATTATCCCCAGATTTGGAAGTTTTAAGAAACTTAGGGAATAATCTGGGGATATCGAAAGATTTAGGGAATCCTAGTTTTTTTTTTTTTTTTTTTTTTTTTTTTTTTTTTTAACACCAGGGATAATTTTGGGATTATGTCCAAATGCACTTAAACCGCACCGGCGGCAGTATAAAATATTGCCGGCGGTGCGGCATTATCTTATAATGCCGCACCGCCAGTATAAACATCAACTTTTCCGGTATCTCGCCTAACCAATCAACCGTTCAGCGCCCACGCTGAAGTTACTCCTTGGCTGACAGAACTCTTCTCCCCGATTTGAAATCTCGGCCATTGAAAATGCAGGAGTCACGATGGATCTGTTGTTAATGGTGATCTGCCCATCGGCTCACTTGCACTGAGTGCCCTCAGCTGAACAACTCGGCCTCATCGTCAGTGTTATATAACTTGTGTGTGGGTCACGTGGTGAGCTTGGCGTCTTTTAATTTTTTCATGATATTCTAAGTTCTAAGTAATAATGCAATGCTGATGTCTCAGTTATGTTGCAGTCATGAATGATGAAGATGTAAATAGTGACAAGAATATGAATAATGACATGTCTGTGTATAATATATACGGTGAAGACTGATGTGGATTAGGCTTAGAAGTTGGAACCTCTGCTAACTTTCAGACAGTAGAGTAAGAAATTTGGGCCCATGTGTTTTTTTAGTATTATTTGTAAGTCAACAGTCAAGCGAAGAACCGTGTGGAACAATCGCTTTATTCATTAAAGCAGCGTAAGATTCCTTCTTTCATGATAGTGGGCATGGAAAAGAAAATTAGCCTAGTAAAAGTTTTAGCAAACGGGTGAACGAATATTAGAAATTTTCAGTTGGCTGCTGACAGCCATAATCACTGAGGACTTGGCCTAGACACACGTAGAAGTGAAGTAACCCTTTGTGTTTGTGTACTTGTAGGCTTTTTCGAGTTTGCAAGTAATTATGCAAACCACTAGCATCGCTGATGAAAGTGACGTTTTCATTAACCTTTTCCAACATTATGCAATGAAAAATCTGCTGAAAATTATTTGGGGAATTTTGACCAAATCTAGGGAATTCTAAGCAGCTGTCTGGGGAAATATGGCAACGGTAAAGTGGGAGCCCTGGTTACATGAGATGAAGTAAAGAACTCTCAGAGAGTAATGAAGGGCGGTTAAGAAGCAGATGATGATGGCATCATTGCTGATGTTATTAAGGATTGAGGTAACTTTGCACTGACTGAAGTAGCGAAGCTGTTTAGGAAATTTTAGAAAATCAGAGCTGTACCCAGTTCATGGAAAAATGCGTCTGTCCTCTGCTTCACCCCAAAAGACTTAAGAATTACCGTCTAGTTAGCCTCCTAGCTGTTGTGCACAAACTTTCACAAAGGTCCTAACAAATCAGAGTACCTACCTTGGATGCAAACAAATCAAGAGAAGAGGCAAAATTTCGAAGTGGTTACTCGACCACAGACCATATTCGAGTTATTAATCAAGTAATCGAAAAAACTTCAAAATATAAGAAACTTCTGTGAATGGCATTGATTGTTGATGAGAAAGCATTTGATTCAGCTAAAACAACTGCATTGATGGAAGCAATTCGAAGACAAGATGTAGAAGAAAATTATGTTAAAATACTACACGATATTGATAATGACAGCATAGCCATCATAAATGTACATAAGGACAGCCAGGAAATACCAGTAATGAAAGGTGCTAGACCTGAAGATACAATGTCACCCGGGTTATTCACTGCATACCTAGAGGACATTTTCAAAAATTTAGATTGGGATGACAAAGGAGTTAACATAAACGATGAGCGACTGAGCAACCTTTGATTCACTGACGAACCCTTCAGTGAATCTGGAGAGGAACTACGAGAAAATTTAATGATAGGTGACCTGAAAGGGGAGAGTTTTAAGGTAGGCTTGATAATGAATATGAAGAAGACAAAGGTTATGTTTAACATATATGTCTGTATCCCTCCAGTAAAAACGGGAGATGAAGAAGTAGAATTTGTTGAGGAATAAAAATACCTAGGGCAGGCAGGTTAGGCAGACCAAGTCAGTGATAGTGAATCAAAGAATAGGAATAAGATGGGGGGCTTTTGGGAAACTAAGTAATTACATGAAGGATAAGCACTTACCATTATGCCAGAAGAGGAGGTTATATAATCAGTGTGTTCTTTATGATCTAATTAATGGACCAGAAACATGGATTCTGACAAAATCTTTGGAACGTAAACTTTGGAGTGGTTAGAGTGGAAGGGAAAGGATTATATAAGGGATCACATGGAGGGATAAAAAGAGAACTTCATGGATAAGACAACAGACGAAAGTAGAAGATTTAATCACTACATTCAAAAAACATAAATGGATGTGGGCAAGTTACCCTTTCGTGAAATAGAGGGACAGCCAGGGGAACTGAGTGACAGCCCAGAGATGGAGTGAGAGGAAGAGGCAAGCAAAAGATGTGATGGCGACATGAGATTCGGAGATTCGCTGAGTTTGGATTGAACAGTCAACCAGACAGAGTGGAAAAAGGTGGGAGAGGCATTTAGCCTGCAATGGACTGACTCAGACTGATGATGATGGTGATGGCGATGTGTAGCCCTGACCTTTAACGTATTGTTCTTAAGGTAATACGTTTACTGTTTGATTTATGTTGTTAACAGGCACACGCTCAGGTCGTACTTTGATCTTGCATGTGACCTTCATTCCTGCCTAATCAACCTTTCTCTCAAGTTTGTCATAAACAGGATATAAAGTATCAGTTGAGTTAGTAGGTCAAACTCTGACGGTGATCCTTTCTACTTAATCTGGTTAAAACAAAATTTATCAGTTATTTTGATCACACCCACCCAACCACCCATCCACCCTGACACACACACACACACACACACACGCACACACCAGTCAGAATATATCCAGGGTGCGGGTGTAAAAACACATTTTGTACAGGATTGCCAACATTCCCATACGGCTACACTACACTGACATGCTTCTGTGCAAATTGCCGTGATAGGTAATGAACCTACAAAAGCATAGGATCTATTAATTTCCCTGTTTAAATCGTTTGTCTTCTTACCCCATAAATCCCCTTAAACTACGGAATATAAAAAATGAAATAAATATCTGAGGCTGTTCGTCCACAGAACAACCATGATAAATTTGAAGCAAATTGATGTGGAAATAAACGAATGGTGCCAAGATGAAAGGGCGTTTGGAAGAAAGAAAAAAGGATAGGAGGAAGTACATTAGCTCTCTACACTTTGTTGTGGAGACCCCCAGATGTATGAAGAAGCTGGGATAACACAACCCCCAAACCATAGAAGCTACATTAAGCCTGTAACACCTAATGTAACCCCATCACAACTTCTCTATTATTATTATTATTATTATTATTATTACTTATTTGTTATTATTGTTGTTGTCTGTCTGTCTGGCCGAGCAAACCTATCAACCTCAGGCAAACAACTGCTCCTGCAGGATTATCCCGAACAATGATTTGATGTTTTCTTGCGGCAGACAGCGCCTCGTTATAGCGAGGTGCTGTGAAGGGTGTGATAGTTTAATTCCATGATGGACACCGTATTTGCGCCTCTCTATCAAGTTAACAGGGGCTTCATAGTAGGTTCCTCATCACCCCATTATTTGGCCGTAAGGTTACTATCCAGCGTTGTAAATGGTTTGCTGGATAACCGTAAACCACTAGGCTTGTCATTCAGTAAAGAGGCACCTGTTGTATATAGAAGAGCAATTAAAAGTGACAAGAGGAATGGAAGTTAATAGGATGACAAACAGAAAAAGAACGATAAAGGTGAAGGCAGCACTACATCAAGTGATGGTTGTATCCACACCTACCACCTTAAACAAACGGTAAATGCTATAGGAAAGTGTGGTGGCTATAGCTTAGGTATTGCTCATCCATGCAGTGCATAAAAATGTCATTTAAAACGTGATATTAGCTCCTTGTTGCCATGCTGGAGTCACGGAGACGAAGTCTTGAATGATCCCTGTAGGGTGCAGCAGATTCATAATGCACTGATCTCAAGTTTAGCAACCACTTTGGTCGCAGTACGTTATCCTTTCACCAGGAGGGATTGAAGTGTAAACTACCCTTTTGGCGCTTAAAGGTTAATTTTAAATTTTGGTCGCATGTTTTGTCTACGTACCTATTCCCCCATCTATCTCCCTACTTAGTTTTTTTTTTTTTTTTTTTTTAAGTTATTGTAACTAACTACCCCTATGATTACCAGCAGCATAACCCTGTCCGTGACTATGCACGCCTAGTCATGGTCATGCCCTCAAGCAATCCCCCAACCCCCTATCCCTTTCCTCCTCCCACCCATGCATAGTACTGGACATGCCCAATATTTTGTCTGTAACACTGGGCATGTTCGTAAGCAATTACCTCCCCCCCCACCGATTGATAGGTCACATAACCCCTGTCCAAATATACGCAGGCTGAAGATGTTTTAATTACGAGAGCACACACGTATATCTCGTATTGTGCCTGCTTGGAAAATGTCCAAAGGAAAGGCGAGACTATGTAAGTGAATAGCATTGAACTTTCATACCCAAGTAACTTTCACCTCGCAAAATGATCTCTCTCTCTCTCTCTCTCTCTCTCTCTCTCTCTCTCTCTCATTTTTTCTTACCGTCTTTGTTACCACAGCCAAAGTCACCACCACTTTCACCTGTTTTAGAAGACGTCTTTTCATATATAGGACAAATCAAAACAAACTGAAACATTTGAAGACATTTATCAATAATGTTTTCCTAATGCATACATCCTAATCCTGGACATATCAGGCACTCCCTAATTTCTTCTTATCCTCTCTTTTACCACAGTCAAAAGCACTATATGCCTAGAATTAACACCACTGTTATTATCACAATTGGAAAAATATTTACTGTGTCTGTCTGTCTCTGTGTGACCCATCTGTATCGGCAATCTCAGCCCCTGCCTCGAAGACCCACGATATCAGACCTTGACCAATTTTCATAGCCCACTAGCTTTCACCTGGCGAAAATAAACAATAACAGGATCATCTCAGGCACTCCAGTGATGACCATGGGTGACAAATACCAGGAAAACACGTCTTACCTGCCTCTTCTTTTCTCTTCATTTTTTTCTTATTCTCTTTGTTACTACAGTCAAAATCTCTATACAGCTAGAATTATCACCACTGTTAATACCACGATTGGAGAAATAATTACTGACTGTCTCTGTCTCTGTCCGTCTGTCTGTCTGTCTGTCTGTCTCTCTGTCTGTCTCTGTCTCTGTCTCTGTCTGTCTGTCTGTCTGTCTGTCTGTCTGTCTGTGTCTCTCTCTCTCTCTCTCTCTCTCTCTCTCTCTCAGTCTGTTTTCTTCCTAATTTCTTCTTATCCTCTCTGTTCCCGTACACAAAATCACCACACAGCTAGAATTAACGCCACCATTATTACCACTATTGGAAAAGTCTATTTATCTGTTTATTGCCAGACGCCTTAATCCCTTATACGGGGTGGCCACAAACAAATCGCCTCCACGTCACTCTGTCCCCCGCCATTTCACTGCCCTGCTCCCAATTCACACCCCCTTCTCTCATATAACTCTCCACTCCATCCCTCCATCTCATCCTTGGCCTTCGCCTCCCTCTCACCCCCTCCACCTCACTCGCATACACTCTCCTCGTCAGTCTCTCACTCTCCATCCTCTCCACATGGCCAAACCACCTCAGTGTGTTTCTCCTAATGCTTCCTAACACATCCACATCCACACCACAACGCTCCTTCACATCCTCATCTGTCAGTCAGTCTCTCCATTGAAAAAGTAATTAAATAAATTAAATGGCTGAGAGCAAGACAGTGATTTCCCTTTGTCAGAGTGTTTGCATCTGTAAAAAATCTGACTACATCTCGATAGGACCTATGGAGCTTACAGTTGGCAATTGAGCCCCTCAGGATTTATAAAGTCAGCAAGGTACTCTGGGGGTTCCCTTTCATCATGGAACCTGCTGTGACAGGTGTCGCAGCAAGAGTAACATCAAAACCGCCCACACATCTGTGTGAAATGCCCAGGTTGTGAGCGATTTGTAAACGTGTTCTTCCATCGGTATCACAGACAGTCCTGTTTACAAGGTGAGTAATCATAAACACTGAAGAGTGATTACCCTATATACCACTTATTGTTAATGGTTCCACATTATCAGAAAAAAAACCTTAAGGAAAAAACACCCCTGTTCACAGGTAGAGTAGGGGGAATTTCAAAGCAGTTAAGACGACCCCATCTCCCTGGAAACACATCGACTAGCAGCGACGATGGAGCTACACCCTCAACAAGCTGGGAGGATGGGGCTAGACCCTCTACAATCCGGGATGATGGGGCCAAAACCTCTACAAGCAGGGAGGATAAGGCTACACCCTCTACAAGCAGGGAGGATGGGGCTACACCCTCTTCAAGCAGGGAGGATGGGGCTACACCCTCTACAAGCAGGGAGGATGGGGCTACACCCTTTACGAAGAGGGAGGATGGTACTACACCCTCTACAAGCAGGGAGGATGGGGCTACACCCTTTACAAGCAGGAAGGATGGACATACATCATCATCATCTCCACCCACAATAGTAAGCAATAGAATATATTTTGATGGTTGTCACGGGGTTTTGTGAATCTTATATTAAATAATACTTTATAATGTTAATTGTAAATATGGTCAGTGAATTGACTTGTGAAAATCAAGTAATAATTGTCTCTTTATGCCGGCTTACTTCGCCGATTCTCTAAGGACGAGAATATATTTACTTTCTCAGCAGTACACAGCAGAGACTAACTACTCACAATGCTGTAGTACTGCTAGCCTCATGAGAAAGTGACTCCACCCCTGACAATCAATAAGTAATACTAATAGTAATAAGCAGGTTCTTGCCAGTGCATTAACTCCTGGTTGCACAACGGATTTTAAGCTTAATACAAGGACTGGCCTAAGTACCAGTTATGAATAATGCAAAGCGTTTATGCAAACTAGGAGTTATAACGAAAATAAGCTTAATGTGGAGAAATAAAACACGAGTTTATGTTACATTAAGCTCAAGAAAAAGAACTGTTAATTTATTGATTACAATGAGTTAAATTTACGTTACATGTTCCAAAATGAATTCAAAATAAGGAGAACACACTCACTCACTCACTCAAAAGCTAAACTCTTAAGCCTAGGAAAAACAAAAAGAAATACTGGTCAGAGAGTGGGCTAAGCGGAAAGGACACTGCCACACACTCTGAACCTCTCGCCGATTCATGCTGGGTGGAGATTCAGGAACTCGCTGTATGCTGCTCCAAGCTGGGCCAATGAACCTGGTCTCACGGCGCTCTAATCCTGACTGAATTCAAACAAGCGAGGCGAGGACTGAGGCCAGCCGCTAACTGGTAATGGCTAACGGAAAGAGAGTGAGCGAAACACACCCACAATAAATCACTCAGTGAAAGCGCTAATGTTGCGCACAAGGATGATCATTTATGAAACAGTGAAAAATGTTCTGAAAACACTCCCGATCGGGTGAATACATGGCGGTTGACCGAGTGATACTTATGGGCATTCACTAGAATTCGTGGTTTCCCACCAAAGTTCAATGTTATGAGTTTATTTAGATAGAGAATCACGCCAACTCGTGACATTACACCCCATCAAAATCAATTTTTTTTTCCTCAGGAAAAAAAAATTTCAATTTACATACAAAAAATCCTAACTCAGCCACACAAGATTCACACTGTGGTGTGTGTGCTATCCTGCTACAGGAGAAACTCACAGTCGCCCATGAGCGTAAAAACCTCATATTTACATTAATAGAAGCAAGCCTGAGGAAAAAACTCGGTGACGATGGTGAAAAATCCTGTACTCAGGTCAAACTGAGCGAATAGTTCGCTACATTTACATTAACAACTAATTGTTATGTAGCGTGATGTGTAATACACGGTGTAGGTGTGACAGTTGTGGTGTAACTGTACCAACGTGTAAAATTGCATAATGCAAGTCAATAGTAAATGATGACGACGAGGCAGAAGAGAAGAGGCGGCAGCATGCGTCAGGGATGATCAGCTGTTCTGCACGGCAATGCTGCACCCGCCAGCTGCACCTGCGAAAGCAATCAAGGTAGAGCATCAAAAGTGTCATTTTTCTCTCTCTCTCTGCCTAGCAGTCAGTACTTATGTTACAAAAAGTACACTATTTACATTATTAACCAAGAAACGTAGTCAAGGCGTCTCTGCAGGACATCAAATGCTGACCCAGTTTACTGGTTAAACCCTATACCTAATTAGCGAAAAGACTGGGCGTTTGTGCAGGACATCAAACACTGCAATTCGCTAAATTAACCAGGGAACGTGGACATGAGCGAAAAGACTGGGCATCTGTGCAGGACATCAAACGCTGCAATTTGCTAGGGACCCAGTTTACTGGTTAAACTAACTCTACACTTATGATTAACATTTGGAAGCTGAGAATCCCTGTGCAATCTCGGGCAGGTCACATTTTAACACCCACAGTGGGTGTGAACACTCACGTGGATAATGTTCATTCTCCGGGAATCCTCTGAGAGGGCCACAGCTCGAGACGTTCCACAAGGTAATTCATACACAGCCTCGGACTGTCTCTGCGGGATTCTTGAACTTCCCCCTTAACGTACGGTACATATGTATGTACAGGCCCTGGACATGCTGTGTCCTGTGGGGCCAACGGGCGAGACGTCAGGTCTGCACCCACTTCACCACTGCCCTGTCTCTCAACTGGCTCAGAGATTACAGGTGTGGTTTCAAACAGCACAGGAAGGACATGTCCCTGATTAGTTGTACGTGGACACACATTGCAGGAACACACAAAACAATCTATTTCTCGTCCCATTCCTGGCCAGAAAAAGTCAGCACGGATACGGCCCTGGGTCTTCCTTTTGCCCAGGTGACCTCCTGAGGCCGAACAATGACCTCATTCTAACAATGCTTGGCGGTACTTGGCAGGAACGACAAACTGCAGTCGAATCTTGCCCTGGGGTGCTCGTGACTCACGGTACAGCCATCCTTGTTTGTGAAGGAACTTGGCTTGACCTACCCCTGAATACTTTATCACTTTACCCTTTTGCTTCCTTCGCACAGCAGCAAGTGTCTGGTCAGAATGTTGTTCTTGAACAACAACTTGGCTACACATCAGATCTTGCGGCGATTCAATGGTCACTGGGGTGACACTGTTTGTAGCCTCAGCCATGGCTTGTGTTACTGTAGCCGAAGTCTGAGTAGCGTCATCTTCAGTACAACTATCCTTGGCACCGGGAATATTGCCTATGATAAGGTCAAATAAAGGTTCTTGCATGACAACTGCGAGTGTCATACCAGTGTAAAATGGAGATGCCACCTGGATACATGCCTCAGGGAACAATCTCACTGATCCATCAATAAGGTTAGCTTGGATCTGTCGACCTGTGTACTCCTCAGGCCGAACTAGACTCTGCCTGACAGAGCAACCTGAGGAACCATTGTCTCTCAGGACCTTCACAGGAATTGCTCCCACAAACCCTGGCTGAACAAGGAACACACTGTCATCTGTGGGAGGGCCGGTGGAGGAAGCAGCCAGCCACTGATTAGGCTGCTGAATAAATGATGCGGCAAACACGGTGCCCTGAGAATTAGATACTTGAGGGGTCGTACTCACTGTCGGGGGAGATGGAGCATTGACCTCCTGTGGCAGAGTGTTCACTGTCGCTGTGGGACTAGAGAACTGTGGGGGAGTACCCGTACTGGTAGGGACGTGACCACTGTGCTGCTGCTGAGGAATGAAGGCTGCGTTCACCTCCTGCCTCCGAGGGGCTGGTGCTGAAAAGGACAGTCCCGACGGTCGGTTGCATGGCTGATACTGCTGCTGGTTAGGGTACCTGTTGTACCTCTTCCACTCAGGCTTCTGAGTGTTTTGCCCCTGGTCCTTCCTCTGCGGTTTTGGACCTTGGCCATTATTCTGAGAACGGCCTTGTTGCTGGGGTTCAGTCTGAGACAGTTTCCCAAATTTATCAGCTTTCCTGTTCCAGGTATGCTGCTTACGAGTTTGATATCCATAGGCAGTGAAGAATGTATCAGCCTTCTCCACCATTTGGCTGGCATCCTTTACCTGGCAGATCTTAAGCTGAGCCATAAGTTCAGCAGGCCACGACTTTTCTAGCTGCGTGCGCAGCATTAGGTCAATTATCCCCTTATGCGAAGAAGGAGTTTCATCTTTCTCCATCCATTCATCTAAGTAAGCAGTAAGCCGGTCAAGAAACTGAACGGCACTCTCTTTTTCCTGTAAATGCGCCCTCATGAACTGACTCTTGGCATCAACTGTGAGACCGTACGCTTTGATGAGTGCGGCCTTCATCATCTCATACGTGAGATTATTTCCACGAATTTTGTGGAGAATATCGAGGGCAGTGCCCTCAAACAGGCTAAGAAACTGAAGCCGCTTAGCTGCATCATCCAGCTGGTAAAGTTGAGCCATGTCTTCAATACGAGCTATGTATGGCTCGATTCACTCGCCTTCCTTGTATGGAGGAAGCTTGATGTGTGGGGTCGCCATAATATGTGCAGGGATAGTGCTCGTGGAGCTTGGGCCAGCTGCACCAGATGTGTCTGAAGCCAAGGAATCTCACTTGAGCTTCAACATTTCAAGTTCATGTTTTTCGCGTGCTTCTCGCTCAGTACGTTCGTGTTCTCGTTCTCTGTCTCGTTGTTCACGCTCGTATTCACGTTCTCTCTCACGTTGTTGTAACTCGTGTTGACGTTCTTTCTTGCGTTGTTCTAACTCGTGTTGACGTTCTTTCTTGCGTTGTTCTAACTCGTGTTGACGTTCTCTCTCGCATTCCTCGCACTGTTCTCGCTCGTGTTCGCGTTCCCTCTCTCATTGTTCTAACTCGAGTTCGCATTGTTTTTGCTCATGTTCACATTGTTCTCGCTCGTGTTCGCGTTGGATTCTACGCTCTTCACAAGCATCATTCTCGCATTGCTGCTCGTAATTAAACCGAGAGAGGACGTAATCCTTTACTTCTTTGGGGTCTGTAAGCCCCATACCTTTAGCTTCCTGTACATAGACGTTGGTAGACATGATGCTAAGTCAACCTAAGTGAACTAGAGACTAAGCACTGACTGCTATTTTGCAGAGAAAGATGCCAATAATCGAGAATAAAGAATATAGGCACAGGTTATTGGTGACCAGTTTTATGTAGTTAGACTGGTAAAGAAAGAAAATTAAACAAAACACTGACTGTGAAAACTATTACTTAATATTGATAAAAATGAATTAATAATCACCAGTAAGATAGTGCCTATAGACTTTAATGATAAATACCTAAGTATGAGTGAGTGAGTATTGTCTCGTGAATAACTTTAGAGCTAGGAGTTAATATCCTGGCGAGGTCGCCAGATGTCATGGGGTTTTGTGAATCGTATATTAAATAATACTTTGTTAATGAGATGAAGAGATGGGGTGGAGAGGTATATGAGACAGGGGTGTGTGAGTTGGGAGCAGGGCAGTGAAATGGCGGGGGACAGGGTGGCGTGGAGGCATTTTGTTTATGGCCACCCCAAACGGGATTGAGGCGTCTGGCAATAGATAGATAGATAGTGATAGAATGTTAATTGTAAATATGGTCAATGAATTGACTTGTGAAAATCAAGTAATAATTGATACTTTATGCCGGCTTACTTCGCCGATCTCTAAGGATGAGAATTTATTTACTTTCTCAGCAGTACACAGCAGAGACTAATTACTAACAATGCTGTAGTACTGCTAGCTTCACGAGAAAGTGACTCCACCCCTGACAAACAATAACTAATACTAATAGTAATAAGCAGATTCTTGCTGGTGCATTAACTCCTAGTTGCACAACGGATTTTAAGCTTAATACAAGGACTGGCCTAAGTACCAGTTATGAATAATGAAAAGCGTTTATGCAAACTAGGAGCTATAACGAAAATAAGCTTAATGTGGAGAAATAAACCACGAGTTTACATTACATTAAGCTCAAGAAAAAGAACTGTTAATTTATTGATTACAGTGAGTTAAATTAACATTACATGTCCCAAAATGAATTCAAAATAAGGAGAACACACTCGCTCGCTCACTCAAAAGCTAAACTCTTAAGCCTAGGAAAAACGAAAAGAAATACTGGTCAGAGAGTGGGCTAAGCGGAATGGACGCTGCCACACACGCTGAACCTCTTGCCGATTCACGCTGGGTGGAGATTCAGGAACTCGCTGTACGCTGCTCCAAGCTGGGCCAACGAACCTGGTCTCACGGCGCTCTAATCCTGACTGAATTCAAACAAGGGCTGAGGCCAGCCGCTAACTGGTAATGGCTAACGGAAAGAAAGTGAGCGAAACATGCCCACAATAAATCACTCAGCAAAACCGCTAATGTCGCGCACAAGGACGATCACTTATGAAACAGTGAAAAATGTTCTGAAAACACTCCCGATCGGGTGAATACGTGGCGGTTGACCGAGTGATACTTATGGGAATTTACTAGAATTCGCGGTTTCCCACCAAAGTTCAATGTCACGAGTTTATTTAGATAATCACGCCAACTCGTGACAATGGCCTCTTACATGAGGTCAGATTTAACCCACCAGGAGATCACACTCAGGACCCTGTAGTGTTCCTAACAGACTTTGCTATCGGGCCCTGATGCGGATGTCACTGATTGCACTGCGCAGTTGACCCTTGTGCGGTGTGGTGTGGTGAGGATCTGTCCCTTCTCCCCTTTGGGGCTAAGATGTGAATGAATGTGTTTGAATGGATGAGTAAATGGGGAGTGTGTCGTCCTGTCTCGGCTACCTCCCTTTCCTTGGGGGAAGCAGCCTAGGTATATAGATATATAGATAGATAGATAATAAAAATGTAATGACGCAGATGCAAGCGCCATCTGTTGGTATATACTTAGTGCTGGCAGTTCTGTTAAAACGGCAACCTGTTTTAGAGGGGGAAGATACAACCAGAAATCACTATTTTCACACTCCACGAGTTTTCATTACTCTCAACACTATAGGACAAACACTGGAGGAGTTGAAACAGTACATATAAAATCACATTGAAAATGTCCTGTCTGCTACTGAAGGGAGTGGGTTTATATTAGACTACACCAAATACAGTGATATTAACATTATAAAAAATGTTGTTCCTCAGTCTATAGGTACGTATATAGAATTCCCCACAAAAGTAAGAGGATGCAAGTAGATCTTTAATCCTTGACCTATAACAGGAGTAGATAAAGATGCTTGTATAATATAGTGCTTGGCTGCTCATAAGATATTTTCTGTCCATAATAAATTGAGGGATATGTAGCTTCGAGTGTGTTCATGGGAAAAATGTAATACTTTGATAAAGTTTCCTCGAAGGCAAGAGATTTCTTGGTACTCCCTTGATCAGTTAGAATCTCAAAATCAAATAAGTATAACAAGTTATAGCCTGAACGATAAACATCCGTACGAATTGGCTATAATCAGAATAGCAAAAAGTATGAGGACAAAGTAAATTTTCTTTTATTAGACAACAAAGACTGTTGTCTGATAAAAGATTGAAGGAAATTTCTTCAGGCTTTTCTACATAAATGTCAACCTGTGAGTCCCTTCTTCCGTGAAGTGTGCTTTTTGAAATTTCCTGGGGAGGAGGAGAAGGTTTTGCATTCTTAGTTTTGCTTCTCCCGACAGAGAAAGTAATTCCTGACCCAGGTTCCACCATTAAATTTAAAGATTGGTGGAAAACAGCGTCTCCTGACTGTGTGTGCTTCTATGATTTTGAAGCCCAATTGAAGGATGGGGGTGATTTGGATAATATTGCAAGTACACATCACCCTATTGCATATGCCTATATCACTGTGGAGAGAAATGATAATTTAGTAGATTCATATACATATTGTATGTTGGGCCCGATGCAGTCAAACATTTCATAGATAAAGTAACTCTCACTTACGAGCGGTTACAAAGTCGCTGACAAGCGAGGATGAGGATAACTTTCAAAAGCAAATGGTGTGTCAGTTATGTGAGTCAGCATTATTTTGTTAACGGTGGTGACAAACACCGACAATATCTCCACTATAAGCAATTTAACAACTATGTAGGGGCTCTGTGTAGGAAATGTAGTATGCAAATAAAAGATAATCCTAATAGACTAATTACCATTGCCCACAGTATGAGTTATGATTTAGGGTTAGTCATTAAGGAAATGAACCAAGACCTTCCCATTAACCTAAGTTTTTTAGGGATGATATTGGCAAGCTGAGATTCATCGATAATTGTGGGTTTAGGAGTGGGAGCTTTGCTAATTTGGCTAAGGTACACATTCAGTCTGGAAAAAGTCCCAGATTCACTAAGGAAATACTTGGAGAAATGGATGAATCGTTAAAAGAAATGCTTATTTCTGGGAAGCAAGTATTTCCATGTGAATGTCTTTCTGAGACTGATAGGCTTGAAGAACATAGCTTACCGCCCATCGATGCATTTTACACAACACAAACAAATTTCATATATATTTTTTTTAAGTTATTATGACTTTAGTTCACACTATGCCTCTGTAATGACAGAATCATTTCCCATTGGTAATATAAAGAAGCTTAGTGATAGTGAGATGAAAACATTTCTTGATAAGGGAATTGAAAGGTAACATTCTGACGGTATGTTTGGTTATTGGGTTCTTTGTGACACTCTACCAATGTCTGCTGAGGTTGCGCAGTTAACAGGTAATTTTCCTCTGGGCTTAGAGCAAAAAACATTACTTATGATGATCTTTCACCCTATTCTAAACAGCTATTAGAAAAGCAAGGTAGAAAGTATCCTAAATTTAATCAAATACTTGAACTTCTCACTCAGCAAAGTACAACTATCTTATAGGTATACTTTTGCTGCAGTTATGTATGAGTCATGGGCTGAGATGACCTAGAGTGATCTCAAATGTTCATTATTAGAGAGGAACCATACTTAAAATATGTAACAACCCTGAGTTCAAGTGCGATTTCTGATGTCAAATATCGCAAACTCGAGACCAGGTTCGTTTAGCACAGGTTATTACAAGAAAACATATCAAATCTTAAGTGCAAGAAAAGCCAAGGACGATATGGAAACGAATACATATCAAATTAACTTATTATGACAAATACCCAACACCAAAACAACTAAGAAGATCTAACAAAATGACATGGGGCTGAACCTGTTAAAGTAAACCACTGTGGTCAACTCGAGTAAAAATAAACTGAAACTAACAAGAGACAAAATAAGATAAAAAACTGATTAAAAACTGGGTGTATAGCTGAAGTGGGTCTAACTCCTCACTGAACCACCCAGGCCGAGTCCAGTCCAAGTAACCTCTGGCGAGGTGGTGTCCCGTCGCGATTGGCTGGAAGTGGAGCACACTGATTGGCCCGCACCTGTCAGCTTCATCATGGCGCCAAGATCTGCCGGCAGACTAAGCCACCGGCACCAGCTACCGCCGCTAGCCACGAGGAGTGGGGCGTAACAAAGACTACATAGAACTAAACATTCAGTTAAGAAATAATACCTCAACAAAAGACAAAAAAGCTATGTACAAACTACTGTTAGATTCATTGTTTGGGAAAACTTTATTCAATCCCCAGAGATATGCAACCAGTACCAAAGTTTGCCGAAACAGGAAAGAATTCCTAAAAAGTGTTAGGAATCCTTTCTTCAGAAGGATGATACCTTTAAAAGAAAATCTAGTAATACCCATCTCTCAGTCTTCAAAAATAGAACTGTCACATCCCTAGTTTGTGGGATGTCAAATTCTTGAGTTGGCCAAGGTGAAGATGTATCATTTTTAGTATGATGTTCTCAAAAAGCACTATGAGGAAAGAGTAAAACCAGTGTACTCAGATGCAGACAGCTTTGTATTTTCAAATGAGTGTGAAGATATATTCAGTGAATTACAAAGGTATCCTCATGTGGACTTGATAGATACATCTAATTTCAGTCCCCAGCATCTGTTGTACAGTGATGCACGTAAAGGACAGTTGGGTCTGTTAAAAAAGTGAGGTTGGGGAGAAACTGATAGTTGAAGCATGTTGTCTGAAACCCAAATTATACTCCTTGCTCTTGCAGTCAGGTACAGAGATGATGACTGGTGAGGGTATTACTAATTATGACAGGAAAGAACGTAAACATCAAGAATACAAAGACACTTTTCTGGGGACCAATAATATTCATTATGTTAGAACCACCAGTATACCCAACCGCCAGGGACAGATCACCACGCTATCAGAAAACAAAAGAGGGTTGAGTGAATCTGAAGATAAACGTTATTATTTACCCCGTACTCAGTCAGCTATGGGCATCCTCTGGCAAACAATACTCAAGTAAATGCACGACAAGAAAGAGAAGAAGAAGAAGAAGAAGAAAGAGATGAGAAGGAGCTTCCATCTCTATGGGGGTCACGACTTATCCCCGTTGCACGCAAGCGAAATCAGAATCCAGTGTTATATGACAAACGAAGGAAAAAAAAAGGAAAATATTTACTAGACAGGGAAGCTACTTCATGATCTATGCAAATCCTATATACTGTATATATACTGTACTAAAACATTTACAGAAAATTTGTAAATAAAGTGTCTGCAGTGTTCATGTTTTATTTATTAGGAAAGGAGAATTTAGTTTTCTTTCAGGAAGTGTTTAAACACCATGAAGAACGTTTATATATCAGAACATACAAATATATTTCGTGATGCTGCCAGAATTATTGTGACGGGGTTTTTAAATTCAGGAATAAAAGACTGATATCTATACTCATCAAATACTATGCAGAAAAGTTTTCAGCAATATTTATCTGTAGTGGAACAAAAGAAGAAGGCATATAGTGAATGGTTAGCGAGTAGAGGTAGGGGAGAAGATGAGAGAGAGAAGAGAGAGGTATATGTGAGCAGGAGAAGCGAGGTTAAGAGACTGGTGAAGGAGAGTAAAAAGAAAGTGGATGAGGAGTTTGGGAGGAATCTGAGTGTGAAATGGAGGGAGAGTAAGAAATTGTTTTGGAAGGAGGTGAAGAAAGTAAGGCAGTGTGAAAGGGCAAATAGTAGGGGAGTGAAAGATGGGAATAATAGATTGTTGGTGGAGAAGAGAGAGAAACTGAGGAGATGGAAGGAGCACTTTGAGGATTTGTTGAATGTGGAGAGTGAGAGCAGTGCGAGTATATGTGGTTGGGGAATGGCTGGGAGAAGAAGAGATGAGAGGAGGGAGGAAGAGATCAGTAGGGCTGAAGTAGTGGAAGCGATGAAGAATATTAAGTTGGGAAAGGCCCCAGGAATTGATGGAGTGTGTGGTGAAATGCTTAGGTATGGGGGTGAGATTGTTGTGGAGTGGATATGGAAGTTGTGTAGATTGGCTTGGGAAGAGGGAAGGGTTCCAGAGGACTGGAAATCAGGTATAATTGTTCCTTTATACAAAGGAAAACGAGAGAGAGAAGTATGTGGTAACCATGGGGGTATTTGCCTACTTAGTGTAACTGGTAAAATATATGGTAGAATACTCATTGATAGGGTTAGGCATATGACAGAGGAGCTAGTTGGAGAAGAACAAGGGGGATTTAGGAAGGGAAAAGGGTGTGTAGATCAGATATTTGTTCTAAGATATTTAGTGGAGAAGTATCTAGAGAAGGGAAGGAAAGTGTATGCTGCCTTCATGGACCTGGAGAAAGCTTATGACAGAACAGATAGGCAAGGTATGTGGAAGGTATTAAGAATATATGGAGTGGAGGGGAAATTGTTGAGTGCTGTGAAGAGTATGTACGAGGGAGCTAGGGCTACGGTGCGAGTGGATGGTGAGCTGAGTGACTTCTTTGATCTCAATGTGGGACTGAAACAGGGTTGTGTGATGTCTCCATGGCTGTTTAATATATATATATATATATGGATGGGGTTGTAAAGGAGGTGCAAGGTAGGGCAGTGGATGTGGGGCTGGCCCTAATGAATGAGGGTGAGATTTGGAAGCTTCCGGTGTTGCTGTTTGCTGATGATGCAGTATTGTTGAGTGAAGATGAATGGGAGTTGCAAGGTTTGGTGAATGAATTTGGGACAGTGTGTAGGAGGAGGAATCTGAAAGTTAATGTAAACAAAAGTAAAGTTATGGTGTTTGAGAGGAATGAAGTCACAGAGTGTGCAGTGAGGTTGGATGGTGAGGATATGGAGAATGTGAGTGCATTCAAGTACTTGGATAGTGTGATGAGTAAGGATGGAACTTTGGGGGATGAAGTGCGTGAAAGGGTACAGCAGGGAAGGAAGGTTGTTGGTACACTGAAAGCAGTGATGAGAAATAGGGAGGTGAGTATGGAAGTTAAGAAGTCACTGCATGATAGTATTGTGATCCCTACCCTGACGTTTGGAAGCGAGGCATGGACCTTGCAAGAGGGGAACAAGTCAAGAGTGAGAGCAGTGGAAATGAGTTACTTGAGAGGAGCATGTGGAGTGACGTGGAGGGACAGGTTGAGGAATGAAGAAGTGAAGGAACGCTGTGGGGTGGATGTGGATGTGGTTGAGAAGATTAGGAGAAATACACTGAGGTGGTTTGGACATGTGAAGAGAATGGAGAATGAAAGACTGACTAAAAGGGTGTATGTAGGTGAGGTGGAGGGAGGGAGAGGGAGAGGGAGACCGATGATGAGGTGGAGGGATGGAGTTGAGAGGTATATGAGGGAGGGGGGGGGGTGAGTTGGGGGGAGGGTAGTCAAATGGTGGGTGACAGAGCGACTTGGAGGCGTTTTGTCTGCGGCCACCCTTTGCGGGATTAGGGCGTCGGGCTATAGATAGATAGAATAGATAGTAAGCTATCACCGTCTTCAAGATGAGCCAGTCATTGGCCGTAAAGGTTCTGTGCACAAAGATATAACTGACCCTTCGGTACACTCAAGTCCCCAGGAAAAATCACTACTCAGATTATTCTCCCAATTTCAGATGCCCTCCCTGCCTAGCTCTTTTCTTCCCGCCTCTAATAACCCCCCTTTCTGAACCATCTGCAGTCAAGCTATATGATGGGCAGCTTCTTAATCTACCTTGTCTGCTCAGTGTGATAAAATTCCTCCGATTTTCATATTATTTTACTACGGCTCTCATGCCACAGCTTTATGTTATGTGATTACTCTGCCTCCCATAACCTAGCTTTATGTTATGTGATTACTCTGCCTCCCATAACCTAGCTTTATGTTATGTGATGCTGTTTAACTCTGGCTATCGTAACCTACCATTATGTTATGTAATTGTTACACTCTGGCTCTCGTACCTTTACTTTATATTATGTGATTCTGTTTTATTCTGGCTCTCATATCCTATCTTAATGTTACGTGTTTCTGTTTTACTCTGGCTCTCATAGCTTGCTTTATGTTAGGCGATTGTATTTTGTTCTGGCTCCCATATCAGCTTTATTTTATGTGATTCTGTTTCACTCTGGGTCTCATACCATAGCTTTTTATTAAGTGATTCTGTTTTACTCTGGCTCCAATACCATAGCTTTGTTTTTTTGGTGGCGGTACTATGACTTTTTTTCTATTCTCATGACATGTTACTCATTCCAGGTTGGTGGTGCCAGAAAGCAGGAGAAAACAACCTGTCACGCTCATTCTGTTTCTCAGTTGTATTTAATGGTCTACGTAAAGCAGTTTTAAAATTGTTCACACTCATGCTCCTCTTACGTACAGTTTACCCCAGGTGTTTCACTTCTTGCCCTGATAGATTACTGGCAGAGTCGTTCTCCCCTAGGCCACTTTATTCCAATTTGCTATATTCCATATACGCTTCTCACACTCCTGGATGGTCACACCTCTAGAGTTGAAAATCTGTTTAAACACTATCCTTCCACCATCTTCTAGACCCCATCATTTCCTTCACTCACTCCACTTCAGATCAGTATACCTTCACAATCTCCCATCACCAATGATATACCCTGGTCTGCCCTGCCTATTGCACTACGCTTACCCTCACACGTTCCTGGTCTTTCACGCTCTTTCAGTGTCCTATCTCACTGTGCTACGTCATCTAACTCCACATACATATATGGAGCACTTCATCACCAGAGCTTCCACCCTTTTTCTGTCCCAAATATTCAAAGATCGCTCCTTGCATCCATACAGGGCTGTCAGGGTCACATTGCTTTCCTACCTTGACCCTTTCTTCCACATGCTTCAGTGCCCTAATATGCCTCCTCTATCCTACGAATTATTTCAGTTCCCTTAGTTCTATTTGTTTCTTTTGCCACCTTTAAATACCTAAAGTACTTCATTTACTCAAATTATTTCCCGATCATGCTCACATAGCGTTCTTCTCCATCTGTCTATTACACCTCATCATCTCGACGTTTCTTGTATTCACTGAATTTCTTGCCTTTAAAATAAGAAAACTTTTTTTTTTTTTTTATTCAGGCAAACTGGATTCTTCAAGTCATTCAGTGTGATGAACCTGTTTAATCTTCTGTCTAATATTTTTACTTGTTGTATGATCAATCTGTTAATCTTCTTGCTCATTGATGTTATCTGTGGGATGTAGAGTTAAGATAACTTTAAGACGATGACGATGACAATGACGAAGATATTACTCTGATTCCTTAAATAGTAGTGAGAAAGATATATTTTCTCCCAGCTGCAGCCTCCTTCAGCTTTCCCCCCTCACTCCTCACCTGCCTTGATCTGCCTTGCCATACCTTCCTCTGCACTACCATGCCTTGCCCTGCCTTCCACTGCATTACCCTGCCCTGTCTTCCTCTACATTACCCTGCCCTGTCTTCATCTAAACTACCCTCCCCTGCCTTTGTAGACATTACCCTGTCCTGCCTTCCTACACGTTACCCTGCCCTGCCATCTTCTACATTATCCTGCCCTATCATCCTCTACATTACCCTGCTCTTCGATCCGTTTCATTACCCTGCCCTATCCTGCTCTGCCCTGAGTCCTTTCAAAAATCAGGCCGCTTCTCTGCTCATTTGACCTAATCAACCTTTTCCCCTTCCTCTACCACAGTCGACACAACATGTCCGCTACTCTTGGAAGTCTTGGTCGAAGCCTTTGCAGGTGTGGATATCAATATAGCACTCCCGGAACTCCTCATCTGTATAGGGGATAAGCGTAGTAATGTGAGTACGATAGATAGGTATATAAAAATTGATGGGTAGAAGGAAGGAGAGAGAGAGAGAGAGAGAGAGAGAGAGAGAGAGAGAGAAAGAGAGAGAGAGAGAGAGAGAGAGAGAGAGAACTACCTGGTAGTTTGCATGTTATAGTAAAAAAAACTTAGTCCTTAGATACGAAGCTTACTGTCACGACCATTATCACTATGTTGTGGAAATTTTACTGTGTTACATAGTAGTTGTCCTAAACAAAAAAAACAATATAACCTCTATAAATTATTTCTAACCTGAAAAAAACATCCATAACCCCTATAACTTCTCTCTCTCTCTCTCTCTCTCTCTCTCTCTCTCTCTCTCAGACCTGAAAATAAGATCCATAACCCCTATAACTTGTCCCTCTCTCTCTAAACTGAAAAGAAAAAAAAGATCCATAACCTCTATAACCTCTCACTCTCTCTCTCCTTCACCTGAAAAAGTTCCATAACCCCAATAACTTATTTCTCAGTCTAACGTGAAACAAGATAAAAAAAAAAACGATAACTATCTCTCTCTCTCTGTTCCCCCACAGCTTGATCTCTACGAGAAATGTATGGAGACTGGAATTGTTCCTCTTCCTCTTCCTCTTTGAACACATAGAACCCGCTGAACCGACCTGAACCCACGTGAACCGGAACCAGGACCTATATCCATTCTGTGTGTGTGTATGTGTGTAATTCACCGGGTCGGTCAGGATCTCTTGATGGTCGTGATCGTCAGCTTTTTACCCTCCCGGAAGGGAGCTGAAAGCTCATATAGTCCGATCTAAGGGCAAGGCTGTGACCTTCACACACGCATACACCCGTCCCCTTGCTCCAGGGGGACAGTAACCACCCACTTCGTCAGTGAAACTTTTCGCAACCTGAGCGAGGCGCGAACTCCCGTCCACCAGTTGGCAAGCGGGAACGTTACCACTGCACCAGCGAGCGGTGTGTGTGTGTGTGTGTGTGTGTGTGTGTGTGTGTGTGTGTGTGTGTGTGTGTGTGAAAAAATCCAAAGCAGCATCCTACATTGTTTTTATTACCTGACTAATACACAGATCATAATTATTTTTTACATTGTTTTGGATAACGGTAATTTAAGTGATAAAAATACCATATAAATTCATTTCAATAGAAATATAAGGACAGCTTATATATATATATATATATATATATATATATATATATATATATATATATATATATATATATATATATATATATATATATATATATATATATATATATATAATCTTTTTAACATAAGCTTTAATTGTACTTCTTCAGGGGAACACTGCTTTGTCTTGGTGCTGAAGCCTGTGCATTCCAGTCATCAAAGAAACTATACTAATCAGGTGCAACCACACTGGGAAGTTTCTTTACTAGGGATCAGATGAAAAGTGTTCCGCTGACACTAAGTGCCTGAACTGGACCGTACGAGGCACCAACTCAAATCTATTTCTAGTAGTTTACCATCTTGCAATCTACCAGGTTTTTTTCATATGATAGGGATGGAGTTGAGAGACGTTCGTATAACCGGTTAGCGAAGTTGCCCGACTATATCGATGCCACCACGTGAAGGGGTCCCTCACCAGCATCAGCCTCTTTCTAAACCACAAAGACGAGTTCCGTCAAACCATGGTCCTTAATCTTCAGCAGCGATGGAGCAGATGACTTTGGCGTAGTCAGCGCTGATCCGGAGCAAGAGGTGTCAAGAATATAGGAATGTTTACAATCTAGGCGCCTTTGGAAACGAAACCTTGGGATGAGCAGTCGGCATGAAGAGTCCGGTCGTCTCTCCTGCTTTTTCTCCATGGACTTTGAAAGTCAGTGTGGTGAGTTCGCAGCAACTGACAATGACGACACTACCCGGCCACATATAATATCATCAGTGTCAGATGCTGCGGGTTTACCACACTGAGGCGAACGAAGTCGTTGTACTGCAAACGTATGAGTGTTCGGAGAGACATGGAAAACTACTGCTAGATGTCCCGTGGAACAAGAAAAAAAGAACCCTTCTTTAAAATAGTTCAGACGAAAGTAAGAAGTAAAAGCAATCGAAAACCGTAATTATTCATGCAAGGAAGAAACAACCAATGACTCGAAACCCCAAAAGATTTTCTTTACCAGGAAAACAAAACACAGCAATGCATAACTGAAGATCCACTTATTCTGAGATGCGACTAGGGTCACAGACAAAGGAAAATACAGGCTGAAGAAGGCAGTTTCGGAACTGACCTGCTGCATACATGATTGACAGAGTGTCGGTTATCTCTTGCATTAGACAGCTGGAGAGAGAAGGGGCGAGAGTGTGCTGCCAGAAAAATTCAATGCTCCCGCCAAAATGGACGGGGGTTGCAAGTAGACGTTTCAGAAAATCACTAAAACAGCGATGGTGCCGAGATAAAGATACAACACTGCAGAGAAGGGAGAGAAAGAGGTTGAAGGGAGTCAGTGAGAGAGGGGATGTTAATAGACGATAAGCCTTTGACTTCACCCTGTTTACAAAAACTGTATGTGGGGAACGACTCCAACCACAAAAATGCTAGATGTACTCCACACACGGACGAATAAGATCCCTTTACAAAGTCAGCAGCTGTGTACTGCAACGAAGACACGGAGTCGGCTTAGCACACGGAATATCTTGGAATGAGATTTTGCACGGGTGGTAGCATGATATTTCCAAGATACGTAGAGCAAGAAAAGCCAAGAAAATTAAGAGACAGTGAAGAATTGAGCTGTTTATTGTTAAATACTAAGGGATATTCCTGCGGAAGATTTTATCGGGATAGAAGGTGTTATACTGAACATATATATATATATATATATATATATATATATATATATATATATATATATATATATATATATATATATATATATATATATATATATATCAGCAGCAGCAGCAGCCGCTTGAGCATCCACTGCAGGACCGGCCTATCCCGACCGAAGTCGGGACGATACAGTCAATGTATCTCTACCAAGTGGCTTAGGCAATCTGGTAGAGATTGTATGTAGGGTGAAAAGTGCATGTAAGTGTTCTGGTAGTGTTGTAGTGGCTTTGAATGTGTATGTAGTCTGTGAATCAAGTGTAGTCGGCTCGCGCAAGCCGACTGGGTGCAAGCTTACTTTATAGTAAGCGACACTGGTTCAACCACAGCACCCCTTGTGTCCGCCAAAGTAGTACATGGCTGGGTGAACACTCCCAAAGTTTATTACCCTGGCGGGGCGCGAATACGTGGCTCACCCATGTACGAAAAGCACACTCTACCACTGTACCACAGAGGCTCCATATATATATATATATATATATATATATATATATATATATATATATATATATATATATATATATATATATATATATGGAGCCTCTGTGGTACAGTGGCCTCTGTGGTACAGTGGTAGAATGTGCATCTCGCACGCTGGTGAGCGAGGGTTCGCCTCCCGCCAGACTTGTAAAAACTTTGGGAAGCGTTCACCGAGCCACTGATCACTTTGGCGGACACAAGAGGTGCTGTGATTGAACCAGTGTCGTATGCTTGCACCCAGTCGACTTAAGGCGGGCCGATTACACTGTTCACAGACTACACACACATCCAAAGCCACTACAAAACTACAATCACATTCACAAGCACATTTCACTCTACAGTACATACAGTCTCTATCAGACAGCCTAAGCCACTGGGTAGAGATACATTGGCTGTATCGTCCCTGCTTCGGTAGGGATACGCCGGTCCTGCAGTAAACATCAACGGCTGACGATATATATATATATATATATATATATATATATATATATATATATATATATATTGTGGAGAGGTTGCATTAAGACAACTAGACAAAATTCAGAATAAAGCTGTTAGAATCATTAACAACCCTGCCATTACATATAAACTACCTCCCCTGCAAGTAAGAAGGAATGTTGCCTCCCTTGCATTATTTTACAGATATTTTTTTGGCAAATGCTCAGACGAAGTTGCGTCCATGGTGCCACCTCTCCATGCCTTCCCTCGTGCTACACGGGCATCTGGTAGCGCTCATGACTGGAATGTCACTCAACCATACTGCAGAACTTCTGCCTATCAGAATTCTTTTATTCCCCGAACTGCATCTCTCTGGAACTCGCTTCCCCAGAGTTGTTTTCCTCCAAATTTCAACCCACAACTGTTCAAGTCTAACTGTTACAGATATTTTATGAACAGAGGACACCTGTAATCTGGTGTACGGATTATTTTTTTTTACCCATTTGTTTTTCCTTCCTCCGTTCTTTTATATATATATATAAATATATAAAAATATATATATATATATATATATATATATATATATATATATATCCAATGAGAAACGATAGTCAAGTCACAAAGTAGTAAGCCACAGCTTCATAACATGAATACTTAAAGAATTGAAGAGACAGACACCGAAGCAAGCATTTACGAATGTGAAGGATGGAGTCATTTGAGTGATTGTGGACAGGGATAAAAATGCAGTTCAGAAAATCACTGGTGAATAGAAGGAAGAGAGCTGGTGACAGGACAGAGCACTGAGGAACCCCACTATTGATAGTTTTAGAAGACGAATAGAGGCAGTCTACAACAGCAGCTACAGAACGACCACAAAGGAAGCTTGAGATGAAAGCACAGACAGGAAAGAAACTATATTTGCGCACTTTGGAAATCAACAATTTTTGCCAAACTCGTTCGATAGCTTTGGCTATGACACGTGCAATGGCAAAGGTTGCGCTACTGTCCCAACAGAAAGATGGCCAAAAATCGTAAGGCAATGTGTAAATCACAAGTGGAGGATCGCCAGAAAAAAAAAAAAAAAAAAAAAAAAAAAAAATATATATATATATATATATATATATATATATATATATATATATATATATATATATATATATATATATATACACACACAGGCAAAGCAATACCAGTGTTGCAACGAACAGCATATTTGTTATGTCCAGACGTTTCGACATATTCATCTATGTCATCTTCAGCGGATCTAAAAGGATGAGAAAAGACCTGTAAGGTATTTAAAATCCTAAAAGAACTATATGAGCATGAGCTCATCGTACCTACATAAAAGAGAAAACGTAGTGTTAAATTGTAAGGGGGACTTTACTGCACAATATATTCAGAGGGACAGCAGACAGACAATTGATTAGGGCGGGTTTTCGTTTATAAATATGAATGGATTCTAGTATTCTTAGATTCATACTGGTACATGTGTCTATTATACAGAAATTCTTGGGATCAACAGAAGTATTACAAATATATGAATGTTCCCTTACCGCTGAGTGAGGAGGGTCGCTCACAGGGAGACCTGACCTGCTCGACTGACCTCTATGCTCGTCAACCCTTAGCTTGAAAGCTCGTATTGTGCTTCCAATATATATATATATATATATATGGCGCCTGGTGGTTTAGTGGGTAATTATTGCTGTTCAGTCGGATTGAGCCGGTGAAGGTTTATATCCAAGGGATGGTTGGGGTTTATTGCTCATGTAATGCCACTCAGGGATGAGTGAGGGTGGTCACTCTCATCTTAAATGTCGGGACCAACTGCCTAGCCCCGGGCTCTTACGCTCGTCATGGGGCAATGTAGGATTGGATGATGGATATATATATATATATATATATATATATATATATATATATATATATATATATATATATATATATATATATATATATATGAGAGGACAATGCTTCAGATTTTTCTAGTTAAACATACCCTCAAAGACTGAAAAAAAAAAAAAAAAAAAGATGCTAGGGCAGTTGGACGATACTGAAAGAGTTAGGGATGACTACCCCTTTGCGAAAGAGGTTGAATGAAAGCAAACTTCCGGGAAGAAGGTATGGCACATGTTGACAGACATAAACAAAAGAGTTTATCTAGACAGGGTGCCAGCACAGAGACAGCTTTTGAGAGCAACAGGAGGTACCCCGTCAGGTCCATGCACCTTGTTGGTGTTGAGACCAGTTAGCGCAGAAAATAAGATCCCTCAACAGATTTTAATGACAGGTATCAGGATGTCAGAGGGGTAAGAAGATGGAGAGATGGCATCGGAATCGTCCAAAGTGGTTGTGGGCAGGTCACCTTTTTCGCAGTAAAGATAACAGTTGGTCAATCAGGGTAACTACGTGGCAACTCAGAGATGGAGTACGAAGAAGACTCAATAAGAAATATGGTGGAGAGGTAATATAAGACTTGCTAGGTCTGAATGGACCAGACCAACAACCAATACGTTAGTGTGGAGAAAGAATATCGACTTTTTTTTTTTTTTTTTTTTTTTTGCTCAGGACGTGGAATTCTGGCCGATGACTGTAATAGGAAATGGTGAAAGCTAAGCCCCACTTTCCTCTTTCCTCCTTTGCTTCGTAACGGATCTAAGGATATACATATACATACATACATACATATATATATATATATATATATATATATATATATATATATATACACACACACACACACACACACACACACACACACACAAGCACACACACGTGCGCGCGCGCGTATGTGCGTGTGTGTGTGTGTGTGTGTGTGTGTGTGTGTGTGTGCTGTGAATATACAAGTGTGCTTTAACACCAGTCTGGAAGAATCTGCTTCTGTGTACTTACACAAATGTTCTTCCTTCAAGAGGCATGCCGCATGCAAACGATAAACGCCAGCAGAAGTTATTGCCCTATTGAACTTAATAAATACTTATTCGTACAATTAAGTACTTGAGGAGTGTGATGAGTGAGGATGGAAGTTTGGAGGGTGAAGTGCTTGAAAGGGTACAACAATGAAGGTAGGTTGCTGGTTCTTTGAAAGCAGTGATAAGAAACAGGGAAGTGAGCATGAAAATGAAAAAGTTACTACATGACACTATTGTGATACCAACTCTGGCGTATGGAAGTGAAGCTTGGACGTTGTTGGAAGGACACAAGTCAAGAGTGAGAGTAATGGAAATGAGTTATTTAACAGGAGCCTGTGGAGTCACATGGAGAGACAGGCTGTCAAATGAGGATATAAAGGAGTGTTGTGGTGTGGATGTGGATGTGATAGGAAGCGTTAGGAGGAACACACTGAGGTGGTTTGGCCATGTGGAGAGGATGGAGGGTGAGAGACTGACGAGGAGAGTGTATGTGAGTGAGGTGGAGGGGGAGAGAGGGAGGCGAAGGCCGAGGATGAGATGAAGGGATGTAATGGAGAGGTATATAAGAGAGGGGGTGTGTGAGTTGGGAGCAGGGCAGTGAAATGGCGGGGGACAGGGCGACGTGGAGGTGATTTGTTTGTGGCCACCCCGTACGGGATTAAGGCGTCTGGCAATAGATAGATAGATAGCTAATTCGGCAGCCAAAACTTACAAATTTGGCCAATCAAGGAAAAATTGATGGTGTCAGATGATTTGAAGTGCTGTGAATTATGAGGCGGTAAACTGTATACTCTCTCTCTCTCTCTCTCTCACGGCAGGAGAAGAATTGGATAAGTGACGAATGTACTGTATTGTAACATTTCACTTAGGTTCACTAAGAAAATGTTTCGGGAGTTACGACAGAGTGACCGAGTACAAGAAGGCTAATTTTCAAAATCTGAATGCATTTGTAAATAAAAGTGGCAGGAATTCCGATGTTCAAACATTGCCTATTACCGGAACGAGGCATGGAAAAGCAACCTAACAAATAATTAATAATAAAAGAAAACGAAGATGTCCGAAAGTATACCATGTGTAGGGTTGAATAAGCTTCAAGGAATTGTATAAGTCGAAAGAAACCAGGTGGAAACTTGAGATGGAAGAAAACCAAATGTCTCTTCTTAAAGATTTTACTGGAGAAAATAAGAAAAAGATAAAATGTGACCTAAATAGAACATTTTTATTTCAAACTGTACAAGAGTAACATTGTGACCGCAGAGCCAGTTCAGGATAGGGAAATAATGGACAGAGTAAATCCCAGCAATACTATTGAAGAAAACAAACTCTTATGAGGAATAAATATGGATAAAGCAAGAGGTGAAGACGATCGAACCAATGATCTTATAAATGATACAGTTGCATTTGCAGATGAAGACTTTTTAGAAGATACTTAGAACAAAAATAAAGAAGAAATATGAGTTAGTTCTGCTATAGATGCAAACCAGCCAAGTGAACATATTGGACTGCTTCGAAGCTAAGCGACAGTTGACCATATTAAAATTTTAAAGTAACCAAGAAAACTTTTCAGCATGAAAAGAAAGTTTCCTGGATAGCTGGGAAAAAAGTAGATAATATGAACAGGTCATGTCCCAGGTAGTGCAGACAACAGAAGGACAACCAGGACAACGGAGAAGCAGGCATGAGATAAGAGAGAGGAACAGCCAGACAAGCAGCAAAATTGAGATATGAAATGCGGAAATTTTCTGATATTCGGAGATTTGCTGGTATTCCATGGAACAGGCTAACAGCTAATAGTATAGGACGGGATGGTAAATGATGAGAGAGGTCTTCGCCCTGCAGTGGACTGACTAAGGTTGCTGCTATGTATGTATATATGTTTGTATGTACGGTATGTATATTTTGTGTGTGTGTGTGTGTGTGTGTGTGTGTGTGTGTGTGTGTGTGTGTGTGTGTGTGTGTGTGTGTGTGTGTGTGTGTGTGTGTGTGTGTGTGTGTGTGTGTGTGTGCAAATGCTTTAATGGTGTCTAATGTGTATCCAAGCGTGTTTAAGTGGGCTGCCACACTTGCTACAAACATGTGATCGACAAGAGGAAACGAGGCTCAGGGGTCCGTCCAACGTTAAGACTCAGATACTGCAGCGGCTCTAACCCGGTGCGTCGCTTCGTCTTGTCGATCACATGTTTCCAACAAGTGTGGCCGCAGCTAACACCAGCTTGCAGGCTTCTGCTCCATATACTTAAACATGTGTTCTTCCTTCCACACACCTACCGCAGGCAAATGATTCACGCCACGCCAGCAGATGCTTATTATCTTCATTACCTTAAGAAATACATTACTGAATTCACCAGCCTTATCTTACCATTCAACCAATTACAGGAGTAATTGGCAGTGTCAGATGTGCTAATGTGTAGGGAATTATTAGTAAAAAGTGTTTATATGAGAAAAAACGAGGTTTAGATGAAAAACTAAGTGATAAGAGAGAATTCTGGTGTGTGGGAGGAGGAGGAGGAGGAGGAGGACGGAATGATGGTCAGAAGCAGGTGGAGTTGCTACTGAGCGGCAGACTTTGGCTAGTAGTAGTAGTAGTAGTAGTGGTAGTAGTAGTAAAAAAAAAAATAATAATAATAATTTCATTCATTCATTCATTCATCATTCAATCCTACGTTGCCCCATGAGAAGCGTAGGAGCCCGGGGCTTGGCAAGTTGGGCTTGACATTTAAGACGAATGACCAGCCTCACTCATCCCTGAGTGGCATTACGTGAGAAATATACCCTATCCATCCCTTGGATATAAACCTTCATTGGCTCAGTCCAATTGGAGCGCCGTAATTAACCACGAAATCAATAGGCCTAATAATAAAAAATGATAATGCAAGTAATCAACTTCATCATCGTCATAATAATAATAATAATAATAATAATAATAATAATAATAATAATAATATCGAGAACAATTCTAGTCGTGTCAAAAATCTTCTAAAGTACTCAGGTGTGGTGTTCCTCAGGGTTCTGTTCCTTCACGGAGTCTCTCTCCTATTCATCAAGTATCAAAAAATCATTTTTACATCCTTCCCTCTTCAGATTTTGAACCAATGAACCTATGAACATATTATACAGTAACTCCTCATAGTTGTGCTTGGCCAGTAAATTAATAAGTACGATATGAAGAAAGAACTCTATGACACATACTAAGTAAACAATTCAGTTAGAAATATTCGCCTAAAAAAAACGATAAGCAACAGTCAAAGTGAAACCATCTGTCACTTGTGTATTGAAACCACCTGTCACCTGTGCAATTATACTATTCTGAGTAACTGTATCTATTACTTTATTACATACTGAGAACTCACACTTCTATCACACTTACAGGTGTAGAATAAATGGCGAAAACATTATGGTAGAAGTACTGACGTTTGGTTTAGGTGAGACGAGGTATTTTATTAAATTTTTCCTCCTAATAGTCATTATTTTTCTACTTTAGCTGGAAAATTTGGCAGTAAAGAGGTTTTTGAATGCAAAATCTAATTCATGTCTCTCCTAAGGTATATATATATATATAAAGTCTATTGGAGATAACTCTAACAAAACAACAAAAAATCTTTCTAAGACAATTATATCCTATCATGTAGTTTTATTAAGCTTCTGTGTGTGTGTGTGTGTGTGTGTGTGTGTGTGTGTGTGTGTGTGTGTGTGTGTGTGTGTGTGTGTTCAAATTCTGTTATCCAAGTGTTTTCTTTATTGAGCTAAAACACTCCGGGAACAATGTAACTCTGAGCTCTTAACAGTATATCACCCTGTAAAGACACACACACACACACGCACGCACACACACACACACACACACACACACACACACACACACACACACACACACACACACACATTCTCTCTCTCTCTCTCTCTCCCTCCTTCCACTACCCACCTTCTCCCCTCCCTCTCGCTGTCTTTCCTCCATCCCTTCACCACACCCCATTACTCTCCCTACTTTTCTCTCCTCCTCTCTCATAGTCCTTGAATGCTCTACTCCCCTCTTCCCTGCCTCCTGTCTCTTTCTACCCCCCCCCCTTCAAACTTACTCCCTCCCTTCTGTTCCCTCCTTCCTCCTCTCTCCTTTCATCTTCCCTCCACCGCCTCCCATTCTCCCCCACTACCTCACCCTTACTTCTGTATTTTCCCCCTTCCCTCTCCCCTTACATCCTCCTCGATCTCATCTCTCTATAACAGACGAAATCCACACTTCTCCACTCCCCTGCACTCATCTTCCTTTCCACAGAGAAGAATCAGGGAACCTCATTCGTAAAGTTAATTCAGATACAACCCACTGTATACGTGCTACTTCTTAACATTTATTCACCTCTGGGCACTTCTCATGGTGAAAGAATGTAAAAATCTGTAATAACAGCGGTTATCCTTTCGCAGCTACCAAGTCTGAAGTACGCAGCAAAACCATCTGCTTTTCTTTAGATATGCGAAGAACTCTGGTACAGAATTGGATAAACCACTTGATTAACTTAGAGGAAACCGATATCTTTCACATCACAGAGCAAAATTAGTATAATTGTGCACATTTGCGGGATAAAATATCTATTATACTTTGTCACTCATTCAAGATCTCTAGCGTTAATTTTATTACTATATTACCTCTTGGTAATATTAAGCAAAATTCACCTGATGGGCTAAAGTTCAGTAGATTTCGTTTCATCTATAAACGGAGTTTTCTTTCGCTCAATATCTTTAAAAGGAACACAGCTTCATCTAAGAACTTTTAAAATTTTCCAGAAGTTGTTTGATCCTTGGTTCTCATGGGATTATATTTCTCTAACTTGGCCTAACATTTCATCTCTCCATCGTGAATGCTTATTTGCAACAAGGGGTTAACAAAAGAATATGATGCTAGTCAGAGAAAGGATGGAGCGCCGAAGCTTTGTCTTATCCTACGACTGAGGTGCATAAATCTGGGACAAATTAAGATTAAAAGGAATATAAGCAGGTAACTTTACTAATTCCCCACTCCTCGCTCCCTTCCCTCACTTTCCTTTTCCATTCCCACACTTACTCCCCACTCATCTCACGCTCCCTTCCCTTACCTTTCCTACCACTTCCTCACTCACTCCCCACTCATCCTTTTCTCTCCCTCCCCTTACCTGCCTTACCACTTCCACACTCATTCCCCACTAATGCTCCATTCTTCCTCCCTTTACATTCATCCCCCACTTTCACACACATTCCTTACTTATCCCCCATTTTCTCTCACTTGATATTTCTTTCACACACACACACACACACACACACACACACACACACACACACACACACACACACACACACACACACACACACACACACACACTCTCCACTCATCGCCTACTCTTTCCCCCCGTACCACCTCCTAGCTTACTTCTCATACATCTTTCACTCTCCTTTCCCTTACTTTATCAATTTCCAAGTCACTCTCCATTCTCCCTTCCTTCACTTACCTTCCCAACACCCACACTCACTTTCTCTCGCTCTACCCTACAGGCACCACCAACACCATGCGGACGGCCCATCTCGCCCTCTTTGTTGTGGGTCTCCTGGTCGGAGGATGTCAAGCACTGAATCTCCAGGACTGCCTCGACACTAACATTGTTTTTTCCGAACTTGGTTAGTGGCTGTGATGTAGTTGCAGTCTGATTGTCATCCTCATTCGCTGGTTCTGTAATAACATGCATATTCACTCACACTTTCATTCGTGCACTCGCTGGTATCACACACACACACACACACACACACACACACACACACACACACAATCCTACATCCTTTCAGCAGTATTTACTGTATTTATTGATTCACTTATACATGTTATACACAGAGGCACTAAACTTAACGCAGCTTCATGAACGTTTCTGCCATAATATACTCTCACTCCCTCAGTCTTAATTAAATCCCACTGACACCAGTACTCGCTTCATCCCATGCAGGTTCACTCATACTTCAAGGGTACTCGATCTCATTCATTCATTCGCTCAGTACCCACTTATGGAGATCGGTTAAAGACAGTTTCTGAGACGTTCTAACTCAGGTTCTTTCTCATATTAACACAAGGTTAGTATACAGAAGTTTTTTTTTTTTTTTTTATGCGAGGAAGAAGGAACCAAAGGCCATGAGCCCGCAGTAACAGTTCCCTCCAAGAGAAAAACAAAATACAATATAGAGCCAAATTCAAGATCCAATCATTTTGAGATGCCTGGACACACTGCGTTTGAAAGACTGGAGATCATAGGCAGCAGGAAATACAGACAGAGGGAGACAGTTCCAGAGCTGACCTGTTGCATAAATGAAAGACTGGGAGTAACGGTTAACTCTTGCATTAGAGAGTTGGACAGAAAAAGGATGAGAGTTTGCTGCCAGACGGGTGCTACGCGCCCGTCGTAGAGGTGGAGGAATGCAAGCAGACAGTTCAGAGGAGCAGTGATCATTAAAGTAGCGATAGAAAAGAGATAAAGATGCAACAGTGCGGCGAAGAGACAGAGGTTGAAGGGAGTCAGTAAGAGGAGGAGAGTTAATGAGACGAAAAGCCTTTGACTCCACCCTATTGAGAAGAGCTGTATGTGGGGAGCCTCCCCACACATGAGAGTTGTACTCCACACAGGGGCGGATAAAACCCCTGTATAGAGTCAACAATTGTGCAGGGGTAAAGAAAGAGCAGAGTCGGCTTAGCACACCCAATCTCTTGGAAGCAGATTTTACAAGAGATGTAATATGATCTTTCCAAGATAAGTCCCGAGTAAATGAAACCCCAAGCATGTTCAAGGAAGATGCAGGATTAAGCTGAATATTATTAAACATTAGTGGGTATACCTGTGGAAGATTTTGTCGGGTTGATAGGTGTAAGAACTGAGTCTTAGATGCATTAAAGACAACCATATTATTTTTACCCCAGTCAGAGATACGAGCCAAATCAGACATTAGGTGTGCCACAGCCTCATCCCTTGCTTGTTGAAGTAACTGTTGAGATGGGCGTTGCGGGAACCGAATGGAAAGGTGAAGGGTGGAGTCGTCAGCGTATGAGTGGATAGGGTTAGATGTACAGCTTAGAAGATCATTGATGAATAAAAGGAAGAGAGTTGGTGATAGGACAGAGCCCTGAGGAACACCACTGTTGATAGATCTAGGAGAAGAACGATGGCCGTCTACAACAGCGGCTATAGAACGACCAGAAAGGAAGCTAGCGATGAAGGCACAGATAGAAGGATAGAAACCGTAGGAGGGCAGTTTGGAAATTAAAGATTTATGCCAGACTCGATCGAAAGCCTTTGAGATGTCAAGTGCAATGGCAAAGCTTTCGCCAAAGTCCAGAAAGGAGGATGACCAGGAGTCTGAAAGGTAGGTGAGAAGATCGCCAGTGGAGCGTCCCTGACGGAACCCATACTGACGATCGGAAAGAAGGTTGTGATAGGAAAGATGCCTTAAAATTTTTCTATTAAGAATTGACTCGAAAACTTTTGAAATACAGGACGTTAAAGCAATTGGACGATAGTTGGAGGGTTGGGAGTGGTCACCCTTCTTTGGGACTGGCTGAATGAGAGCAAACTTCCAGCAAGAAGGAAATGTACAAGTTGACAGACAAAGGCGAAAGAGTTTGCCTAGGCAGCGTGTAAGCACAGAAGCACAGTTCTTGAGAACAACAGGAGGGACCCCATCAGGCCCATATGCCTTGTTAGTACTGAGGCCAGTAATGGTAGAAAATACATCAACTGAAGAAATTTTAATGTCAGCCATGAGGAAGTCAGAGGGGGGAAGTGATGGAGGAACAGCACCGGAATCGTCTAAGGTAGAATTGGAGGAGAAAGTCTGTGCGAAGAGATCTGCTTTATCAGAAGAAGAAATAGCTACAGAACCATCAGAGTAGAAAAGAGGAGGGAAGGATGATGAGGTAAAGTTGTTAGAAAGATTTTTGGCAAGATGCCAGAAGGAGCGGGAAGAATTCGAGTCGGAGAGTTGAGAGCATTTAGTATGGATGAAATTATTTTTGGTAGAGCGAAGAACAGACTTAGCACGATTCCGGGCAGAAACGTAAAGATGATGTGATTCAGGGGTGGGTTGGCACTGGTACCTTTTGTAGGCCCTCTCCTTGTTGCGGACAGCATTAGAACAAGCGTGATTAAACCAAGGCTTTCTTGCATTAGTCAAAGGATATGAGAAAGGAATGTATGCTTCCATGCCCGAGAGAATAACCTCCGTAATGCACAAGGCACACTCAGATGGCTCCCGGCCACGGAACCAATAATCATTCCAGGGAAAATCAAAGAAGTACTGCCTGAGGGCCTCCCAGTCCGCGGCTCCAAAATGCCACAGACGACGTTTCACTGGAGGGTCCACAGGCCGTACCGGAGTGATAGGACAGGTTAAGGTAATAAGGTTGTGATCGGAGGAGCCCAACGGAGAGAAAAGATTAACAGAGTAAGCAGAAGGATTAGTTGTGAGGAAGAGGTCAAGTATGTTGGAGCTCTCTCCAAGGCGGTCAGGGATACGGGTAGGGTGCTGTACAAGCTGCTCTAGGTCATTAAGGATAGAAAAGATGTAGGCTTGTTCACCAGGTGGATCCGTGAAAGGAGAGGGGAGCCAAAGGTGGTGGTGAACATTGAAATCTCCAAGAATGGAGATTTCAGAGAAAGGAGAAATGGATAGAATGTGTTCCATCGTAGAAGTAAGATAGTCGAAGAATTTTTGATAGTCAGTAGAATTAGGGGATAAGTAAACAGCACAGATATATTTAGTCAGAGAATGACAGGAAAGCCGAAGCCAGAGTGTGGAGAATTCAGAAGAATCAAGTTCAGGAACACGAGAGCAAGATAAGTCGTTGCGTATATATACACAACAGCCACCTTTGGCTTTGAAATGAGTATAGAGAAAGTAGGAGGATACAGAAAAGGGTTTGCTGTCAGTTGCCTCAGACAGCTGAGTCTCCGTTAGAAAAAGAAGGTGAGGTTTAGAGGAGGAGAGGTGGTGCTCAACAGAGCGAAAGTTAGAGGAAAGGCCGCGAATGTTGCAGAAATGAAGAAGAAGAGAGTCAGACCGTGGTTCCAGGCACCTTGAGTCGTCACCGGGAGATGGGCAGATGGTGGGGGCATTTATGGTCCCCCCCCCTGGGGACTCCGAGGCTTGATAAGACGACGCCATTTTGGTAAATTTTGAATAGGAAGTGTAGTGTGTACTGTGCATGTAGTTTGGTGAAGATAGTTAGAGAAATTTGTACTGGAGAGCATGCTGGCCTACTCTCTGTATAACTGAGACACTGAAAAAGTTCAGCAAAGGGGGATGGTCAGGAACTGGTCCTGAGGGCTGATGAAACGGGAGCTCCAGCACTCCCTGTCATCAGCTTTCCATCCACCTTTCGCACAGCTAAAGCAGCATTTAAGGAAGAGCCTTTCTTCCTCTCTCTCTCCCTTCCCGTTCTTTTCCGTTTATCCCAGTCTTTTCCGTTCTTCCTTTGCCTCCTCCTTAGCCTGCTCTTCTACTAACACTCTCCTAAACCCTCCATAGCCGAAGCAATAGATGACGGAGAGCATTCACTACCTCCAAATGTCTACCAATTCCTCTCTCTTTTTCTCCGTCCGTTTTGTTTCCTCCACTGTCTCCCTCTTTCCTCCTCCCTCTTTTAGATGCCTTCCGGGCCTCGCTCTTTTCTCCCCGCCTCTAATAACCCCCGTCTTCTAACCCTCTACAGCCAAGCCATGTAATGGGTCGCCTCTTAACCTATCTTGCCTGCTGTCCGTGGCAAGATGCCTACCGGTCCTTCCGATACTCATCGGACCCCTAAACCATGAAGTGCTGGCCACCATATTGGAACTTTTGCCTGTCTGCTCCGAAGAATTGGGATTGGAGGTCAACATGGTAATTTTCCCTGATATTAACGGTAATGTCACTCTATTATATGCTGTTTATCATAATGTCACTCTGTTTTACGCCGATTCTCATCATGTCTCTCTTTTACGCTAATTTTCATATTGTCACTCATTTTATGCAGATTTTCATATTGTCACTCTGGTTTACATTGATTTTCATATTCGATTTTACTCCGTCTCTCATTCCACAGCTTTATGTGATTACTCAGCCTTCCATACCCTAGTTTTAGGTTATGTAATTCTGTTTTACTCTGGCTCTCACACCCTAATTTTATGTTATGTGATTCTGTTTTACACTGGCTCTCATACTCTCGCTTTATGTTATGTGATTCATTTTACTCTGGCTCTCATACCCTAGCTTCATGTTATGCGATTCTGTTTTACTCTGGCTCTCATATACTTATGTTATGCGACTGTGTTTTATTACTGCTCCCATACAACTGCTTTATTTTACGTGATTCTGTTCTACTCTCGCTCCAGTTCCATAGTTTTGTTATTCTGGTGGCGGTACTATGACTTTATTCTCACGATATGTTACTCATTCCAGGTTGGTGATGCCGGAAAGCAGGAGAAAGCAACCTGTCACTCTCAATATGTATCTCAGCTGTCGTATTTAATGGTCTACGTAAAGCAGTCTTTAAATTATTCACACTCTTTTTATTCACGGTTTAACTCAGCTGCTTCACTTCTTGCCCATATAGATTACTGGCAGAGTCGTTCTCCGCTAAGCCACTTCATTCCAATTTGCTATATTCCACATATGCTTCTCAAGCTCCTGAATGGTCACACCTCTAGAGTTGAAAATTTGTTTCATCACTATCCTTCCACAATCTTCTAGGCCTCATCATTTCCCTCACTCAGTCACTCCACTTCAGATCAGTATTCTTTCACAATCTCCCACCGCCCATAAACTACCCTGCTCTGCCCTTTTCATTGCACTACGCCCACCCTCACACGTTCCTGGTCTTTCACGCTCTTTCAATGTCCTGTTTCACTCTGCTATATCATCTAACTCCACATACAAACCTGGAGCACTTCATCACCAAAGCTTCCACCCTTTTCCGGTCTCTTATAATGAAAGATCGCTCCTTGCATCCATACAGAACTGTCAGGGTCACATTGCTTTCCTACCCTGACCCCTTCTTCCACATGCTTCATAGTCCCCTAATATGCCTCTTCTCCTATCCTACTAATTATTTCAGTTCCCTTAGTTCCATCTGCTTCATTGGCCACCCATATATAACTAAAATACTTCATTTATTCTAAATGTTTCCCGATCAAGCTTACATAGCGTTCTTCTCCAACTATTACACCTCATCGCCTTGGCTTTTCTTGTATTCACTAAATTTCTTCCAGTTAATAAGAAAACTTTTTTTTTTTTTAATTGTGGCAAACTGGATTCTTCAAGTCATTCTGTGTGATGAATCTGTTTAATCTTCTGGCTAATGTGTTTTTACTTGTGGTATGGTGAATTTATTAATTTTCTAGTTCATTTGTTTTTATTTGTGGGAGTAGAGTTATGATAATCATAAGACGATGACGATAACGACGATATTACACTGACTCCTAAAATACTAGTGTGAGAAAGATAATTGTATTCTCTCCCAGTCACACCGCCCTTCAACATTCCCCCTCACTCCACACCTGCCTTGATCTGCCCTGCTCTGCCTTCCTCTGCACTACCCTGCCTTTCCTTGCTTTCTCGTACAATATCCTGCGCTGCCCTTCCTTTCTTTAAACTACCATGCCCTGCCCTGCCTTCCTATATAACCTAGATTAGCAAGGTCAGGATCTGTACTTGAGTGGCAAAGTGGTACCTGATTCAGTACCAACTTTGGAAAATGAAAATAAATATGAAAATAATATAGATTTTAATGACAAAATATTTTTAAGGTAATGCAATGTATTTGCAAGAGTTCTAACCTAAAAGTACTGAAAAGCAAAGAAAAACATAATTTTTATGAGCTAAATAATGGGCAACTACGTAGCAGCAATGGGAGAGTCGGACTCATCTCAGGGCACTGTTACACGTCCACCTCCGCCTCCTCCACTTCCCCCCCCCCATATTGAATGTTTCTGTTGTTTACTTTCTTTTGTATAACACTCTTTTAGCTGCAAAATAACACACATAAATACATAATTATATTAACTAGTAATCGTATACAGTCTTTACCTCACGTTAGTGGCAAGGTGGTACTGAAAAATGGACCAAGAAGCATAAAACCGAAACTTTACACGGGAGCAAAACCTACCCACCATGCACGACCACAGCAGACCTTGAACTGAGAACACTGCTGAGGACGGCCACAGATGCCCATAGGCGGTGGCGTGCTAAAGTTGAATAGGCCTATGGTACCGACTTTGGCGCCACCTTGCTAATCTAGGATTAATTTCCCATGCCTAACTATGCATTTCTCTGCCCTGCCTTCCTATACATTATCCTGCCCTGCCTTCGCAGACATTACCCTGCCCTGTCTTCGTAGACATTACCCTGCGTTGCTTTCCTAGACATTACTCTGCCCTACGTTCCTAGACATTACCCTACCATGCTTTCCTATACATTACCCTGCTCTGCTTTCCTCTATATTACCCTGCCTTATCATCCTCTACATTACCCTGCCGGCAATCCTCTACATTACCCTGCCGGCAATCCTCTACATTACCCTGCCCTGCAATCATCTACATTACCCTGGCCTGTCCTGCTCTGCCCTGCGTCCTTTTAAAGATCAGGTAGCTTCTTTGACCTAATCAACCTTCTCCCCTTTCACTACCACAGTCAACATAACGTGTCCACTATTCTTGGATATCTTGGCAAGAGCCATCGTCGATGTGGACATCAGTTTAGTACTCTCGGAGCTCCTCATCTGTGTAGAGGATAAGCTTGGCAATGTGAGTACGATAAATAGATATATAAAAATTGATGGGAAGAGAGAGAGAGAGAGAGAGAGAGAGAGAGAGAGAGAGAGAGAGAGAGAGAGAGAGAGAGAGAGAGAGAGAGAGAGAGAGAGAGAGAGAGAGAGAGAGAGAGAGAGAGAGAGAGAGAGAGAGAGAGAGAGAGAATTACCTGGTAGTTTGGACGTCGTAGAGAGAAAAAAATTAGTCTTTAGATACGAATCTTACTTTCACGATCAATATCACTTTTTTGTGAAAATTTTACTATGGGTTACATTGTAGTTGTTCTAAACAGGAAAAAAACATTTATAACCATAATAACTTCTCTCTAACCTGAAAAAAAAAATCCCTAACCTCTTTCTCTCTCTCTCTCTCTCTAACATCAAAAAAGATCCATAACCGCTATAACTCCTCTCTCTCCCTCTCTCTCTCTCTCACCTAAAAAATAGAGATCCATAACCCCCATAACCTCTCACTCTCTCTCTCCCGCCTGAAAAAGATCCGAAACCCAAATTACATATTACTCTCCCTAATCTGAAAAAAAGATCAATAACCTCGATAACTATCTCTCTCTCTCTCCCTCACAGCTGGATGTCTTCCAGTTATGCATTGACTAAACGGCTAATCTGCAGTTCCTCTTTTATGACAACATGGAACCCGCTGAACCGACCTGTAAGCCACGTGACTGGAACCAGGACCTATCTCCATTCTGTGTGTGTGTGTGTGTGTGTGTGTGTGTGTGTGTGTGTGTCAGCGCGCACGAGTGTTTACTGTATGTGAATAAATCCAAAACAGCATCTTACTTTGTTTTTATTACCTTATTAATAGAGATCAATATTATTTTTACTCAGTTTTGAATAATGGTAATTTAAGTGATAAAATGTATCATATAAATTCATTTCCATTAGAACTCTGAGGAACGGTAATGTCTATATATATATATATATATATATATATATATATATATATATATATATATATATATATATATATATATATATATATATATATATATATATATATATATATATATACAGAGAGAGAGAGAGAGATAAATATATATATATATATATATATATATATATATATATATATATCATCAGCGGTTTGAGTATCCACTGCAGGACCGGCCTATCCCGACCGAGTCGGGACGATACAGCCAGGTGGCTTAGGCTGTCTAGTAGAGATTGAATGTAGGGTGAGAAGTGCTTGTAAGTGTAATTGTAGTGTTGGAGTGGCTTAGGATGTGTGTGTAGTCTGTGAACCAAGTGTAACCGGCCCGCGCAAGCCGACTGGATGCAAGCATACTTTACAGTAAGCGACACTGGTTCAACCACAGCACCCCTTGTGTCCGCCAATGCAGTACGTGGCCGGGTGAACACTCCCAAAGTTTATTACCCTGGCGGGGCGTGAACCCTGGTTCACCCGTGTACGAAACGCACACTACCACTGTACCACTGTACCACAGAGGCATATATATATATATATATATATATATATATATATATATATATATATATATATATATATATATATATATATATATATTAAAATATTCCTTCATTCTTTCTGTATATATATATATATATATATATATATATATATATATATATATATATATATTTAAAATATTCCTTCATTCTTTCCTCTTCCTTCTGTCTGTGGGTGACTCTACCCTGAATGACAAGCCAAATGGTTTCCTGTACACCAGGAAACCATTTACTACGCTGGGTGGTAACCATATAACCAAATTTTGGCGCCTGGTGGTTTAGCGGGTAATTATTGTGGTCCAATCGGATTGAGCCGGTAAAGGTTTATATCTAAGGGATGGTTGGGGTTTATCGCTCACGTAATGCCACTCAGGGATGAGTGAGGTTGGTCACTCTCATCTTAAATGTCAGGACCAACTGCCTAGCCCCGGGCTTCTACGCTCCTCATGAGGCAGCGTAGGATTGGATGATGGATGGATGGATTTAAAACATACTATAGCACTAGTCGTGTGTGTGTGTGTGTGTGTGTGTGTGTGTGTGTGTGTTTTGGGCAGCAGAAACTACACATTCAAATCGCACCAGAAATGGCACAAAAATCGCAAAAAAAAAAAAAAAAATCGCTGGTGTGAAAGAATTTGGTCCCATCGGGATTGAAAAACTTCTACTATATTTAATGAGCGATCACGTTTTGACGACAAACGCTGCTCCCGGCTCCCGGCATACGATCTCCGTAGAATTTTTTGCCAGTAGGTACCACTAAAATAAACTAAAGCAGCGCGAGAGCCCTCCGCAGGAGCAAGTGCGAGGGGCCCGAAGGGCCCACGAACACTTTTGTGTGTGTGTGTGTGTGTGTGTGTGTGTGTGTGTGTGTGTGTGTGTGTGTGTGTATAATTCCCTTTTCTACTTAAGCTTTAATTGTACTTCTTCAGGGTAACATTGCTTTGGGTTAGTCCTGAAGCCTGTGCATTCCAGTCATCAAAGGAACTATACTAATCAGGTGCAACCACACTGGGAAGTTTCTTTACTAGGGATCAGATGAAAAGTGTTCCCCTGACACTAGGTGCCTGAACTGGACGTACGAGGTACCAACTCAAATCTATTTCTAGTAGTTTACCATCTTGCAATCACCCAGGTTTTTTTCATAGGATAGGGATGGAGTTGAGAGACGTTCGTATAACCGGTTAGCGAAGTTGCCCGGCTATATCGATGCCACCACGTGAAGGGTCCCTCACCAGCACCAGCCTCTTTCTAAACCACAAAGACGAGTTCCGTCAAACCATGGTCCTTAATCTTCAGCAGCGATGGAGCAGATAACTTTGACGTAGTCAGCGCTGATCCGGAGCAAGAGGTGTCAAGAATATAGGAATGTTTACAATCTAGGCGCCTTTGGAAACGAAACCTTGGGATGAGCAGTCGGCATGAAGAGTCCGGTCGTCTCTCCTGCTTTTTCTCCATGGACTTTGAAAATCAGTGTGGTGAGTCCGCAGCAACTGACAATGACGACACTACCCGGCCACATATAATATCATCAGTATCAGATGCTGCGGGTTTACCACACTGAGGCGAACGAAGTCGTTGTACAGCAAACTTAGAAGAGTTCGGAGAGATATGGAAAACTACTGCTAGATGCCCCAAGGAACAAGAAAAAATCCTTCTTTAAAGTGGATCAGACGACAGTAAGGGGTAAAAGCAATCGAAAACCGTAATTTTTCATGCAAGGAAGAAACAACTAAAGATTATAAACCCAAAAGGTTCTTCTTTCCACAGATAGAAACACAACAATGTAA
>NC_136998.1:22724632-22959632 GCF_032717465.1 Coenobita brevimanus | reverse complement strand
CAAGAGGCATGCCGCATGCAAACGATAAACGCCAGCAGAAGTTATTGCCCTAGTGAGCTTAATAAGTACTTTTGCTAATTCAGCAGTCAAAACTTCCAAATTTGGCCAGTTAAGGAAAAAGTGATGGTGTCAGATGATTCAAAGTGCTGCGAATTATGAGGCGGTAAACTGTATACTCTCTCTCTCTCTCTCTCTCTCTCTCTCTCTCTCTCTCTCTCTCTCTCTCACGACAGGAGAAGATTTTAGTAAATGGCCAATGTATAGTAACATTACATTTAGTGGTTGGTGGGGGCTCCCATCATCCACCCACTAAGTGTAGTTGTACTCTGTTTTTAAGAGTAGCTCTACACTGAGTGGCAAACCAAATGATTTCCTTTACACAAAGTAAGCATTTTCAACGCCGGGGAGTAACCTTATAACCAACCAACACGTGTTCCCTACGTGATAACAAGTGGGTTGGCGGAGGGTTAGTGCCCTTTCGCGGAAAACAACTAACTAAAAATACAAACAAGAAGCCCCGGACCAGGACCGACCAAAAGATGACGACTAAGGACCGAACTAGGGACATGGTACGGATTGCGACACGGATTGTAAGGGGTGCAAATGATGAGGTGAAAAAAAGAGAGAGAGATTGTCCAGGTGAAAGCTGGGATACAAATGTGGACGATTGTGTGTGTGTATGCTCCGAAGCAAGATCGTGCATGCAGAGTGAGAGAAGAGTTCTGGACAAATGTGGAAGCGTGCATGGAAAAGTTTGAAAGGAATGAGAGAGTGTTTTTGATTGGAGATATGAAAGGAAAAATAGGGAATGTGAAGATGGATGGAGTAGTTGGTGACTGGGGTGTGCCTGCATATATGGATGAGAATGGCAGTGCCTTAGTGGACATTTGTGCCGGGAGAGGGTTGGTGATAGCCAATATCCTCTTCAGGCACAGAATGATCCATCGGTAAACGTGGCGTGTGATCAGAAGGGTGGGTGGTGAACTGAATGAACGGAAGGCATTGATTGATTATGTGTTTGTAGATGATAGGATGAGAAAGTGTGTAATGGCTGCAAGAGCATACAGAGGTTGGGGGAGTGGACTTTATGACCACCACATGGTGGTGGTGAGAATCAAGATCCAAATTAAATGGAGAAACAAAAGAAAGTAAGGACAGGAGGAAGTGGTTCATACAAGGAGGGTAGAAAGGTCACAAAAGGATGGAAAAAAGGCAGAATAAAAGAGGAAAATGGAGGAGCGATTGAGTTGATATGAACTGGAGCAGATGGGGGACGTGGGAAGTGTGTGCAAGATATTCACAGAAGAAATCTGTGCAGCATGTGACGTGATGTGTGGGGTGAAGAGAAGAAGAAAGGGGGTGCAGGGAACAGCATGGTGGAACGAAGAGGCGTGACAGGCTGTGGCATAAAAGAAGAAAACATATAGTGAGTCGATGAGAAACAGTGGTGTGGAAAAAGTTAAGAGGAGGAAGAAAGATTTATATGTAGTGATGAAGAAAAAGATGAAAAAATTAGTAAGAGAGAATAAGAAGAGAGTGGATGAGGAAATTGGATGGAATTTGAGTGTAAAGTCAAGGGAACGTAAGAAAATATTCTGCAGGGAGGTAAAGATAGTTAGACAAAGTGTCAAATAAGTTAGTCAGAGAGTGAAAGATAAAAATGGTGGATTACTATGGTAGGACAAATCTAAACTGGCGGCTAGGGTGGGGCACGAAGCTCTGTACAGTGGTGCCACATTTTCCATACGCGCGATGGCCCCCCCCCTCTCTTTCTCTCTCCTGGGGGAGATGTGTGTCGCCCTGGGGAATTTTGTTTCTTTTATGAGTGACTTATAAACTTATGCTTTCATTTCTTTATTATTTTTATTATATCTAATTATATTTTAAAATATTTATTATTGTTTTACATTTGTCGCCAGATCACCTCGCTGGTGCGGCACCATGATTTGTGTTCATTCAATTACTCTCTCCTTCCTATCGTCCCTCCCTTCCTACATCTCTTCCTCAACACCTCCCCTGGCCTCCCTTCCCTCCCCCTTCTCTCTCTCTCTCTCTCTCTCTCTCTCTCTCTCTCTCTCTCTCTCTCTCTTATCTATGGTGTTTTAGGATACATTTTGGTTATTTTCTTTTACATTATATTGTACATATTGTAAATTTGACTTTATTTCCACACCACCCAGGAGGTAAGGACACAAAGGAAAGTGACACAAGCTCTGGCCGGGTTAGTCTGGGTCTGTGTGAGTGTTGCCGCTCACGAGGGTTTAATGTATTGTATATTTTTTCTTTTACTAAGAAACTGGCATATTTTTATTTATATTCCTGCACATCATGTTATAATCATAACTGTGACATTATAACCCACCCCAGAAATACGGTAAAAGCCAATAAAAGTGACTACATTTTTTATAGCATCATTGTAAAACATTTATGCCACGTTTCTGTATTGCCGTATAAATATTTCATTCATATTAAGTTTACTGTTCTTTCTTATATTATAATACACACGTTAACATTGTATTCATATGTGTTTATCTTATTTATGATACCTTTTACATATATAACAGCCGTTTCACATCGCAGGTTTGGGAAACATAGCACCACTGTACAGAGGGTCGCGCCACACCCTAGCCGCCAGTTTAGATTTGTACCACATAGTGGAGAATGGACAAAAAGTGAGCAGATGGAGAGAACACTTTAAGGAATTGTTGAACATAGAGAATGAAAGTAATGTGAGTTTAAGTGGCTGGAGAATGGCTGGGAGACGGAGGGATGTGAGAAGAGAGGATGAAATCAGTAGGCTGGAAGTTTCTATTCAAAAGAGCAAGTAAAGACCCGGTATTATAGGTGTGTGTGTGTGTGTGTGTGTGTGTGTGTGTGTGTGTGTGTGTGTGTGTGTGTGTGAGAGAGAGAGAGAGAGAGAGAGAGAGAGAGAGAGAGAGATGGAGGGAGGGACGGAGGAAGCGCGTGATCAGGTGCTCACTACGTAAGCTCATTGGTGTCATCACACCTGCGTGGGACTTACCTGTCTCCGCCTCCCCACCCCCTCTCATACCTTCTTACCTCCCTCTCTTTTCTCCCATTTTTTCCCACTCCCTCCCTCTCTCTCTCTCCTCTCTCCTTTTCCCTCAGCCTTCCTTTCCTTTGTCCCGTCCTCTCATTTCCCTCTCCTTTCCTTTACTCTCTCCTTCGTGCTCGCGCTTCCCTCTCTCCTACACTTTTCAAAGTCTCTTGCCTCTCACGCTTTCCTTCTCCTGCTGTTTCCTTGGTTCTTACTTTCTCCTCACTCTCTCTCTCTCTCAATCACACCTACCCCTCCACCCCCCAAAAAATAAATCTTACATGTCAATTTCTCTCTCGCCCACAGATGGACACCTTCATCAACTGCATGAAGACTGGATCCTCCTGAACACATGAAATCTACTGAACCGACCAGAACCTGCTAGAACCAGAACCAATACATCTTGTGTGTGTGTGTGTGTGTGTGTGTGTGTGTGTGTGTGTGTGTAGCCAGGAACACCATATCACTACATTATATCACAATCACCGCGTCACACCATACCTAATATATCAGTGTATAGCACTCCACACATGCATTTGTATCTCACCTACAACCATTACTTTTGAAGACTATTTAGTTGTCTGGTGGTGCAAGAATGAAATAATAAGCAAGTCATCGTACTGAGTGAGTTTACAACACACACTGCTGCAATGCGCCACATCACATGCTTCTTCTCTCTTCTTCCTCTTCTCTTTTTATCTCCTCTCTGCCTTCCAATCATCTCTTTCCCTTCTTCCATCTTCTCCCCTTCCTTCTGTCTGTCACACCTCAGTTCTGACTCCCCCTTCTCCTCTCCCCTTATCTCCTTCCTCATCCTTCTACACATTCTATCCATTATTCCTCCTCTTTCTTTATCTTATTCCTCTATCTACTTCCCTTCCTTCTCGTCATCCATTTTCCTTCTTCCCTCATCTCCCCTCTCTCCCCTCTTCACCTGCATTCCACAGGCCCTGTTCCTTCTCACATTTATTCTTGTCTCCTTCCAATCTCCTTCTCATCATCCCTCTCCTCTTTCTACATCTTCTTCCTCTCACCTTTCACGCTTCCATAGTACACCACACACATCACAGGTATTATTGTGTATTTCTGAACTAGTATGTAGTTTCAGTTTATAACTCTATTTTCGTGAAAAAATTCCTATATGCATCTTGTGCAGTTTTTGTGACCTCAGTATTGCAAAGACTTTGTAGTTTTATAAGTAGTTTTAAACAATGGAAATAACTAATATTTTCAAAGAAATCTAAAGAATCGCATGAAAAATCTATAATAGTCCAAATAATACTAAAAAATATACCTATTCAGATTTTTTTATGTAATCATAAGAGGTACTTCTTTGAAGGAACACAATCTTGCCATGGCGGGGAAGCTTGTGCACCTCAGTCATCAGCGGAGCTATACTAGTCTGGTGCAGCCATACTAGACAGGTTCCTTGTTAGGCATCACAAGAAAACACTTTCCTCGCAGTAAGTGCCTGACTTGGCCCCGTGAGCAACCAGCTCACACCTAAACAGCTACAACTAGTTCCATCAAATCATAGGCCACAGTTCCTAACAGCAATGGAGAAATTGGCCATAACGGGATCACACCTACTCTGGAGGAAGGGGTGCGAAGAATGTCTATGTTTGTGAAAAATGTTGAGTAGTTCTGGTAAACAAATCGGGGCCCTCTTTCTGGGCACCAAAATGTGAGAAATGTTTAATGTATCCAAGTCGGTATCCCTGCCGGGACTCCGCTATGCAAGAATTTTCTCGGTACACAACTCGTAGGTCGTTACTCTTCCCTAAAGTTGTCTAAGTAAATCAAACAAGTCTCATAGAGTTAGGTGAAACATAAATTAAATTTAACTCACCTTCAATACTGTACTATCTTCTATCTTATCTCTTCGCTAATCCCCCCTTGAACTGGCCAATTCGTAAAGGTTACTTAGCTATATGAAGAGGGAGTGATCGTTAACCGATGACGATGAGGCTGCCTGGTATAGTTGCTAGGGGAAGCAAGCGTCCTTATGGTGTGTATGTACAACCTTGCTAACTCTACGAGAGCTAGGAGCAGAGCGTGTTGACTCCACGAGAACTAGGAGCAGAGTGAGTGAATGCGGCAATTCTACCTCCCTCATAGAATGGTAGGTTGCCAACTTTTAATTATTTACAGTACTAAATACAGTTAAATTACATCATGATATGTACAGGGCAAATCTAACAAATTAATCTTAGTTCCACTTAAACTAAAGTTAGACCAATTATTCCCTTTAACTATGTAAATATCTTAATTCCACATCTGCCTTAACAGGGGAATCTTTCCCTGCTTACCACGTCACCTATCGCGCAGACGCAGCTTAGGTCAGTGTAAAATACCACATAATTACATGTATTTACAATGCATTGTTGTCCACGGGGGTTAAATGCAGTAGCATTTAATTTATCAATAACAAGAATTATTAAAGAGAACGTCGTTTCTGGGTTATTAAAACCGCTTGAATAATTAACAACAGTCTCTACGTCCTCTGCCTTTAACCAGGGATAACTATGATAAATTTAGAGAGCGCAACTGCTCTGGGGGAAAATATTTCCCACAGTTTTGGGGCCGGCGGAAAATGATACGTTGTATCATGCAATATGACCCTTAGCCAAGAGTTCCCTCCATAGTTCTCGAGAACCCTGTGCTGCGGCCCTAATAGGTCGCGCCTCTTGACCCGTTTGATCTTCACCATTCTCTGAATCCGGAGTGGCTGCTAACTCAAGGGGTACCAGTTTATCAATAGTTTTTATACTGGTATGTCCCCTGCATTTTATTTTTACGAGTCTCAGCACCCCTTCAGAATCTGGGTGTGTGGAGATCACTTTAGCTAATGGCCACTGGGATCTTGGCTGTTCAGTCTTCACTAAGACCACATCTCCTATGTTAATAACTGATTTGTTGCTGGCAGCTTGAGTTCCATAGAACCTCTTGCGTAGGCTCAAAAGATACTCTTCGCTCCCATGTCTATTCCAAGCATCCAGCACCCTTTTCAGATGTTGATATCCCTCCCGAAGATGTTGTCCTAAATTATTATTTTCTATGTTAGGATCATCAACTTCTTTTTGGATATCCACACAAGGCATCGGATGGAGCTTCCTGCCATGTAACATGTGAGCCAGTGTTAAGGCCTCTAGCGAGTCGCTAGTGTCATCTTGATAAGTCAAGGGTCTATTATTAACCCTGGTTTCAATTTCAGTTATTACTGTTCTTAAATCTTCTCTCGTGACCTTAGTTCTATGTAATGTTTTCCTCAGGCAGTTCTTGACAATACCAATCATTCTTTCGGTAAATCCATTTTGCCATGGAGCTCTTGGAGCTGTGAACTGCCAAATACAATTTTGGATTCCCAGCGCCGACTTAACCTTTGGGTCTTTCATTAAGTTCAACAGTAAGGGAGCTGCTCCAACGAAATTAGTTCCGTTGTCGCTTATTAACTTGCCAGGACAAGACCTTCTAGCGGCAAATCTGCGAAAGACATCGAGGAATGTCTCAGAGCTTAGGTCTTCCGCTAGCTCTAGATGGACTGCCCTTGTGTAGGCACAAGTAAATAAACAAATGTAAACTTTATGGGGAGTTTCCTCACCCGTAACAGTTATAGCCCCTGTGTAGTCCACTCCTGTTATATGAAAGGGCCGACTTATGTTCACCCTATCCTTCGGTAGGGCTGGTGGTCCTGGGTAGATATAAGGTCGCTGCTCATACCTCCTACAAATGATGCAGTTTTTGAGATATTTTTTAATAACCTGTCTACCCTTAGGAATCCAGTACCTTTCCCGAATTTGGGCTAAGGTCTGCGGTACACCTCCATGGAGAGTGGAGTCATGGGCTTCCTTTATAATAAATTGTACAAAGCATCCACTCTTAGGTAATAAAATGGGATGTTTGGTTTGGATGGGCAAGTCAGCCTTTACCAATCGGCCTCGACATCTTATCAGACCTTTTCCGTCTAAGAACAAGCCTAAATTCTTCATCAGCTTATTCCCTTTTCCAGTGTCTTGCCCCAAAAGTTTATATATTTCCCCGTAAGAATTTCTTTGTACTCTTTTCAGCCAGTATTCTAGGGGATCTAATTTCTGAAACCCCACCTTCTTATTTAAAAATTCAACAACCAATTTAGTAGTATTTAGAAGTTGTCTTATTGATGAGAATCGGCTGATGTCAATTACTTCTGACTCAGGTACTATAGGATCCAAGTTCACTAAACCTCGGCAATACTGTACTGTTTCTGTTCAGACCAATCCTTAGTGAGTAACCATTTAGGACCTTTAAACCACAAGTTATCTTTGATCAGTCTTCTTACGGTCGAACCTCTCGAGAGCAGATCAGTTGGATTTTGTTTGGAGGACACATGCATGAAATTAAATTTGGAAGACAGTTCTTTAATAGTCTTCACTCTATTACGGACGAAAGGAATTTTACTGTCTTCCTTCCCTATCCAGTAAAGACAAATCTCACTGTCAGTCCATATGTAAATATCCTCAAACTGAGTATCAAGAGTAATGGTTATATACCTGGCCAATTTAGTTCCTACTTCTATGGAAGCCAATTCCATTTGAGGTAGGGTTCTTTCTTTAATTGGCGCAACTCTGGCTTTGGACATTATAATCTTACGAGTACTATCCTCTCCTGTTGCGCAATAAGCTACTGCTCCATAGGCCCTTTGAGAAGCATCACAAAATATGTGTAAGTGCGACTTCTCATTACTGTTTATTTTCCTGGGAATACATATGCTTGATGTGGTTTCAAACTCCTTTCTAATCTGTTCCCATTGTTCCACATATGTCTCACCTAATTCAGTGTCCCAGTCTAACTTTTCTCGCCAAGCCTCCTGTACTAAACATTTGCCCCTAATAACTATAGGACTGACAAATCCTAATGGGTCAAATAGCTTGGAAACCTGACTTAACAAGGACCTCTTGGTGAGAGTGACATCAGAGAACTTAATTGGTTTCAAACTTATTACATCAGCTGTTGTATCCCAGTTAAGACCTAACACATTTTGAATTTTGGGAATGTCAGTATCTGGATAGTCCTCTTGTATTTTATTCCTCAAAAGCGGTGAATTTGTATTCCAGCTCTGTAACGGCAAATTTGCCTTCCCACATTCGGAATTGGCTACTTCATAAGCCTTCAAAGCTTCCGACTCTGTATCAGCAACACCTTGCAAATTATCCATATAAAAAGCCTGCCCTATTTCTGGACATTTGGCATTTTCAAAATGATGCTTTAAAGTGTTGCAAAGTAGGAAAGGACTAGCACAAGAGCCAAAGAGCACCGATCGGAAACAGTAAGTTTTCAATGGACTATCCTCATTTTGAGGATCATGAGGCCAGAGGAATTTTGTAAATTTCCTATCCTCATCTCTCAGTCCTATTCTGAGAAAAGCCTTACTAATGTCTGCTGTGTAAGCGGAAGGTTTCTCTCTAAATCTTAGTAACACATTCCCTAACTTCTCTGTTAGTGTAGGTCCAGAGTATAGGCAATCGTTCAAGCTAGCTGATCCCTTGGACGCTTTACTACTACAGCTGAATACTATCCTTATGGGAGTAGTTACTGAATCCTTGCTTACAGCATGATGTGGTAAGTAGTGTCCTTCTTTGTGGTTAACAGGGTATTCTACCTCTTCTATAAATTTATTCTTCAATTGATCCTTTATAATATTATCATATAGGATCAGATGTTTGGTTTATCTCTCAACTTTCTTAGAAGAGAATTTAACTGAGCTTTAGCTGCTTGGTAATTTGTTGGTAACTCTGAGTGGTTTAGTTTCCATGGTAATCCTACCCAATACTGTCCATCCTTAAATTCCACAGACTGATTATACAGATCCAAAGTTATCTTATCTTCAGGGGTTGGTTCCTCAGAGTGTATTCCTGCACTGTCTAGGTCCCACAGTTTGTGTACAGGTTCAATGTTTTCATCCAACAAGTCATTTATCTGAGTAGGTTCTAATTCTGCACCTATTCTAGCTACCATCAATGACTGTGTGGGGGTAACAAACACTGAGTCTACTAGTTTGGCCTCTCCTTTAACTTGTTTTGGAAAAGGCAACTGACCCATAATAAGGTTACCTCCTGGACTCTTGAACAACTGTACCTTATTCCTTTTGAAAGTCCTATGTAGGAATCTTCCACAATAATCAGAACCAATTATCATTTTTATGGGACCCACAGTATCTGATTCCACATTCCGTTTAGCCATCTTTATCCCTGAGCTTTGTAGATGATCAGAGGTTCCCTTCAATCCCTTTATGTATATACTTGTCTCCATAGTATCAAGCACAGCTGCTGTTATACGGCATTTATATCTGCCTAATTGTATTACAGGTCTAACTAAATCAAAAGACTGAGCCTTCCTAGTTGTTAAGAATCCTGTAATGGCTAGATTTACCTTGCCGATAACTGGTAACTTTAAAATCTCCACAATGTCTGCAGAAATGAAAGTTTTCTGAGCACCCGTATCAAACAGGGTACATACTAATTGGTTTCTATTCTCAAACCATACTTTCACAGCTGCTACTGGTACTGCAACTGGCATTACTAATGGAGCATTCCCTTTTGCAACTGTCATATTGACGCTTGCAGGTTTAGGAACCTCAATTTTCATCCTAGGGTATAAAGCACTATGATGATGATCTCTTTTGCATTTAAAGCAAAGATTTAATTTAGTCTTACAGTCCGCGGCAGTATGTTCGGAGTTCATACAGATTATACAACACCCCAGTTCCTGAAGCTTTCCTACTCTAGAAGCATAATCAGGATACTGTTGACAAGATGCACTGGAATGTTGCTCACCACGAAAGACACAAACTTTCCTGTCTTTTACCATGGAAAGTTTTACTTCCTTATTATCCTCAGCATGTCTATTCCTTATCTTTAATACTTTATCCTCGGCCTTTGTGGAGCTAAGGAAAGTACCTATCTCTTCTTTAGGCACATACTTAGTCTTCTCTGACTTAACTTTCCCAATCAGTTGGTTAGTGGGTTTTTTCTTTACTTCAGTCTTCTGTTTGACCTCAGTAGTGTTTATTGTTCCTTGCAAATGTTTACAGAGTTGCATCAAGCCTTCCTCAATCTCTTCACAGGAGAATTTATCCTTCAGGTACCTACCATGCAAAGCATCCTTGGTTTTCGGTGGTAGCTTTAAGGACACAATTCTTGAAAACACCCAATCTGAAGTCTTAATATCTTCGTAAGTACCTAAGGCCTTTAAATTACAACCTATTGCAATTCTAAATTTTTGCAAGGAATCAAAATCCTGTCTAGGCGTGGGTAATTCAATTAGAGCCTTCAGTAGCTGAGTAATAACTCGCTCCCTGTCTTCGTAATTTTGTCTAAGGATGGTCAAAGCCACCTCATAATTATTTTCTTCTACTGGTAATTCTTTTATCAGTTGATATGGTGTTCCTTTGACCTGTCCTAACAAATACGTAAGTTTGGTGACTTTAGGGAGATCTGTTCTATCTTGTACCAAATATTTGAACTGGTCCCAGAAGGATTTCCAGTTCTGCTCCCCATCAAACTCCGGAAGCGTTATTTGTGGTAACACAGCTCTACTCTGCTGTGCCACAACTTGTGTTTCCGCGACAGTGTCAGTTAATTTTGACTCTAGTGTCTTTACTACAGTTAAGTATTCTTCTAATTTGTTTTCAAACTTCGTAGTTTCTGACTCTAAGAGTTCCTTATTCTCAGCCTTTACTATAGCCGCTTCTAAAGTTAAGTAACTCTTCGTACTTACTCCATCGATCTTTCAGGATATTTAGGAGACTATTTATTCTCTCTTTGGACAGAGGTATTTGGTCCAACGACTGGTTACAATCATTTATGGCTCTAGTTACCCATCCTGCCTTACTACTAGAAGATCTTTGCAAAAAAGAAACAGACATGTTGACGGAGTTCTAACTTAATAATTTAATTATGAATTCCAACCACAAATTTACCTCAACTTAGTAATGATTTGATTATTTTAAATTTTGAAGAGGGTAGGGATTAAGTCTTCATTGTGCAAATTATCCCCTCTCCCAATTTCGTAATATTCATTACAGCTCAGCTAATTATTCATTTAATTTTGAGGAGTGTAGGGATTAGGTCTATAATTTCAACCTATCCCCCAGGGTCATTAAACCTCTAGGGTTTTATTTCATCCCCACACTCAATTGCCAAAACACCCATATTCCCCGAGCTCAGAATTAATTACCTCAATACTCCATAGGCCCACCCATAGCTTGTACAGCATAGAACTCTCCTTTCTTATGTTCTACATAATTTATAAATTTCTGCAGAACCGCTTCCCTACCATGACGGTTCCAATGTATACCATCGGCTTTCAACATTGCTTGGAAGAGCTTGGCATTAAAATGTATGAAATCCCTTCCCTTCCTGGCCCGTTGCAACTTTCGGTTTACAGCTCTGCTAATTAATTCATATGTTCCATAACAAACTGGAGAGCCATATGGCAGGTTCCTTGGCTCAAGCAGGGTTATGGCTACTGAGGATTTACAAGAGCCCTCTATGGCTCCTACCACTGCTAAAATATTCTCCACTACTTCATTGACCTCCACGTCCTCATGGATATTATTTCCTCTAAGGAACAGGACCGTACGGTCATGCTCCCAGTCTAGTACGACATTCAGCCTTTCATCTTCAGAGAAAGAGCTTGCCTTTCCTCCCGGAGCTCTATAGACACGTACGTCCACGTCTTCCACTTCAACCGAACGTGGTAGTAAACTGTGTCCCACAAAAGCAACTTTAAACACATTCAGCGCTTTGGCACGCATCGGTTATCCTCACTCGGTCGGGGCACCAAAAATGTGAAAAATGTTGAGTAGTTCTGGTAAACAAATCGGGGCCCTCTTTCTGGGCACCAAAATGTGAGAAATGTTTAATGTATCCAAGTCGGTATCCCTGCCGGGACTCCGCTATGCAAGAATTTTCTCGGTACACAACTCGTAGGTCGTTACTCTTCCCTAAAGTTGTCTAAGTAAATCAAACAAGTCTCATAGAGTTAGGTGAAACATAAATTAAATTTAACTCACCTTCAATACTATCTTCTATCTTATCTCTTCGCTAATCCCCCCTTGAATTGGCCAATTCGTAAAGGTTACTTAGCTATATGAAGAGGGAGTGATCGTTAACCGATGACGATGAGGCTGCCTGGTATAGTTGCTAGGGGAAGCAAGCGTCCTTATGTTGTGTATGTACAACCTTGCTAACTCCACGAGAGCTAGGAGCAGAGCGTGTTGACTCCACGAGAACTAGGAGCAGAGTGAGTGAACGCGGCAATTCTACCTCCCTCATAGAATGGTAGGTTGCCAACTTTTAATTATTTACAGTACTAAATACAGTTAAATTACATCATGATATGTACAGGGTAAATCTAACAAATTAATCTTAGTTCCACTTAAACTAAAGTTAGACCAATTATTCCCTTTAACTATGTAAATATCTTAATTCCACATCTGCCTTAACAGGGGAATCTTTCCCTGCTTACCACGTCACCTATCGCGCAGACGCAGCTTAGGTCAGTGTAAAATACCACATAATTATATGTATTTACAATGCATAGTTGTCCACGGGGGTTAAATGCAGTAGCATTTAATTTATCAATAACAAGAATTATTAAAGAGAACGTCGTTTCTGGGTTATTAAAACCGCTTGAATAATTAACAACAGTCTTTACATCCTCTGCCTTTAACCAGGGATAACTATGATAAATTTAGAGAGCGCAACTGCTCTGGGGGAAAATATTTCCCACAATGTTTCTCAATCTAGCCGCCTATGGAAACTAAATCATGGGACTTGAAACGTCCTCATTCTTGCTTGTGAAGCTAAGTTGTTTCACCTTATCAGGGATGCGAGTGATGTAAACAAAGATATCACAGGTCTCAGGGAGGTCACAACAATTGGTGAGGCATTTCTAGGACTGTCTGACATTTATATCTTGCGATGCAATGGCAAACATCAAAAGATGTAACATGCCTATGATTTTGGGACAATAATAAGTGGTTATAATGAAAGTGACTTTAGTATAAAGTATATGAAACAACAGGAGACCTTAACAGGATCGAGAGAGAGAGAGAGAGAGAGAGAGAGAGAGAGAGAGAGAGAGAGAGAGAGAGAGAGAGAGAGAATATCATCCAAGTATATGTTTCAACATTTGGTTATATGTTCGAAGAGAGAGAGGACATTTTACTAAGGTGTAAAGGAAACGCTGAAACTAATAAGACCTGGCATATATTTGTGATGGGAAACATAAAACTTAAGGCAAGTACGAAAAAGAAAGGTTGGGCTGCTGTAGGTCTTGGGTTACCAGAATTCTTGAGAGGCTCTGCTGGTGAAATTAAATGTGATTAATGCCTCCTTCGATGCAAGCAGTGTAGGAGGTGGATTTGGAATGGACCATAAGGTGAAACAAAGAATGACACAGAGTTTAGCTACACTGACACAACACACGCCATTATGGAGAAGAAAATAATTGTACTGAAAGGGGCATAAGTAAGACGTAAACAAGAAGAAGATGGGTTATGTGGTACCGGATCTCACAAGAGGAGGGAGCTTAATCCAGTGTGAATAGTCAGATCATGTAGCTGTGAGAGAGAGTTTGTTAGCTCAGAGTAAATATACGCAGTTGATGGATGAAGTAGACCAAGACAAAAAGCAAATGAATGAGCAGTTTATAAAAACGGGTACCGAACACCTGTACAAGTAGGAGAAGCAAACTTTCTGATAGTATAAAGGAATTTGGAAAGAAAAGTAAGAACGTTATAGAACGAACAAGAGCTCACAAAACAGAAACTGTAAAAAAAAAATAAATAACAGCAACAAAAAAAATGAAGATGTTCGGAAGTACAACATGAGGAGGGTTGAAATTCAAGGAGTTGTGAAAGTCGAAAGGAAACAAGTGGATGCTTGGCATGGGAAGGAACCAAATCTCTCCTCTGAAAGATGCTACTGGAGAAAAAAATGTACAGTATATATATATATATATATATATATATATATATATATATATATATATATATATATATATATATATATATAAAGTGATCGGAATAGAATATTTTTCTTTCAAACTTTACAGGAGTAACATTATGACTGAGAAGCCAGTCCAGGATATGGAAACAGTGGACATAATAATACCCAACAATACAGCTGAGGTAAACAGTCTTAATAGGAATAAGTATAGATAAAGAAGAAGGTGAAGACGATCGCATCAAGGATCTTATTAAGGATACAGGTGACTGCCCGGAACAAAAGGCAAAGACTTTTCACGAGGTGTTAAAATAAACAATAAGAAAATATATGAACTAGTTCTATACTTTCAGACTAGCCAAGTGAACAAACTGGAATGTTTCGTAGTTACGCAACAGTTAACCATATCATATTTATTAACCAGGTAACTAAGATAATTTTAGACATGAAAAGAGAGTTTCGTGGATGAGATAATATGGACAGGTCAAGTCCTTGACAGAGCAGACAACAGACGGACAACCAGGGCAACGAAGAGGCAGGCCAGAGATGTGTGAAAGAAAGAGCCAGACAAGGAGGAAAATGGAGATACGAAATAGAGAAATTTGCTGGTATTCGATGGACCAGACTAATACCTAATATTGTAGGACGAGATGGAAAAAGACGAGAGAGGTGTTCGCCCTGCAGTGGACTGACTCATGTTGCTGCTGTTGTGTGTGTGTGTGTGTGTGTGTGTGTGTGTGTGTGTGTGTGTGTGTGTGTGTGTGTGTATGTGTATGAGGAGGGGGGGGTCACGAATGTTATGTTCATGTTTAATGAGTATCCAAGCGTGTCTCATTGTGCTGCCACACGTGCTCCAAACATGTGATCGACAAGAGGAAACGAGGCTCAGGGGTCCGTCCAACGCAGACCCAAATACTGCAGCGGCTCTAACCCGGTGCGTCGCTTCGTCTTGTCGATCACATGTTTCGAACACGTGTGGCCGCACCTAACACCAGCTTGCAGGCTTTTGTTCCGTATACTTAAACATGTGTCCTTCCTTCCACACACCTACCGCTGGCAAATGATTCACGCCACGCCAGCAGATGCTTATTAACTTTATTACATTAAGAAATACTTTCCTGAATTTGCCACCCTTATCTTATCATTCAGCTAACTGCAGGAGTAATTGGCAGCGTCAGATGTGCTAATGTGCCGGGAATTATTATTAAAACGAGAATATCTGAGATGGAGTGAAGTTTATATGAAGCAATAAGCTATTAGAGAGAATTCAGGTGAGTGGTAGGAGGAGAAAATGAAAGGCAGAAGTTGGTGGACGTGCTATTGATCGGCCGATCCTGACTATAAGAAGTAATAAAAATGATTAGAAAGCCTTCAGACAGCGCATACCGCTGCCAACGCCATTGCCATTAAAAGGGATTTGGATCCGTGGATAAAGGATCCAAATCCATCCCCAAATTTAATCAATTCTTTCTTGGCCCATGGCCCACCTGTTCACAAACCTTCACTGAAATTCACAGAGAACTTTTGGAAACATTGTGCCGGATTCACTGGATCCGAATCCCCCCAAAATGTAATAATTTCTTCCATGGCCCATGGCCCACCTTTCCACAAAATTTCATCAAAATATATTCATAATTTTTCGAGCAATCCCGAATTTGCATCCGTGGATATAGGATCCTGTTCCAGATCCGACCCTAAATTTAAACATGTCTTTCTTGGTCCATGGCGCACCATTCCACAAAATCTCGGTTAAATTAATGATATTACTTTTGGATATTGTGCGGGATAGCCCGGATCCGGATCCGGATCCGGATCCCAATTTAATCATTTCTTCCTCGATCCATGGCCCACCAGAATTTTATCACAATCGGTTCATAACTTTTTCAGTAATCTCGCACCCAGATCCGTGAGTATAGAATACGGATCCAAATCCGCTCCCAAATTCAAACAATTCTTTTTTTTCCATGGCACACCATTCCACAAAGTTTCAATGAAATTCATAAAGAACTTCTGGAGATACTGTGTGGGATAAACCGGATCCGGATGCGGATCCGACAAAAAGTTTAATCATTTCTTCCTTGGCTTTTGGCCCACCCTTGCACAAAATTTCATCAAAATCAGTTCATCCCGTTTTGAGTACTCCTGCTAACAGAAAAACCAACGCAAGGTAAAACAAAACCTCTTTGGTGAAGGTAATAATAATAAAAATAACAATAATATTAACAATAATAATAATAATCATCATCATCATCACCATCATCATAATCCTCATCATCATAATAATCCATCCATCCAAAATGCAGTCTTATGTTGCCCGATGAGGAGAGTAGAAACCTGGGGCTAGGCAAGTTGGTCCTGACGTTTTAGATGAATGACCAGCCTGACTCATCCCTGAGTGGCATTACGTGAGTAATAAGCCCCAGTTGCCCCTTGGACATAAACCTGAGCAGGCTCAATCCGATTGTAGAGACTTAATTACCCACTGAACCACCTGTCGCTATAATTTAGTTATATGGTTACCACCCAGCAGAGTATATGGTTTCCTGGTGGACAGGAAACCATTTGCCTTGTCTCTCAGTTTAGAGTCACCCATAGGCAGAAGGAAGAGGAATGAAAGAAGGAAATAAAGACAGAAGAGGAAGGAAGGACGAGAGCATTTGGCAGACACCCAATAATAACAAATAATAATGCAAGTAATCATCATCATCATCATCGTCATAATAAGAGGAAAGCACTGAGAGAGCACATACCTCCGCCAATGCCATTGCTGTAGATATAGGATGCAGATCCGGATCCGGATCCGCCCCAAAATTTAATTAATTTTTTCTTGCTTCATGGCCCACCTTCTCACAAAATTTACGTTCAGATTCACTGAGAATTTTTTCAGATATTGTGCGGGATACTGCGGATCCGGATGCGCCCTATTATTTAACCATTTCCTCCTTGACCCATGGCCCACCCATCCTCAAAATTATATCAAAATCCGTTAATAACTTTTTGAGTAAAGAAGCTAACAGACCGACAAACTAACAAACAGACAAACAAACCAACGTCTGTAAAAACATAACCACGTTCGCTGAGGTAATGATAATAACGGTGACAACAATAACAATGTCACAAACATTCTAAAGCACTCAGGTGTGGTGCTCCTCAGGGTTCTGTTCCTTCACCAAGTCTCTCCTGTTCAGCAAGTATCAAAACACCACCCTTACAACCTTCCATCTTAACATTTTGAAACTAGAAGGCACTGACAGAGCGCATATCTCCGCCAATGCCATTGCAACCTTCTTTTTTTTTTGTGATATTCGTCCGAGCAATGCTGGGACACGGGCAAACAAAGAGCCCGTCAGAGATGCGCTTAACTTGCACAAGCTTGAATTATCGAGGGGGTGGGTATTCCCTGACTGTGGTGAGTAATAATTGTAAAGGAGCACGTGCAACAATGCAAGCGGCATCCACGAAATCATCCCCTGTCCGAGCAAAAGTCTTGTCAGGGTGAGACCTGAGCATGGTAGTGGCTGGGCAGTACAGAAGATAGTGAATGAGTGGCTCCACAGATGTGACCAAACAATGGGTACACGGGTCTGGCTCTGTACCGACAATTTGTTTGTAGCATGGAAACCCCAGACGTAAGCACCTGAGCCTCACTACAATATAGTTGGGTATGCCTGTAAAGGGTAACAAAAGAGAATATGATGTGGCGGTGGCATACCATGTAGCAGAGCGAGAGCCTTCTGTAACCAAAAGCTGATGTTCCTCTTGAGACTGCCTGCTAATGGTAGCAGTGAGAGTGCTAATGACGTGCGATAGGCTGGGGCACAGTTTAAATGTGACGTCAGGAAGCGAGCAAGCTGAGCGTGCTGCATCATCAGCATGCTCATTGCCGCTGATTCCAACATGACCTGGGAGCCAATGGAGAATAATAGTGGCACTCCTACGGACGAGAAGGGATGCAAAAGTAAAAATCGCCGTCAGAATAAAGACGTTGTCCTTAAGGGAGAAAGATCTTAGCCTCTGAAGGGAGGAAAGTGAGTCTGTGTGAATTACGAAATGGTGATGATGATGGTGACGAGCGTGACGCAATGCACCCAGGATGGCAGCAAGCTCTGCCTGAAAAGCGGATACACCCTGAGAGAGTCGCCAAGATTCAATTGTTTGCCCAGAGACAAAGGCCGCCCCAGCAGAGCCATCAGAGGATACTGAATCATCTGTAAAATAAGTGGCTGAGTCTGGTGAATCTAGAGCCGCAAACCAAGTAAGACCCTCTTGACAGAGGAGTGCAGGAATGGAAATTCGAGGTTTGGCTTCAGAGGGGCATACAAATTTAAAAAGAGGGGGGTCCCATGGTGGTGGATCAGTGTACCCAGGAAAGGGAGAGTCAGGATCTAGGCAGAGGCTCGCAGCAGCTCCCAGTCCATGGATAACAGCAGTTGTAGTCCGGGCCCAGTCACGCTGAGTGGCAGGCTCGGGTGGGCGGCACAAAAGACGTCGTAGGAGGGCAGAGACAGGCAGGTGGGGCCGGCACCGTATCAGCTGCAGAGTGATGACTGCCGCTCGTAGCGCAACATGATGCGCCAGAGATGGCAAACCACTCTCCATACGGAGATTGACAATCCAGGTCCAGGGTGGAGCACCCAGCATGATACGGAGTGCATTGTTCTGAATAACCTCCAGAGATCTGGAGACTGGTGGAGCGAGTCCGGTCAAACAGATGGCACTGTAGTCCACCAGGGATCAGATGGCATGTATATAAAATGTTCGGAGGACTGAGTACGATGCCCCCAAACTCCGCTTGGAGAGATAGCAGAGAGCAGCCAGTCTGGTGGAAGCACGCTCCCGCAGGTACCGAACATGGCAGGCAAAAGTAAAACCCCTGTCAAGCCAGACTCCCAGATACTGATGCACAGTGACAAGAGAGAGCTGCTGCCCCCCAAGCAGCATAGGAAAGTCTGGGGGATGGAGTCCAAAGGGCAGACACTTTGTCTTATTAAAATTTATCTTCAGTCCTAGCTCAGTACATTTGGCATGCAAACGAGAAAGGGCCAAGTCCGCCTGCATGAAGCAGTCCCTCCTAGTAAAGACGAGGGCCAGATCGTCCGCATAGCAGAGGAGGGTAATGCCAGGCCCATAGTCTACAGTTAAGAGCCCCTCCATAAGAATGTTAAAAAGGAGAGGGTTCAAAACGCTCCCCTGGGGGGTGCCGTTAGGATGTAGGCGAAAGGGGGAAAGGTGTCCCTGGAATCAGACCCCTGCGGATCGATCTTTAAAAAAATCCTGGATCCAGGATAGGAGCCTGCCTCCCACACCCCTGGCCGCAAGAGCTGCCAGGATTACAGTGGGGCTTGCCAGTTCAAAGGCTTTCTCGAGGTCAAGGAAGACAGCCATTCCCCTTCCTCCCCTCAGCTCCCCAAGGAATGACGCGAGGCAGTGGGTGGTACTCCTGCCTGGATGGTAGGCGTAAATCCCTGGGTGCAGCGGTCCCAGCCGCCAAGCAAGCCGAGCCCGCACAACCCTCTCAGCCGTCTTAGCAACACAGCTGAGAAGGGAGATGGGGCGCATGGCGGCGGGATCACGAGGCTTCGGAATTGGGTGGATAACAGCTGCCTTCCACGACCTCGGCAGACGCCCCTCAGACCACGAGAGGTTGAGCAGATCAAGTAGACGTTCTCTACCACAATCTCCAGCATGTGACAGGAGAGAGTATGTGAGCCCGTCGAGCCCCGGCGCAGTGTCCTCCCTGCGCTGCAGCGCTTTGTGGAGCTCCCCACTGGTGATCGGACAGTCAGCAGGGTCAGGCCTATCACACGCTGCCTGAATTGCTGCAGCGCGAGAGGCGGACAGCTATGCCTGTAGGGCTCTGACAGACTGCGGGAGATTAGAAGAGGCAGAGCGGACAGCAAAGTGCTGAGCAAGACGGCTGGCCTCAGCGGCAGGGTCAGGATGGGAGGGAGGGCGAGGAGGGCGTGGATCAGAGACAGACCCGATTCTCCTCCACATCTCACGGAGAGTGGAGTGAGAGTCTAGGGTACGACACCATCTGATCTGCACCTCCTCCCTAAGGCAGCGCTTCTCGGAAGCCACATGCCGCATGATGGCAACCAGGTACCGGCGGTGCGGAGATGTACGGCGCCATCGGTACTGCTTGCGTGCCGCATTGAGTCTCCGGTTCAGTTCCTTGACCCTGTCGCAGTAGAACCAGCTGTCTCGGTAGCACCTCATCGAGCACTGCCGCAGCGGGATAGCAAGAGAAGCACCTTGTGCCAAAATACTTGCTACCTGATCTGCTCTGCTCTCGAGGTCTGAGGCAGGAGGAGATGTCTCAAAGGCCGCCGTGAGAGCACGGGCAAAGGCCATCCAGTCTGCTTTGCGTAGGTCCCACCGTGGTGGAGGAGGTGGGGGTGGCGGGAGGGGAGTGAGAGGCAGGTAAACAATAAGGGCAAAGTGATCACTTGCAAGATGGGGGTGGAGTGACCACGACACCAAGCACGCTAGTGGTGCTGACACTAGGGAGAGATCGAGGCGACCTCCCGCAATATGGGTGGCCTCTGCCACATCATTTAATAGGGAGACACCACCCATCTCCTCCAGAACCAAAGAGATGTGCCATCCTGCTTCATTGGACTGAAGAGGCGAAGATAGAAAGGCGTGGTGGGCGTTATAGTCGCCCCCTATGTACACGGCTCCTCTGGCAGCCTGGGAGAACAGGTCTTCCAACTCCAGGGTGCCCCTTTGGCTCCACTGTAGGACTCGGAGGCTGGCAGCGGTGTCTGGCACTGGGGATGATCTGTCTGGAGGCCAAGGGCCCTGCGCTCTTCCTCGATCGCTGCTGTGGCTGGTGTGAGCCCTGAAGGAATGTTGACTGGCATACGAGGGCAAGGCAGAGGAAGCTGGGTGGGTAGCGGCTCTTCCACAGTTGTCTGTGTGGGAGATGATGCAGGAGGTACCAGGGAAGAAGAGCGCGGGTGTTGTTTTGCCTCCACCACTTGGTCGACGATGACGTTCACAGCCTGTACCAATGGTGCCGTTTCCAGAGGCCTGCCGAGAAGCGTCCCGAGCATCTGAGCCAAGCTTGTAGCAATTTCCATCCCCAGCATATGCAATTCTTCCCTGGTGAAGACTATGAGAGGACAGCCCGTGTTGTGGGGCGTGGGTGAAGTAAACTCCTCGACTGTCTGCCGAACTGGGGGGGGAGGAGGAGGATGGACCTCTGCAGTCGTCGTGTGACGAGTGAGAGCAGGTTGGAGGGGCGGAAACGCTGCCTTGTCTAGCACTGGGGGTGCAGTCGCTGCTGGACGGCGTTGCTGCACCCAAATGAAAGTTCCCGGAGGTGCCGGTTTGTTGCTGCTCGCCTGTTGCTCCTTCACCCAGGTGACTTGGCGTTCTCGCTCTCGATCGACAAGTGCAACTCTGGTTTGGCAGCTGGGGTGCCACGCATGATGTTTTCCCGAGCAGTTGGGGCAGCGGTTAGAGACAGCTTCCTTGGCCTTGAACTTGGCCAAGCACCTCTCCGTTTCGTGCGGGCCGCTGCACATCCCACAGACTGTGGTCCGGTTGCAAGTGGCTCTGTGGTGCCTGTATCGCTGGCACCTGTAGCAACGGAATGGCTCTGGGGTGAAGGGGCGAAGGTGATATTCTCCCCAGTTCCCCAGGTCGATCACAGGGATCAGAGGACCCCGCAGGGTGACGATGACCTGTCGAGTCTCTTCCCTGGTCCGCGCTTTCTGGCAGTGGGTTGCCTCTTCGACCTGAGGGTGCTGTAGCAGTATCTCCATAGGCATCCGCAAGGGATAACCCATGACGACTGCCTTCATTGACTGTTGGCCGGGCGTCAGCTCGACTAGCTTGACAGGGGAGGCCTCGTCCTGCAGAGCTGTTCTCAAGAGGCCGTAAGCTCCCTCGTCCTTCGGCACCAACACCGAGCTTCCATCCTGTCCTATCAAGTTGGAGCAGCGTAGCCCTGGCAGGTGACGCTCTAGTGCAGCCACGGCGTCGTAACTCATCGCATGCCCGTCCTGGACCAGCACACTGAACGCTGGGAATGCAGAGCAGGGCTTCGGATGCACGGCTACTGACATGGAGGGACGAGCAGCAGGGGGACCCCCGAGAGGAGGCCCAGTACGTACTGCCGGAGAACGGCCGTTTCCCTGGCGACCACGCCTCGATCCCTTGTGTGCCATGGGGGTGAAACCCTCATCCTCATGCAGAGCAAGATCAGAAGAGGGGGAGATCTGAGTCGCAGCAGGAGCCTCCGACGGGACCTCCAGCCACTTGGGAATACGAGCAGACCTAGCTGGCCTAGGCTCGTGAGAGGGTGCGCAGGTGGGAGCGCAAGGCTGTGGACCGAGGGCTCGGTTCATGGGGGTGCCTTGCCGTGAAGCAGGGCTGGCAGCCACACGTAGGGAAGCTGACTTGCCCTTGATGGAAGAGAGAGAGGGTGGAGCAGGTGCAACCTCCTCCATAGCCTCATGTCGGCGGGCTGCCTTGGCAGAACGGGTTGAGGCACCACGCGAGCAAGGTACCACTCCCGTAGACTTTGGTAGAGAGGGGTCAGCACAAGAAACCTCGTGAGCTGACGAGTGGGAGCTGGAGTCAGAAAAATGACGCTCCTGCTTCGTGCCTGTAGCAGGACAGGGGTTGGAGGGCCTCGACTGAGGGAGCGGGAGGCGGGAATGCCCCTGGGGCCTAGGGATGCAAGATCCCTTCATGCTGCACACACAAGCAGCGAAAAACTCAGTCAACACACACACACACACACACACACACACACACACACACACACACACACACACACACCTCACACACACAACCACTCAAACAGCACAAACAAAAAACAGCAAAAGTGGCCAAGGTCCCTACAGTGACGGGCAACCTATGCTCCCCGCCCTCTAAAGGGCGATGGGAGGCCCCGCCACTGCCCCTTTCGGGTCTTCCCTAAACTGACAGAGCCGCCCTCGCTGCCTCCTATAACTAGGCCCTAAAGGCCCCCCTTCATGGAAGTGCCCTAACGGCACCCCTTCAGGGTTCGGCGTCGTACTACAGTGAGGAACACTAACGGCAGGCCAAAAAAAAAAAAAAAAAAAAAAAACTAACACACTGCCAATCACACACAGGCAAACAGAGACAGAGTCCCAGGAAAACCTGGAAAAACGTCTAAAAAAACTTTCTCAGTGCCAGAGACTAAGTCCCAAAAGTGGCAAAAGCTGAGAAAACAGGCGAAAAATCGCCACTAGTAAATGAGACTGAGTCCAGCACCAGTGGGAGAACAGTCAGAGCTCTGCATCAGACGGTGTCTAGGCAGGGAGTCGCATTGCAACCAAAATGGATCCGGATCCGCCCCCAAATTTAATCCATTCTTTCTTGGTCTATGGCTCACCACTCCACAAAATTTCATTGAGATTCATCGACAACTTTTGGAAATATAGTGCGGGATTCTCCGGATCCGAATCGGGCCGAAAATGTAATAAATTCTTTCTCGATGCATGGTCCACCTGATCACAAAATTTCATTAAAATTCATTCATGTCTTTTAGAGTAATTCTACAAACAGAAAGACAGACACGCGGACAGACAAATAAACAAACAAATGGGGGGTAAAAACCTAACCTCCTAGGAGTAGGTAACAATGAACCTATGAACATATTCTCCAGTAACTCCTCATAGTTATACATGGCCAGTAATTTAATCAGTACGGAATGAAGAAAACCACATATGAAGTAAATAATTCTTTCAGAAATATTGTTAAAAAAACACGATAAGCAACAATCAATGCGAAACCGCCTGTTACATGTGTAATGAACCCACCTGTCACCTGTGTATGGAAAACACCTGTCATCCGTGTAATTATGGTATTTTGATTAAGTGTACCTCCTACCTTATAAGGTACTGGGAACTCACACTCGTATCACACTTACAGGCGTAGGATAAATGGTGAAAATATTATGGTGAAAGAATTGATGCTTAGATTAGATGAGACGAAGTATTTTATTACTTTTTCCTTATAACAGGCTTCATTTTTCTTTTTTTGCTGAGAAATCTGGCAGGAAAGATGTTAATGAATGCAAGATCTAATCCATATCTCCCCTAAGTTATGTAAATTCGTCTGAGGACACCTGAAAGAAAACAGAGAAAAACTCTTCCTTAGACTATTATGTTCTACTATATACATTTCCTAACCATGTGTGTGTGTGTGTGTGTGTGTGTGTGTGTGTGTTTAAACTGTGGTCTCCAGGTTTTTTTCTTATTGACATAAAACAGTCTGGGAACAACGAAAATCTTAACTGTTAATAGCAGATCACCTGGCAAAGACCTACCTCTCCCTCTCTCTCCTCCCACCTCCCACCTTCCCTCCTCCCTGTCACCGTCTTCCTTCATTTTCTCCATCCCAGCCTCTTCTCACTCTCCCTAATTATCTCCCTTCCTCTTTCTAGGTCCTTGCATGCTCTTCTCCCCCTTTCCCTCACTCCTCTCTCTTTTTCTCACCACACCCCCTTAACTCGCTCCCTACATTCTCCGTCCCTTTTTTCCTTCTCTCTCTCCTTCTTCCCTCCACTGCTTTCCATTCTCCCCCACTACTATCTGTTTCAGAGGCCATGTCGCATCGTTTTTTGAGAATAACGTAGTAAGTAACAGTTGGATCAGTATGATATTTGGCAACAGTGTGTTTCATACCCTGCGGTAATTTTTGGCAGCATAGTGGAGTACGTAAATGAAATAATTAAGGCAATTGTCCTTGAGAAATGAGGCTGAATGTCAAAATAAAGGACAGGGATACGAACGATACTATGGAAACGTAGTACCTGCCACGTGAGTGACGTCAGTAGACAGGCTCCTCCCACCACCCACACTCCCACCCCTACCATCTCCCTCCTTCCCTCCCTCCCTCTCTTCGAAACCATGGTCGAAACTTCAGTCATCGGCACATGCTTTATAGCCTATATAATGATATATTATGTAATTGACGCATCCAGTATGTGTTACTATAGTTGGTATATTTGTATTGATAGTGACACATAACAGAGCGAGAGTAGGGTAGAATGGGGCTGATAATCCCCGGCATGATAGAAGAGCATTGGTTCGGTAGAAGTGAGGAATGGTGTAGTTTTGTGGTGGAATGATACGCCATGTATATAAGGTGTTATGTGGTCCTCGTCAGCCATGGGTTCTATTTTGTAATTGCTATCGATTATAGCTCATAACTGTCGTATAATGTTTGATTTAAGCAGTATCGTAATCAAGTATTATCATGAAGCACCCAATATCATGATTACGTCCCAGTATACACCGATGCTGAGTCGGATACTCAGCGTAGGCTTATTGTTATCTTTATGGCATATTGTGGACAGATTTCAGTAATACATCATTGTAAATGAAATGAAGCATATATGTAACGGGTGGACAAAAGAAACAAAATCAATACATAAGTATTTTACTCCTCCTCACTATCCAGGAACAAGTTCCACACGGTGACACATCACCCCTGACTTCGACTCTCCTATCATGCCGGGCATTATCAGCCCCATTCTACCCTACTCTCGCTCTGTTATGTGTCACTATCAATACAAATATACCAACTATAGTAACACATATTGGATGCATCAATTACATAATATATCATTATATAGGCTATAAAGCATGTGCCGATGACTGAAGTTTCGACCATGGTTTCGAAGAGAGGGAAGGAGGGAAGGAGGGAGATGGTAGGGGTGGGAGTGTGGGTGGTGGGAGGAGCCTGTCTACTGACGTCACTCACGTGGCAGGTACTACGTTTCCATAGTATCGTTCGTATCCCTGTCCTTTATTTTGACATTCAGCCTCATTTCTCAAGGACAATTGCCTTAATTATTTCATTTACGTACTCCACTATGCTGCCAAAAATTACCGCAGGGTATGAAACACACTGTTGCCAAATATCATACTGATCCAACTGTTACTTACTACGTTATTCTCAAAAAACGATGCGACATGGCCTCTGAAACCGACAGTACCTCACCCTTACTTCTCCACATTCCCCCTTCCATCTCCCCTTACATTCTCCTCGGTCTCATCTTCCTATAAAAGACGGAATCAACACCTCTCCACTTCACTCCACTCACCTTCTCTTCCACAGCGAAGAATCAGGTAACCTCATTCGTAAAGTTAATTCAGATACAACTCATTTTATACGTGCTACCTCTTAACATTTCTTATCCTCTGGGCACTTCTCATGGTGAAAGAATGTAAAAATCTCTATTAACACTGGTTATCCTTTCACTACTACTAAGTCTTTTTTATTAAGTACGTAGTACAACCACCTGGTTTTCTTTCGGTATGGGAAAAAACTCTGACAGTGAACTGGATAAAAAATCTTGATTAACTTAAAGAAAACCGACGGCTTTCACATACTTGAGCAAAAAAAAAAAAAAAGGTTATAACTGTTTACATTTGCGGGATAAAATCTCAATGATAAATTGCTAATCACTCACTCAAGATCTCTAGCCAGAATTTTATTACCATACTCCCTCTTGGTAATTTTTTAGCAAAATCCACCTGATGGGCTAAAGCTAACTAGATTTCGTTTCTTCTATAAACTGTTTTGTTTTTTTTTGTTTTTTTCGCTCAGTATCTTTTAACAGGAACACAGCTTCATCGAAGAACTTTAAAAACTTACGGGATGTTGTTTGATCCTTGGATATTTTGACATTATTTTTCTCTAACTTGGCCTAAATCTTTCATCTCTCCATCGTGAATGCTGATTTGCAATGAGAGGTTAACACAAGAATATGATGCTAGTCAGAGAAAGGATGTAAGCGCCGAAGCGTTTTCTTATCCTACCACTGAGCTCCGTGAAATAAGCTACAAAAAGATGTAAACGTGGGACAAACTCAGGTTAAAAGGTATGTAAGCAGGTAACTTGACTAATTCTCCACTCCTCGCTCACCCTTCCCTCACTTTCCATTTTCATTTCCACACGTACTTCCCACTCATCCCTCACGTTCCCTTCCTTAACATTTCCTACCACTTCCCCACTCACTCTCCACTCATCCCCACTCTCCTTCCCCTTACCTGCCTTACCACTTCCACACTCATTCCCAACTCATGCATCATTCTCCCTCCCATTACATTCCTCCCTCACTCTCACAGACATTCCTCACTTATCCCTCATTTTCCCTCTCTTTACATTCCGTACACACACACACACACACACACACACACACACACACACACACACACACACTCTCTCTCTCTCTCTCTCTCTCTCTCCCCACTAATAGCCCACTCTTCCTCCCCTTACCACTTCCCCACTCACTTCTCATACATCTTTCACTCTCCCTCCCTTTCCTTACTTTATCAATTTCCCACTCACTCTCCACGCTCCCTCACTTCACCTACCTTCCCAACTCCCACACTCACCTTCTCTCGCTCTGCCCTACAGGCACCACCAACATCACCGCCATGCGGACGGCCTTTCTCGCCCTCTTTGTTGTGGGTCTTCTGGCCGGAGGATGTTAAGCACTGAATCTCCTGGAATGCATCGACCTTGACATTCTTATTAACCTGCTTAATTAGTGGTTGTGTTTTGGTTGCAGTCTGATTGTGACTATCATTCGCTGGTTCTCGTAATAACATGCATATTCACTCACACATTCGTGCACTCGCTGGTATCACACACACACACACACACACACACACACACACACACACACACACACACACACACACACACACACACACACACACACACACACACACACACACACACACACAAAGGCAGGATCTCAGTGTTACATGGCACGTCCTTCAGTGGCTGATAGGGGAATGTTTCATGCATATACAGTAATTGATACTGTATTAGGCAGTGCCAACCATAGAACCTCATATAGACATATATTGCTCTACTGAATGTACTGAATAAGGTGGCACTAATATTACATCTCATCAGAATCTATGTGGCAGGAAAGTGAGATTATTTGCCACTATCCATCCGACTTAACATGAATTCTAGTGGTAATGAGAGTTCGGGCTTTCCGTCTGGACCATCAGACGTCTACTAGAGTTCCAACCAAACTGCCTCCTGTGCTTACAGGCAGTGTGCCACTTAAGGTGAGAGGGTGCAGTACTGTCTCGGAAAATCAGAGACTGGGATATAAAACAAACTGATATCCATGAAAATTTACATGTACAACGTACAGAGCCTCACAGAAGATTACAAACTTGATATGTTAATGCCTGAATTAGAAAATATTAGTTGGGATATTATAGGTCTGACTGAGAGCCATAGAAAAGAAGAATTTAATTCATCTCCAAGGCAGCAAGCACTGATTTTACTGCAGAGGAACCGAAATGAAGGAGTTGGTGGTGTAATATTTCTAATTAACAGGAATTTTGCAAAGAACACTTATGTTTAGGAATATGTCAGACAGGCTAGAATGGCCTGTAATTAGACTATACAAAAGAGACACCTTGAAAGTGATTCAAGTATATGTGACACCCCTCAAAGTACAGATGAAGAAACAGACATGCATGACGACGTCGCCCAAAGTTTGGAAGAAGAAAAGAACGAATATAGTTAATTCATGGGAGACTTCAATGCAAAAGTTAGCAAATCGAGAAATGGAGAAGCACGTATGGGAAAATTCGGAGTAGTAGAGAGGAATGACTGAGGTGAGATGGTGGTAAACTGTGCCGAAATGTAAAACATGAAAATAATGAAAACATCCGTCCACAAAAGAACATGGTGAAAACGGACTTGGAGAGCCCAAATGAAGAAACAAAGAATGAAATCGAATTCATTGCAGTAGATAACACACCATCACTATTGTCACAGTTACCACAGTAATTATAGGAAGGACCATAGAGCAGTGGGCTGCACATCCGGATTCCGTTTTTGAGGTGAAGGGAAAAAGCTGATTAAAAATAAAAAGGCATGACCAGTATAAGTGGGTGAAAAGAAAACTGCTTTTCAGTTACAAATAAAGAACATGTTTCAGGTTCTTAGGTTAAGCTGAGTGTGACACTGATGAGGTGAATGACATACTAACTATACTGTTAAGGGAATGGGCGGAAGTTGTAGGGAAAGCTAATATAACCAAATCCAACGATTATTCAAAGACGACCCTTGAACTCATGATCAAGAGGAAGGATATGAAAGTAAAAACAAAGAATGATGATCTAAAACGAGCTGAATTAAATAAGCTTATCAACAAGAGGTAGAACGAAAAAAGTGAAAGAGAAACACGGATCAGATCAAAGAAAACTCACAAACCGGAAAAAGTCTGCAACAGATCTGAAGCAAAATTGCGCTAGGAAACAAACTGTATAACTGGAAGACAAAAATGATGGAGTCATCAAGTGCAGAGAATTTTTTAAAGGCAAAAAAGAAGAAACCAAAGGCCGGGAGCCCGCAAAATCATTCCCTCCAAGAATAAACAAAATCAAGATAACAGATTCGTTCGTTTTGAGATGCCTGGACACACTGCATTTCAAAGACTGGAGATCATAAGCAGTAGGAAATACAGACAGAGGGAGACATTTCCATAGCTTACCTGTTGTATTCATGAAGGACTTGGAGTAACGGTTAGCTCTTGCATTAGAGAGTTAGAAAAGAGATGTGACTGTTGTTAGACGGGTGCAAAGTGCCCACCATAGTGGTAGAAGGATGCCAGCAGACAGTTCAGAGGAGCAGTGATCATTGAAGTAGCGATAGAAAAAGAGATAAAGATGCAACAGTCCTGAGAAGAGACAAAAGTTGAAGGGAGCCAGTAAGACGAGGAGAGTTAATAAAACGAAAAGCCTTTGAAGCCACCTGCATGTGTGGAGTCTCCCCAGACATGAGAGTTGTACTTTACATAAGGGCGAATAAAACCCCTGTATAAAGTCAACAACTGTGGAGGGGTAAAGAACGCACGGAGTCTGCTTAGCACATCTAATCTCTTGGAAGCAGATTTTACAAGAGAGGTAATATGATCATTCCAAGATAAATCCCAAGAGAATGAAACCCCAAGTAAAGAGAGCTGAAGAAATTACAAAGCACTGTAAACATGAAGGAGAATAGTACTATTATAATAGCTAACTTTTCAGTTGTCAAAAATGAAATACCTGAGATAACACCAGATGAAGTAAATTTTTCTCTTAGCTGTATGAAAAACCCAGAAGATGGAATTGTAGTAGATTTACTTTCGGATGCAGGAGTAGGTCAAAACCTGCTCGCACTCTTATTTACCCAATAAGTAATTAAGAAAATTCCTAAAACATGGTATAAAGCAACAGTTATTTACTTTACAAGAAAGGCAACTCAGAGCATTTTAGTAACTATCGATCTATTAGCTTAACAGTTTTTTACAAACGCTTCACTGAAGTTCTTATAAACAGAATAACAAATCTGAGAGGAAACCAACCTCTAAAGCAGACAGGATTCCGAAGCGGGTATTCGACTACAGTTCATCTACACTCGATGAACCAGCTAATTGAGAAAACTACAAAATATAATAAACCAGTGTATTTAAGTTTTCTTAATCACGAAAAGAAATTCGACTCAGTAGAACACACAACACTTACAAATTCATTGTGGGAACAAGGAGTAAAGGAGAGCATAATAAAACTGCACGAAAATATATGCACAGTGGAAAATGCTACAGTTATATTACATAAAGACTCAGAAAAAATTAAGACTGAGAAAGGCGTGCGGCAGGGAGACACAATTTCACCAAATAAATTATTTACAGCATCCCTTGAAAACATTTTCAGGAAGCTAGATTGGGAGAAAGTTATACGTAGAGAGGAAGACAGAGGTGAAAAGATTAAAAGAGTAAGAAGAGAGTGGATGAGGAAGTTGGAAGGAGTTTGAATGTAAAGTGGAGGAAATGTAAGAAAATGTTCTGGAAAGAGGTAAAGAGAGTTAGACAGGGTGCTAAAGCAGTTAGTTGGGGAGTGAAAGATATAAATAGTAGATTACTGGTGGAGAAGGGAGAAAGAGTGAGCAGATGGAGAGAACACTTTAAGGAATTGTTGAACATAGAGAGTGAAAGTAATGCTAGTATAAGTGGCTGGGGAATGGATGGGAGAAGGAGGGAGGTGAGAAGACAGGAAGAAATCAGTAGGATGGAAGCTGTGGAAGCAATGAAGAAAGTCAAATTGGGGAAAGCCCCAGGAATTGATGGAGCGTGTGGTGCAATGCTGAAGCATGAGGGACAGATATTAGTAGAATGGATGTGGAAGATGTGCAGATTGGCCTGGGAGGAAGGTAGAGTCCCGAAGGATTGGAAGTCAGGTATAATTATTCCCCTGTACAGAGGAGAAGGGGAAAAAGAAATGTGTTGTAATCATAGGGGCATTTGCCTTCTTATTGGGAAAAGTATATGGTAGGATACTTTTCGACAGAGTTAGGGAAATAACAGAGGAATTAGGTGGTGAAGAACAGAGAGGTTTTAGGAAAGGATGAGGTTGTGTAGATCAGATATTCATTCTTAGATCTTAAGTAGAAAAGTTTCTAGAGAAGCGTAAGAAGTTGCATGCGGCCTTCATGGATTTGGAGAAAGTATATGACAGGGTGGATAGACAAGGATTGGGGAAAGTATTAAGAATATTTGGAGTAGATAGGAAATTGTTGAAGGCAGTGAAGAGTATGTATGAGGGTGCTAAGGCTGCAGTGCGTGTGGATAGTGAACTGAGTGAATTTTTCTATTTGAAGGTTGAATTGAAACAGGGATGTGCCATGTCTAAATGGTTGTTCAATCTGTACATGAATGGGGTTATAAAAGAGATACAAGTAGGGCAGTGGATGTTGGAGTGGCCCTAATGAGAGAGGGCAGTGTTTGGAAACTCCCTGTACTGTTGTTTGCAGCTGATACCGTGTTGTTAAGTGAAGACGAAGGGGAACTGCAAGGTTAGGTGGATGAGTCTGTGAGAGTGTGTAAGAAACGGAATCTAAAGGTGAATGTGGTGAAGAATAAAGTTATGATGAAGGTAGAAACCTGTACTGTACACAGGAAAAATCATCTGGTAAATTACCAATATGCTGGGAATCGAACCAGGGACTCTCAGATGAGAGCCAGGCAGCATACCACTACACCACGACCAGGTAAAAGTTAACTCACGTTGTCACAATCTTGTAACCAACGTCCCTCCGCCCCCACTGTGGGGATCAAGAGGATGAGTTAACCCCCTGGCACTCGGGCAAGTAGATGCTTTTAATCTATCCCAAGCACTTACGGCAAGTCAGAATGAAGGTAGAAACCTGTACTGTACACAGGATGATTTTTCCTGTGTACAGTACAGGTTTCTACCTTCATTCTGACTTGCCGTAAGTGCTTGGGATAGATTAAAAGCATCTACTTGCCCGAGTGCCAGGGGGTTAACTCATCCTCTTGATGCCCACAGTGGGGGCGGAGGGACGTTGGTTACAAGATTGTGACAACGTGAGTTAACTTTTACCTGATCATGGTGTAGTGGTATGCTGCCTGGCTCTCATCTGAGAGTCCCTGGTTCGATTCCCAGCATATTGGTAATTTACCAGATAAAGTTATGATCTTCGACAGAAGTGAAGTCAGTGAATGTACAGTGAAGTTGGATGAGGAGGAAATGGAAAATGTGAGTGCATTTAAGTTCTTAGGTAGTGTGATGAGTTAGGATGGAAGTTTAGAGGATGAAGTGCTTGAAAGGGTACAACAAGGAATAAAGGTTACTGGTTCCTTGAAAGCAGTTATAAGAAACAGGGAAGTGAGCATGGAAGTGAAATAGTTACAACATGACAGGATTGTGATACCAACTCTAATGTATGGAAGAGAATTTTGGACCTTGCTGGAGGGACACAAGTCAAGAGTGAGGGCAGTGGAAATGAGTTATTTGAGAGGAGCATGTGGAGTCCCATGGAGCGACAGACTGACAAATGAGGAAGTGAAGGAGCGTTGTGGTGTGGATGTGGATGTGAGAGGAAGTTTAAGGAGAAACACACTGAGGTGGTTTGGCCATGTGGAGAGGATGGAGAGTGAGAGACTGAGGAGGAGAGTGTTTGTGAGTGAGGTGGAGGGGGAGAGAGGGAGGGGGAGGGTAAGGATGAGATGGAGGGATGGAGTGGAGAGGTGATGAGAAAGGGGCGGTTGTAAGCTGGGAGCAGGTCAGTGAAATGGCGGGGTGACAGCGACATGGAGGCGATTTTTTTGTGGCCACCCCTTACGGAATATGTATACGTATACCATATATATATAAACATCTATCTATCTGTCTATCTATCTATCTATATCTAACTATCTATCTATCTATCTATCTATATCATCTAATCCTACTTTGCCCCATGAGGAGCATAGGAGCCCGGGGCTACGCAAGTTGGTCCTGACAGTTAAGATGAGAGTTACCAGCCTCACTCATCCCTGAGTGGCATTACGTGAGCAAGAAACCCTAACCATCCCATGGATGTAAACCTTCACCGGCTCAATCCGATTGGAGCGCCGTAATTACCCACTAGACCACCAGGCTCCAAAATTTGGTTGTAATTGGTTACCGCCCAACATAGTAAATGGTTTCCTGGTGTACGGGAAACCATTTGGCTTGTCACCCAGTTTAGAATGAAGGAAAGAAAGACGGAAAAGGGAATGTAAAGTCACCCGTAGGCAGAAGGACGAGGAAAGAATGAAGGAAAGAAAGACAGAAGAGGATGGAAGGAAAGAAGGATGGAGGAGAGGAAAGGACAGACACCCGAGTGCAACACTAGAACGAGTGAGTGGATGGTGAGCGCCCTCACCTACTATATATATATATATATATATATATATATATATATATATATATATATATATATATATATATATATATATATATATATACTGTATAGATAGATAGATAGATAAATATATACGGTCCATACATATAGATAGATAGATAGACTGATATATAAACTGATAGGTAGATAGATAGATACATACAGTAGATACATTTAGACAGATAGATGGATAGATAGACAGATATATGCATGGAAGTAATTCCATCTTGTTCAGTGTCTGTGATAAGTGGGTGGATAAGGGATGTGGTATTAGTGGAAGACTGCTAGACAATGGTGATTTCATGTGTGTAGTGTGTCAGGGAGAGCGGCTGGAGATAGTCAGGTGGGAAAGGATTGAACTTGCTAGTGCGTCTGTAGAGTGTGTGAAAGTGTATTTTTATTTGGGAGACATGTAATGTGCTGGAGGTGGGGCTGGAGCTGTGGCTAGAGTGAGAAGTGATTCAAAGAAGTTCTGGGAGCTGTTGCCTTTCCTGCCATTAAGAGGGTTCTCTCTCCGTGCTAAGGGATCTTTGTATGTGGCATCTCTTAAGAGTGTAATGATGCATGGTAGTGTGACTTGGGCAGCAAAGGAAGAGGTTATTCTTAGGCTTAAACGTACAGAAATGACAATGATTAGGTGGATGTGCAGTGCGTCCCTCAGTTTGAGGCCTGGAGGGGCAAGGTTTACGATGGAAAGGTTGAGGGGTAGGATGGGACTGGAGTGTATTAGTGTTGTGATGAGGAGAAGTAAGTTGAGATGGCTTGGGCATGTAAAGAAGATAGGGGATAATACCTAGGTGCAGAAAGTGAGAAGTGTTAATGTTAGGGGATTGGCTGCGAGAGGTAAACCGGAAAATACCTGGGACGAGGTCATTCCGTGTGAACTTAGGGATACCGGACTGAATAGGGAAGCTGCCAAAGATCGAACAGCATGGAAAGCGGCCATTAGAAGACCAAAGCCAACGCATGCAGTCATGTTGGAACCTTAAAAAAAAAGAACGAACGATAAAACGAAAACGATATATACTGTATATATATATATATATATATATATATATATATATATATATATATATATATATATATATATATATATATGCATAAATACACATATACTCGTATATGTATACACACACACACACACACACACACACACACACATAAAACACTCTAATCCTATTTGTTCTAGTTCAAATTTTCTTTCCACTCCGGAAAGATCGTGTATCTCTTATGCTTTTGGAGAGAGATTATAAGAGATCCAGGAACTTTCAAATTCAGCTTTCGTAGACTGACGCACGGTATTTGTGCACACTTGTTCAGGCCCCAGTCACACTGCAGGTACGACTTATCCCAAACCACCTGCGACCTGCTAGTCGTGGGTGGTTTTGGTGAGGTTTACGATCAGTCTTCATATGTCCTGGTCTAGCAGCAGGCCACCATGGCGACCAAAAAATTGTCGTGAGGTTTTTCGTGCTGCACGAAAAACCTCCCTGCGACCACCGATGTCGTGGCACGGAAGTTGCTTGGTGGGTGAATGAACTGCATCTGGCCGGCTTACGGACTGCGACTGGTCGGCGACACGTGATTTTTAAGCGGTGGTTGCCATCTGGATGGAGGCCAGTCACCGCCCGCTCTGTGTGGTGGCTGTCCACACTCCGTCAAGGAGACGACTGGACTGTGGCGGCCGCCGTCCACAAGCCTCCTGTCCAGGGTGGTAATTGAATTCCGGACACCTTCCAGCCAGCGATTGGCCGAGCGACAGGTGGTGGGCTGGACCGAGACCAGCTGCCGGCTAATCTGTGGCTGTTGTCGGTCTAGTGGCTGCGGTCTAAATTGCAACAGGATGCGGACCGGCTTCCATTTGTCGGCGGCCTGCCGACGACCGACTGGCCACCCGTCGGCGTCTTGACCTGTGTGTACCTGGCCATGGTCGTCGTTCGGCCACCCACTGGATGGACGCTGGACGGACACTGGACGACCACTGGTAGCTGATCGGTGGCATGACTGCTCGGAGACCTCTGTGGTTGGTGACTGGTTTCGCGATTTTCAGGTTTGCGACAAGTTGTACCTGCAGTGTGACAGGGGCTTTACTAATGCCAGTGACTTCAAATGACCTCGGAGGTCAACCTTAGTTGCCTATGTCGTAACTGGAGGTCATGTGAGTCTCCATGCCAATAATTGGGCTGCTGGGTCCAGTCGTTCGTGTGTGTATTATCGGTGACCTCTAATGACATCCTACCAGTGACCTCAAATGACCTCGGAGGTCAACCTCACATAGCCTATGTCCGAATTGCAGGTCATGTGAGTCTCCATGTCAAAAAATGGGTTGAAAGGGTTACCCGGCATTGCCCTGGTCAAAAAGGGAAAAATTCTACCGGTGACCTCAAATGACCAAGATCTGAGTTTTGACCCCTCTGACACCATCCTTGGGTCACCCTGATTCAGAATATATATGGGTCTGGGGGTCTCTGGCCTTTGGTTTTGGCGTGATTGAAGGATAAACAACCAAATAAACAAACAACTCGGCTCTTTTATATTTATGGCAGCTGGAGTAACGTGCACTGCAGGTCCAAGAAGAAGAACACTAAAATCCTATCTGTTCTTGTTCAGTCTTTCTTTCTGCTCCAGAACGACCATGTACACACGAAAGCACTAGTTTCCCCCCCTAGTAGCCGGAGTCGAGGCCAGTATATATATATATATATATATATATATATATATATATATATATATAATCATCAACATCAGCCGTTTGAGTATCCACTGCAGGACCGGCCTATCCCGACCGAAGTCAGGACGATACAGCCAATGTATCTCTACCAAGTTGCTTAGGCTGTCTAGTAGAGACTGTATGTAGGGTGAGAAGTGCTTGTAAGTGTAATTGTAGTGTCGGAGTGGCTTTGGATGTGTGTAGTCTGTGAGCCAAGTGTAATTGGCCCGTGCAAACCGACTGGGTGCAAGCATGCTTTATAGTAAGCGACACTGGTTCAACCACAGCGCCACTTGTGTCCGCCAATGATGTATGTGGCCGGGTGAACACTCCCAAAGTTTATTACCCTTCGGGGCGCGAACCCTGGCTCACCCGTGTACGAAAACGCACACTCTACCACTGTACCATAGAGGCTCATATACAGTATATATATATATATATATGTATATATATATATATATATATATATATATATATATATATATATATATATATATATATATATATATATATATATATATATATATATATATTTAGATAGGTAGATAGATAGATAGATATCATCATCATCATCAGTCATTACAAGTCCACTGCTGAACTCGCCAAACCATCTCCATGAATTCCTTGACTGAGCCAATCTCTGCCACGTTCTTCTTGCATATATGTTTATCTCATCTCTCCACCTCCTGTCTGGCCTTTTTCTGCTATGCTTACAATCTCTTCGTGTCCAATCAGTCGGCCTGTTGCTCCATCGGTTATCCATTATTCTTGCTACAAGGCCTGCCCACCTCTATTTCTGTTCTTTTATAACTTCTATAATGTCTCTGACTATAATCTGCTCTTTCATCCTAGTTAATCTTTTCCTGTCTCTTAAAGATATTCACAACACTGACTTTTCCATTGCTCTCTGAGATCATATAAGTTTATTTTCCAACGATTTTGTTAGATTCCATGTCTAACAGCCGTACCTCATAGCTGGAATTATGTATTCGTTATGTACTTTCGTTTTATACATATTGGCCAGCTACTTTTCGTAATGTGTCTATGTTTTCGAAAGATTTCCATCCAACTGTAATGTGTCTATTCATTTCGCTATAATGGTCCCAAATAATTGTACTTCTCGACTTCTTCAAGAGTTTCTTTCGTTTATTCTGAAGAAGCTCTTTGGTGCATGTGGATTAAACATTAGTTTTACTCCGGTTCATCTTTAGCCCTACTTTGAGACTTACTCTGTTCAGGTCATTTAACATTTCTTTCAGAGCCTCTGCGGTTTCTGAGATTAGGACAGTGTCTCTGCAAATCTTAAATGATTTAGCTTTTCTCCATCTATGTTTACTCCTTTGTTTTCCTGGTCTAGCTTCCTGAAAATACTTTCTAGGCATATTGTAAAAAAACTTGGTGAAATTGTAGCTCCGTGACACGCCCTTCCCAATCTAAATTTTTTTTTCCGAGTTTTTATGTAATTTAACTGTAGCAGTTTCCTCTTTCTATGTGTTTTCGAGCAGTTTCACAATCTTCTCATTTACTCCTTGTTCTCGTAATGAATTTACAAGTTTTGTGCTCCACTGAGTCAAAAGCTTTTTCGCAATCAAGACCTAAACACAGTAGATTATTATAGTCTGTAGTTTTCTCAATTAGCTGATTCATTGTGTGTAGATGATCTGTAGTCGAATACCCCTCCCCCTCCTCGAAATCCTGCCTGTTTACGAGGTTGGTTCTCTTCCAGATTTGTTGTTATTCTGTTCGTAAGGACTTAAGTGTTTGTGAATGACTGAAAATTAGCTACTGAGTCGATTATTACTTAGACCTTCTGAGACGCCTTTGTGGAAAATCTCTCTCTCTCTCTCTCTCTCTCTCTCTCTCTCTCTGCAGATATATAGATAAATAGATAGATGAATAGTTAGATAGATAGATAGATATTTAGAGAAAAAAAATTGAGAAGGAATTTATTGAACATGTAGTTTTGGCAGGGATACATATTATAACATACTTCCAGTGTCATTAACAATAGAAAAAAAGACAACAAAGGAAGATAGTCAGGTGATGTTTTCCTCTGGCTAATAAAACTGAAAATTAATTCTACATGTCGAATTTTTCCATCCACCTAGGGATTACAGTGGTATTGGTCTGGAGTATACCAGTCTATGTTTCGTATGCTATTAAGTAAACAAATTACCTCCAAACTCCTATGACAATTTAAATCAATAAGCTGGCTCACAACCTTCATCTCGAGTGGCACCTACACCACTACCCCACATGGCATTCATTGCTATTATTCATAGGACTCCTGTAAATAAAGGTAGAAGTGGTTTAGCTGTTCAGGTCCCCCTATAGCAGTAATATACTGTATAGCAGAAGTAAACTGCAGTTATATAAACAAGAGTGATTGGTGATTTTTGGCAATGTGATGGCATATATCCTTGATGATTTATATATTTGTCTAATTAGCAACCGGTAAAGCGTCGCATTACCCTCATATTTTTCTAAATGAAGATAATACTGTAGAAACATTGTTGTTTGGTTACTGATTATGAGCTATGTGAAGCCTTGACGCCAAGCAAAACTGCCATTACCCATACTGCCTTAAATTCTTAGGAATTTTATAAGGGTGTCCACCAGTAAGAGCAGAGATTACTTTAATTAGCAATGACGGCCATCACGTACTGCTTTGACCAGTCGATTTCTACCATTCCCATTCCTATGACCTTTGTGAAGCTATGAAGATTAGGGAAAGCTGACTTGTTTTACTGCTCCACTGGAAAACTGATTTGCTTTACTTATTCACCGGGAAGTTGACTTACTTTACCTTTCCACTGTCGATACCTTCCACGCCACCATTTTGTCCTCAACGTAGTCTGGAGCTTCAGTTTCGTTGCATCAGCCTCGCATCGTCACTTCTGTATTCAGCTGTAATTTTAGCCTTTATTCATGCCCTAAAACAGATATGAATGGGTTATTACTGTGGCAGAGTTAATCCTGTGCCAGTCTGTTACGTCCTGACTATCGGACCATGTAAAACCAATAAAGCGAATCAGTAGTAGAGTGAACTTTAGTGGTCTTTTCGATTTTCTCTAGGACCTGTATGAAGCGAGCAGGTACGTTGTCGGCCAACATATGTAGTGTTTCAGACTTCAGTTCTTCCTAACACTTGGTCACCTCTGATCCCACCTTGGTGGGAAAAGAAGAGTCTACACAACTTAGTCTTTATGATCACCCCTAATTTCTTTATAGACGAAATATCCGTCTGTCTGTATGTCGATACCTCTCTGTATGCATGTTTGTCGGTCCAAGTTTCTGTGTGTGTGTGTGTGTGTGTGTGTGTGTGTGTGTGTGTGTTTGTGTGTGTGTGTACGCTCGAGTTCATGAGTTTCATTGTGTACTGTGTGTGAGTGTTTGTGTGCATATCTCTCTCTCTCTCTCTCTCTCTCTCTCTCTCTCTCTCTCTCTCTCTCTCTCTCTCTCTCTATGGAGCCTCTGTGGTACAGTGGTAAAGTGTGAGTTTTCGTACACTGAAGAACAAGGGTTCGCGCCCCGCCAGGGTAATAAACTTTGGGAGCATTATTCTGGCCTCTTACTGCATTGGCGGACATCAGGGTTGCTGTGGCTGAACCAGTGTCGCATACTATAAAGTATGCTTGCACCCAGTCGGCTTGCACGGGCCGATTACACTTGGTTCATAGACTACACACACATCCAAAGCCACTCCAACACAACAGTACACTTACAAGCACTTTTCACCCTACATACAATCTCTACCAAACAGCCTAAGCCACTTGGTAGAGATACATTGGCTGCATCGTCCCAGCTTCGGTTGGGATAGGCCGGTCCTGCAGTGGACACTCAAACGGCTGATGAGATGAGATGATATATATATATATATATATATATATATATATATATATATATATATATATATATATATATATATATATATATATATATATATATATATATCTGTATGTATGTATGTATGAATCTATGTGTGAGTGTGTGTGGGGGGAGGGGTGTCTCTGAATGTTTGTATCTGTGAATGAGTGTAGCAAGGTTCACTGGAACCTAATCTTGTATGACAATATGTCATAAAAAACTTTGGAGTTACTTGTAGAGAAGTTATATATATTAGACTTGTGGACGAGCGGTTGTTATACTTTAGTAGCTTTGTAAGTGGATAATCTTCTTTCCCATTTCTCATTCAATGACAAGGAGAGGTAAAGAATAGTATGGGACTATTTTTATTTGTCTTGGAAATATTAACAAGTCTCTCACACAAAGCGAAGTATAAAGTAGAGTCCCGGGAGCTATCTCCCTGTCTCGCTCTCTCTCTCTCCCTCTCAAGTTGCTAAGCCCTTCTCCCTACGACCTGCCTGTTCTATGGCTAGCTTCCTTCTGATCTCTCTTTCCTAAATTCTGGTGTAGCAGGGGTTGTGTCACGTGTGTCCACTGTGGTTGGAAAGTTCTAGAAGCCTGTGTGTGAGTATGTGTGTATGTGTGTGTATGGTCACGAGGCACTGTCGTGTGCCTATAAAGCATTCCTTGAGTTAAGAGTGTGTAAGCATGTTTAGCACTGCTCGATTCTTGCAGACACAGTACCTTCTCATCATCTGACTTCCTGCTTCTATGTGTCTCTCTATCTATCTATTTATCTATTTATCTATTATGATTTGTAATTATAATATGGACTCATAACATATGCTCGGCCGCGCCGCTGACGGTCCTCCGACAGCAATCACCATTGACATACGCTAATCTATTAGTACATAATATTGATTATATATACATGGGTGAGACAGGAGGGTGGAAGGGTTGTTGATAGAGCCTTGATGGACTATGTGGTTGTGTCTAGGAATGTAATAGGAAGATTGTTGGATGTGAGAGTTCTGAGAGGGGAGGGTGGAGGTATGTCTGACCACTACCTGGTGGAGGGAAAGTTAAGAGTAGGTAAGAGATGGGTGAGAGCTAGGAGGGTTAGGTGTGGCAGAGAGGTTTTGAAAGTGAGTGAGTTGGATAAAAGAGAGAAAAAGATAGAGTATCAGGAGAAATTGAAAGATGAGTGGAACGCAGTGAAAGATCGGGAAAATGGCAGCGTGGAGGAGGAATGGCAGTTGTTTAAGAGTGCTGTGGTGGGGCATGCAGAAGTGGTGTGTGGTGTGAGACGTGTGGGTGGTGGTGTAAGAAAAGGAAGTGAATGGTGGTGCAAGGAAGTAAGTATGGCTGTGGCTGAGAAGAGACAGGCATATGAAGTGTGGCTGCAGAGGAAGGATGAGATGTCATATGAAAGGTATAAGGAAAAGAGGAATAGAGCGAGAAGGGCTGTGCGTGATTCTAAAGTGGCAGCAGATGAGAGGTGGGGTAGGCGGCTGACAGAGAATTTTCAACAGAATAAGAAAATGTTTTGGAAGGAGGTGAAAAGGGTGCGAAAGGGAGAGTCTGGGAAGGAAGAACGAGTAAAAGCAGAGGATGGAAGGATGTTAACTGAGATGGATGCAGTAAGGAAGAGATGGGCAGATTATTTTGAAAGATTGTTAAATGTAGAGGAGGAAAGGGTGGCTGAGATTGTGGCGGATGGAAGGGTGCAAGGAATAAATGTGTTGGGAGAGTTGAATGATTCTTTGATCACGAAGGAGGAAGTGGAGAAAGCAGTAACGGAGATGAAAACAGGGAAAGCTGCAGGTATGGATGGATGTGCTGTGGAATGCCTGAAGGGTGGTGGAGTGACTATTGTTGACTGGTTAGTAAGATTGTTGAATGTGTGCTTTGAGAAAGGTATGGTGCCAATTGACTGGGCAAGTGCTTGTGTGGTCCCGTTGTATAAAGGCAAGGGTGATAAGTATGAATGTACTAGCTTTAGGGGTATAAGTCTGTTGAGTGTTGTAGGTAAGGTGTATGGTAGAGTGTTAATTTTGAGAGTTAGAGAGGGTACAGAGGGAGTGATTAGTGATGAGCAGTGTGGCTTTAGGAGAGGGAGGGGATGCGTTGATCAGGTGTTTGCTGTGAGACAAGTGTGTGAAAAGTATTTAGCGAAAGGCAAGAATGTGTTTTGGGCATTTATGGATTTAGAGAAAGCGTATGATAGAATTGATAGGGAGGCTTTGTGGACTGTTTTAAGATTGTATGGACTTGATGGTAGGTTACTAAAAGGGGTGAAAAGTTTTTATGTAAATAGTAGAGCGTGTGTAAGAGTGGGAAATGCTGTGAGTGATTGGTTTCCCGTGAGAGTGGGGCTGCGACAGGGATGTGTGATGTCGCCTTGGTTGTTTAATATTTACATGGATGGTGTTGTAAGGGAGGTGAATGCAAGAGTTTTAGGTGGTCTGAGTCTGGTAAATGTTGATGGAGGAGAGTGGAATCTGAAGCAGCTGCTGTTTGCAGATGATACCGCACTGGTGACTGATTCAGAGGAGAGATTGAGACAGTTCGTAGAGGAGTTTGGAAGGGTGTGTGAAAGGAGGAAATTGAAAGTAAATGAGAATAAGAGTAAAGTGATGAAGTGTACGAGGTTGATAGACGGTAGGGGGATGAATATAGTTTTGAATGGTGAGTTGCTTGAGGAGGTAGATTGTTTTAAATATCTAGGGTCACATGTTGCTGTGGATGGAAGAATAGATGCAGAAGTGAAGTTTAGAATAAATGAAGTAGGAAAGGTGCTGGGAGGAATGAAAAAAGTGTTTAAATGTCGTTCACTTAGAATGGATGTAAAGAGAAGGCTGTATGAGGGTGTTGTGGTACCGACTGCATTATATGGGGCTGAAACATGGAATATGGGTGTAGCAGAGAGGAAAAGTTTGAATGTAATGGAGATGAGGTGTCTGAGGAGTATGTGTGGAGTGACGCGTATGGATCGAGTGCGAAATGATGAAGTGCGAAGGAGAACTGGAGTTGTTCGGGAAATGGCTGGTAGAGTTGAGCAGAGGGTGTTGCAATGGTTTGGGCATATGGAGAGAATGGATAATGAGCGATTGGTGAAAAAGATAACTAGATCTGATGTGAGAGGTGTAAGGCTGAGAGGAAGACCACGAATAGGATGGATGGACAGTGTGAAGAGAGCGCTGGATGCGAGAGGGATGTCTGTTGAGCAAGGAAGAGTGGCTGTGCGTGACAGAAATAAATGGAGAGAAATTGTGAATGAATAAGTGATGACGCAGCCTGAGGGGATATTCTCCCGCATTTGGTCTGATCAGCTAGTCAGGTCAGGTGCGGGTAAGGGGATGGGTGTATTATGATGTGGCAGGGGTAAACCAGTTCTGCTGTCGGGCCCTGCTGCGGATGTCACTGATTGCATTGTGCAGTTGACCGTTGTGCGGTGTGGTGCGGTGAGGATCTGTCCGTTCTCCCCTTTGGGGCTAAGATGCGAATAAATGTGTTTGAATGGATGAGTAAATGAAGAGTGAGTCGTCCTGTCTCGGCTACCTCCCTTTCCTTGGGGGAAGCAGCCTAGGTATATAGATAGATAGATAATATTGTATACATATAACATTCATAGTAAATAGCAATTATCCAGTAATATTACATTTTAAACAAGTTGTATACATATTTGAATAAATGCAATGGTAATACTGCTAGGTTATACATTACATATTGAGTTATCCCTTTAGTAATGTCTAATATTTCACCTAACTTGTATGATGATACTGGTAATACAGAATTGTGGTAGAGTTGTATGACTTATAACATTGTAGTAGCATTGTGGTAATACATAATTGTAACATTTTATGAATTGTTACATAATATTGTGGTAATGCATAATTGTGTTGGCCTTATAATTGTAGTTACATTTTGTTAATGCAACTGTTACATAAGTGTCTTGGCCTTATAATTGTAGTTAAAGTTACATAAAGGTTACATCTTGTTAATGCAACTGTTACATAATTGGCAAAGTGTAACATAAAGCAATCGTTTGTCGCTACATAAGTGTTACATATCGTTTGTAGTTACATAATTGTAGTTAAAGTTACATAAAAGTTACATCTTGTTAATGCAACTGTTACATAAATGGTACATATTGTTTGTAGTTACATAATTGTACCAAGTGTAACATAATGCAATCGTTTGTCGTTACATAATTGTTATATATCGTTTGTAGTTACATAATTGTAGCAAGTGTAACATAATGCAATCGTTTGTCGTTACATAATTGTTACATATCGTTTGTAGTTACATAATTGTAGCAAGTGTAACATAATGCAATCGTTTGTCGTTACATAATTGTAATAATTGCAGTCCTGACATATGAATCCGGTCATGCTGCGGTCGATGATAGTGATGATGTGCCATGCCACTTGCTTGTGGAGACAACAATTTGCTTTTTTGTTTGTAGTTTATGTGGTATTTTGGCATTTGTAGTAACACTTACACTTATTTTCATTTGTTTGTTATGTGATCTTACTCAATTTCTCTCTTTTGCTTTCTTACTTTTTTTTTTTTTTGTATGTATTGATTTTCTATAGTTTGTTTTTCTTCGCTTGTGTACGTTTTTTCTATGTTGTTCATGGTTGCATAATTACTGGCTAATTTCCTTGGGATACTTTTTTAAAGTTTAGTTTATATTGCACAGGTATTACTGAAAATGATATTATATAGTCCCATATTTTGTTATTTTATATATATAAAAAAATATATATACACTATATACAGTATTAACTATATACACTGACTTGTTGTTCACTTGTACGTACCTATCGTGGGCAATATATGTGTCAGCATTGTGTGGAAATCATTGTCTTCACGATTGTGTTGAAGATGTTCACTCTTGCTAACGTCATTTGTGTTGGCCATTTTTTTTTTCTAGTTTACCTTGTAACTTAATTTATATGTTTCCACTAGGTAGCTTTAATTAATAAATGTTAAATACAGTTCTTTTAATCGCTCACTGAGTAACTGTGATGGTATATTTTCTTGATCACTTTGTAGATGTAATAATGTATAGCTGTATGTATGAAACACGTATTTTATGTAGGTATAAATGGTAACACTCGTTGGTAGTAAATTAATGTTATAATAAATGAATGAATATATGCAGTGTAGAATATTTATTGTTGGTGATTGTTTAGTGTTGAGTTATGCAGATAACTGAAGTAAGTATGTGTATTTAAGCTGTAACTATAAAGCACGTTTTATATGTTTGTGCAGAAGCTTATTGTCTATCACTGTGTATTGTATAAATGAAGTAACTCACTAATTTTTACCGTGGTGGTAATGGTGTTAGTGATGGTGCAGGTGGTGAGTTGACTGACGTGGCGTCTTTTCAGCAAGCAAGCATGATGACGTCGACTTCCCACACTGGTAGTTGTGGTGAGTGAATGAGTAGCGATGAGTAACTTGAGTGAAGATGAATAAGATAAGTTGTGAATATGGACTTGGTATTTGCTTCGTCGTCTTGACCTCTTCACTCCTGCGTCAGCGGTGGGGGTTGGGTGGACGTAGCAGAGAGAGGAGGGTGAGGTCTGGTGGTTATGAGTTATGAGTCGTGCCTCACTCTTCGTTTTGTTTGTTTTGTATTTTCTTACTTGATGTATTCTTGGTCTTTTTTTCTTGTGATTTACTCGTTGTAGGATGAAGACTGCCGCTACTTGTAGGTGCATGTAGAAGATTATACAGACGACTCGTAGAGTTGTTACTTGTAGTTGATTGTAGATGGTTGTAGTTCGTTCACTGTAGAACTGAAATTAATCTTGTAGAGTGTCGCCTGCTTTTGTAGAAATTCACTGTTGATTCGAAGACGAGGTGCGTTCTTTTCGCTGCTACCAAATGTCATTAAAAACTTTGTAGTTACTTGTAGAGAAGTTATATATATTAGACTTGTGGACGAGCGGTTTTTATACTTGAGTAGCTTTGTAAGTGGATAATCTTCTTTCCCATTTGTCATTCAATGACAAGGAGAGGTAAAGAATAGTATGGGACTATTTTTATTTGTCTCGGAAATATTAACAAGTCTCTCACACAGAGCGAAGTATAAAGTAGAGTCCCGGGAGCTATCTCCCTGTCTCGCTCTCTCTCTCCCTCTCAAGTTGCTAAGCCCTTCTCCCTACGACCTGCCTGTTCTATGGCTAGCTTCCTTCTGATCTCTCTTTCCTAAATTCTGGTGTAGCAGGGGTTGTGTCACGTGTGTCCACTGTGGTTGGAAAGTTCTAGAAGCCTGTGTGTGAGTATGTGTGTGTATGGTCACGAGGCGCTGTCGTGTGCCTATAAAGCATTCCTTGAGTTAAGAGTGTGTAAGCATGTTTAGCATTGCTCGATTCTTGCAGACACAGTACCTTCTCATCATCTGACTTCCTGCTTCTATCTGTCTTTCTATCTATCTATTTATCTATTATGATTTGTAATTATAATATGGACTCATAACAAATATACTTTTCATGATGTGGCATCACCTGCGCAGAAGGTACTCTCATCTGATCATCACACTGGGTGCCGTTTTCAAGACTCCAGTATCTGCATTTTTTTGTAAATGAATATCGTCCTTTGCCGCTAACTTGATAAATGTTTCCCGTCAAGTAACTCCAACGAGTTAGATCCCAGTGTTAGGTTTGCTGGAAAGTTAGTAGAGAGATTTGCTTCAGTGGATTATGATGTTGCTCTTAAAATTACTGAGAACTAAGGCCGGTATTAGTTTTAGTTTGCTTCCTGAGAACACTCATGATCCATTCTCTGAGCTTGACGACTCCATCAGGGACTTTAGAGGGAAGCATCCCATCTGCTTTGGAAAATTGCAGGATTTTCTGCACAGTTTACAACTTCAAATCCTTTACATATTTCCTTACTGAAAGGTGGAATACAAATGTGGGCGATTGTATGCGTGTATGCGCCAAGGCAAGATCGTGCAAGCAGAGTGAGAGAAGAGTTCTGGACAAATGTGGAAGTGTGCATGGAAAAGTTTGGAAGATATGAGAGAGTGTTTTTGATCGGTGATATGAATGGTAAAGTAGGGAATGTGAAGGTTGATGGAATAGTTGGTGAGTGGGGTGTGCCTGCTGAGATAGATGAGAATGGTCGTGCGTTAGTGGACATTTGTGCCGGGAGGGGGTTGGTGATAGCCAATACCCTCATCAGGCACAAAATGATCCACAGGTATACATGGCGAGTGATGAGAAGAGTGGGTGGTGAACTGAATGAGAGGAAGGCAATGATTGATTATGTGTGTGTGGATGATAGGATGCAAAGATGTGTAATGGATGCAAGAGCTTATAGAGGTTGGGGGAATGGACTTTCTGACCAATACTTGGTGGTGGCCAATATCAATATCCAAGTAAGATGGAGAAATACAGTAGAAGAAGAGAAGGACGGAAGGAAGGAGTAGTTGCAAGGAGAGTGGAAAGGTTGCAAGAGGATGTGAAAAAGGCAGAATATAAGAGAGCAGTGGAGGAACGATTGGATAAATATGAATTGGAGCAGATGGGGGACGTGGAAGGTGTGTGCAAGACATTCACAGAAGAAATATGTGCAGCATGTGATGTGGTGTGTGGGGTGAAGAGAAGTCGGAAGGGGGTGCAAGGAACAGCATAGTGGAATGAAGAGGTGGGACAGGCTGTGGCACACAAGAAGAAAGCATATAATGAATGGATGAGAAAGAGGGGCGTGGAAGAAGTTGAGAGGCGGAAGAGAGATTTACATGTACAAAGGAAGAGAGAGGTGAAAAGGTTAGTAAGAGAGAGTAAGAAGACAGTGGATGAGGAATTTGGAAGGAATTTGAGTGTTAAGTGGAAGAAATGTAAGAAAATGTTCCGGGAAGAGGTAAAGAGAGTTAGACAGGGTGCTAAAGCAGTTAGTTGGGGAGTGAAAGATAAAAATGGTAGATTACTAGTAGAGAAGGGAGAAAAAGTGAGCAGATGGACAGAACACTTTAATGAATTGTTGAACATAGAGAATGGAAGTGATGTGCGTATAAGTGGCTGGGGAATGGATGGGAGAAGGAAGGAGGTGATAAGACAGGAAGAAATCAGTAAGATAAAAGTTGTGGAAGCAATGAAGAAAGTCAAATTGGGGAAAAGCTCCAGGAATTGATGGAGTGTGTCGTGAAATGCTGAAGCATGGGGGAGAGATAGTAGTAGAATGGATGTGGAAGATGTGCAGATTGGCCTGGGAGAAGGGTAGAGTCCCGGAGGATTGGAAGTCAAGTATAATTATTCCCTTGTACGAAAGAAAACGGGAAAAAGAAGTGTGTGGTAATCATAGGGGCATTTGTCTTCTCAGTGTAATAGGAAAAGTGTATGGTAGGATACTTATTGACAGAGTTAAGGAAATAACAGAGGAATTAGTTGAAGAAGAACAGGGAGGCTTTAGGATGGAAAAGAGGTTGTGTAGATCAGATATTCATTCTTAGATCTTTAGTGGAAACGTTTCTAGAGAAGGGAAAGAAATTGCATGTGGTCTTCATGGATCTGGAGAAAGCATATGACAGGGTGGATAGACAAGGATTGTGGAAAATATTAAGAATATATGGAGTGGATGAGAAGTTATTGAATGCTGTGAAGAGTATGTATGAGGGTGCTAAGGCTGCAGTGCGTGTGGATGGTGAACTGAGTGAATTTTTCTCTTTGAAGGTTGGGTAGAAACAGGGATGTGTCACGTCTCCATGGTTGTTCAATCTGTACATGGATGGGGTAATGAAAGAGATACGCGGTAGGGCAATGGGTGTTGGAGTGGCCCTAGTGAGAGAGGGTAGTTCTTGGAAACTTCCTGTACTGCAATGTTACTGTGTTGTTAAGTGAAGACGAAGGGGAGCTCCAAAGCTTGGTGGATGAATATGGAAGCGTGTGTAAGAAACGGAATTTAAAGGTGAATGTAGGGAAGAGTAAAGTGATGGTCTTTGAGATAGGTGAATTCAGTGAATGTACAGTGAGGTTGGAAGGTGAGAAAACGGAAAATGTGAGTACGTTTAAATACTTGGGGATTGTGATCGAGTCTGGCATAAATTTTTTATTTCCAAACTGCCCTCTTACGGTTTCTATCCTTCTATCTGTGCTTTCATCTCTAGCTTCCTTTCTGGTCGTTCTATAACCGATGTTGTAGACGGCCATCGTTCTTCTCCTAGATCTATTAACAGTGGTGTTCCTCAGGGCTCTGTCCTATCACCAACTCTCTTCCTTTTATTCATCAATGACCTTCTAAGCTGTACATCTAACCCTATCCACTCATACGCTGATGACTCCATCCTTCACCTTTCCATTCGATTCCCACAAAGTCTATCTCAGCAGTTACTTCAACAAACAAGGAATGAGGCTATGGCACACCCAATGTCTGACTTGGTTCGTATCTCTGACTGGGGTAAAAATAATCTGGTTGTTTTTAATGCATCAAAGATTCAGTTTTTGCACCTATCAACCCGACAAAATCTTCAACAGGTATACCCACTAATGTTTGATAATATTCAGCTTAATCCTGCATCATCGTTGAACATGCCTGGGGTTTCATTTACTCAGGACTTATCTTGGAAAGATCATATTACATCTCTTGTAAAATCTGCTTCCAAGAGATTGGGTGTGCTAAGCCGACTCCGTTCCTTCTTTACCCATGCACAGTTGTTGACTCTATACAGGTTTTATCCGGCCCTGCATGGAGTACAACTCTCATGTGTGGGGAGGCTCCCCACATACAGCTCTTCTCAATAGGGTGGAGTCAAAGGCTTTTCGTCTCATTAAATCTCCCCCTCTTACTGACTCCCTTCAACCTCTGTCTCTTCGCCGCACTGTTGCATCTTTATCTCTTTTCTAGCGCTACTTCAATGGTCACTGTTCCTCTGAACTGTCTGCATGCATTGCTCCACCTCTACAGCAGGCGCATAGCACCCGTCTAGCAGCAAACTCTCACCCCTTTTCTGTCCAACTCTCTAATGCAAGAGTTAACCGTTACTCCCATTCCTTCATTTATGCAACAGGTCATCTCTGGAACTGTCTCCCTCTGTCTGTATTTCCTGTTTCCTATGATCTCCAGTCTTTCAAATGCAGTGTGTCCAGGCATCTCGAAATGAATGGATCTTGAATTTGGCTCTCTCTAGTATTTTGTTTTTCTCTTGGAGGGAACAGTTTTGCTGGCTCGTTGCCTTTGGTTCCTTCTTCCTCATATTTAAAAAAAAAAAAAAAAAGACAACAGGTTGCTGGTTCCTTGACAGCAGTGATGAGAGACAGGTAAGTGAGCGTGGAAGTGAAAAAGTTGTTGCATGACAGTATTGTGATACCATCTTTGAGGTATGGAAGTGAAGCTTGGACGTTATTGGAAGGACACAAGTCAAGAGTGGAGGCAGTGGAAATGAGTTATTTTAGAGAAGCCTGTGGAGTCACATGGAGAGACAGGCTGAGAAATGTGGATATAAAGGAGTGCTGTGGTGTGGATGTGGATGTGATAGGACGCGTTAGGAGGAACACACTGAGGTGGTTTGGCCCTGTGGAGTGGATGGAGGGTGAGAGACTGACGAGGAGAGTGTATGTGAGTGAGGTGGAGGGGGGAGATGGAGGGGGAGGCCTAGGATGAGATGAAGGGATGGAGTGGAGAGGTATATGAGAGAGGGGGGTGTGCGTTGGGAGCAGGGCAGTGAAATGGCGGGGAACAGAATGACGTGGAGGCGATTTGTTTGTGGTCGCCCCGCACGGGATTAAGGTGTCTGGCAATAGATAGATTTTCGTATTACTATGGTCTTCATTATGCAGTTTATAAACAGCTTGAATATTTTTTTGTCAAACACCTATCACCCATACGTTAACGTAAAATCGATGGAAAGAAGATGCGAAACCAAGTGGCCAACATAAGAAAACAAAACATGCACTTGTCTATCTATATACCTAGGCTGCTTCTCCCATGGAAAGGGAGGTAGCCTAGACAGGACGACACACTCCCCATTACTCATCCATTCAAACACAGTCAATCGCATCTTAGGGGGAGAAGGGACAGATCCTCACCGCACCACACCACACATGGGTCAACTGCGCAGTGCAATCAGTGACATCCGCAGCAGGGCCCGACAGCAGAGCTGGTTTACCTCTACCACATCATAATAGACCCATCCCCTTACTCGCACCTGACCTGACTAGCTAATCAGACCAAATGCGGGAGAATATCCCCTCAGGGCTGCGTTATCATTTATTCATTCACAATTTCTCTCCATTTATTTCTATCACGCACAGCCACTCTTCCTTGCTCAACAGACATCCCTCTCGCATCCAGCGCTCTCTTCACATGCATTTGTAAAAAAAAAAAAAAAAAACGATTAATAACATACCGAGGCTTCGGAACCGAAGCGGGAAAGTAAAAAATATACTACCAAATGGACGATACTTTGCTTTGTCTGCATACACAGTGTGTCTGAGGACCAATACACTTTGCACGAATAGTTCCCGGTCTAAACTCTGGCACAGTAATCATCTGTGCAAACTGTACCATTGGTCACCGGCCTCTAAGTTGCCTCTTCCTTCTAATTCCAGTACCCTATCCTCCTCGTCCACATTCATATTTCCCCTATCGCTCCTCACTTCCCCATACATCATTCATCCTGTTCATACCCTCCCACCTTGCCACATCATTCATCCTGTTCATACCCTCCCACCTTGCCACATCATTCATTTTGTTCATACCCTCCCACCTTGCCATTCTCCATCTTAACTTTCTTCTCAGCTTCATTCTACATATCACCAACAACTTATACTCATCCACACCCAGCCTATGACCTGCGACATAGGTAGAAAAGACCAGAATATTATCCTAGCTTGCACTTCTTGGATACATACGGACTCTCCAGCCCACATCTTTCTCATCACCGCCGTCGTCATCCGTGGGCGGGAGGTAACAGAAAAACCGACCACTCCCCATTCATGGGCAAAACTTCAGGCACCTCCATGGGAAAAATAGGTGGTGGTCAAGACATCAGAGAAGTGATCTGCCGTCTAAAAGAACGCGGGTCCGCTCTCAGTCAGGAGCAGGGAGGATTCTGATGCAATTTCCTAAAAACTCCCCCGCAAATATCACACCAGTCCTGAATGAGATGCCCTATCATGCATACAGTATCATTAATGGATATTAGAGATTGAAGGGTTATATGAGAAGGTGTGTAGCCCTTAGGAAGACTGCTGGGTTTCAGGGAACTGACAGTCTATTTTTGGCTCAGACACCGACAAAAAAAAAAAAAAAGTTTTTCATGACCCAAGTTGGAGGCTCCACTCTCAATATATCGGGAACTACTGTGGATGTGAACTTACACAAAAAACTCCCATCTCAATTATAAGTTCCCTTTCATCATTTTCTGTCTGTCTGTCTGGTCTGTCTGGTCTGTCTGTCTTATGCTGGTCCCACTATGTAAATATCATTACCTCCACCAAGGAAGTTATGTTTTAACCTGCGTTTGTTTGTCTGTCTGTCTGTCTGTTACCAGGATTACTAAAAAAGTTATGAACGGATTTTGATGAAATTTAACGGATGGGTGGGCTATGGTCCAAGGAATAAAAGATTAAATGTTGGCCTGATCAGGATCAGGATCAGGAGTATCCCGCGCAATATCTTCAAAAGTTTTCAATGAATTTCAATGAAATTTTGTGGAAAGGTGGGCCATGGACCAAGAAAGAATTGAAAATTTTTTTGGGCGGATCCGGACTTGGATCCGGATCTTATATCCACGGATCCGGATTCGGATCCTTTTTAATGGCATTGGCATTGGCATTGGCGGAGGTAGGCTATGCGCTTTCTGAGCACTTACTAATTTCTTGTGTAAATATTCATTTTTAATCATTTTAATATATGTAAGTACGTGTATTATTTGTTCATACATTAGTTCATCATATGATGTGGTAACCGTGTGTGCCGACTTCACTTAGTTACAGTTTTTACTAACATCAGCGTTAAAGCTCAGCCGGCTCCCACGCCCTGTTCACTAGTGCAAACTCTCACAGACTACCACCGGGACGGGCTTTCCCTCTACGCCATCCTGACCAAGCCCTGTATTCATCAATCTGTATATAACTGTCAAGAATATAGTCTACTTAATCCTGGCCAAGCCCTGTATTCATCAATCTGTATATACCTGTAGCTGTCAAGAACATAGTCTACTAAATCCTGGCCAAGCCCTGTATTCATCAATCTGTATATAACTGTCAAGAATATAGTCTACTAAATCCTGGCCAAGCCCTGTATTCAAGATGTATATAATTGTAGCTCTCAAGAATATAGTCTATTAAAACACTCTCTACAAGTTGGCTCTGCCCTCAAGACGAAGAGGATCTGTCACTCTCGATATTAACTAATTATCGACCCTCTAACCTGAGTCTGCCAGTTTGCTCTCTCTCTCTCTCTCTCTCTCTCTACCTTATCGATGCCGTTGTCGTTCTTCCCGTGCCTCTACTCCCTCCTAGACTGTCTCTTCCGCGGACCTTTCTTGATGCTGAACTTGCCATGTAGTTGTAATCACTCTTGTACTTGAGCGAGTACTGCACCAATGTGCAACCGAAAGCACTAATCCCTCCCCTCTCTAAATTGCCGGAGTCGCAGCCAGTGAGCGACCAGGCGATCGAACACCCCACACCCACCGCCCCTACCCCAACCCCAGTGTAAACGTTGTTGGTATGGAACGGCCAAAGCTGATGATGTTACAATGTGTCAAGACTTTTTTTTATAGACAATCAGAACCAGTAGGGGTATAAAGGTATTTAATGTGTAATACTGTGCTGTTATCCACAACATATGAGACAGGCACGAGAATGAAAGAAGACCTACAATGTATTATGTTATTGTCTATATACTTACGTCCTATAATATAATGTTACAGATAAGTACAGTATACTCAGCAGCATCTGTTGAAAGATATGTTTTCTCACACATTCTTGCTTCCACCTCAACCACCCTTCTCTCTGGGTTCCTGTCTCCACCAAATGCTTCTCTTACCCTCTCTTCTCTCACTCTACCTTTTGTTAACCAACATAAACTAAGAAAATGATGAAATGGTCCGTCAGATATTGATCACATTATCATACACCTCTGTTTTAAGCACAACAAATCAATAACATGCAATACCTCGGTATACCTGCCAAGTATTTCATCCAGTTGTAAACTTGCGTGACATATGCACTGCAAGTTAGACCTTACAAGGACCTACTGTTGTTTATCATTAACACAGGTTATGCGTGGTTTTGGACGTCCATTTAGTCATATTAATGTGGCAATTTAAGTCTTACTTTATAAACGCATAAGGTTTATGTTCCTGTCATTATTGGATGAACGAAACGAATGAGGGATCGGCTCTGACAACCCACAAACTCTGTTTTAACGAAAATATTCCGACCCCTTGTCGCGACAATGACACAGTGTCATTTTGTATACGACTGGATGTGTGTCAGTCGTATACATGATGACATTGTGTCACTGTTACGACAAGAGGTAGGAATATTTTTGTTAAAGCAGAGACTTTGTAGTTCTTCAGAGCCGATCCCTAAATCGTTTCGTTCATTTAATGACAGGAATATAAACCTTACGTGTTTATAATGTAAGCCTGATATTGCCACTTTAATATGAATTATTAATGAACGTCCAAAACAACACGGAACCTGTGTTAAAGATAAACAACCATATGCCCTTGTAACACAATGTTCAACTTGCAGTGCGTATGTTACGTAAGTTTACAACAGGATGAAATTGTTAGCAGGTATACCAGAGTTTTGTATGTTAATGATTTGTTGGTGCTTAATGCAGAGGTGTATGATATTATTGATATGATCAATACCTGACGGATAATTTTTCGTCATTATCTTTGTCATGTTGATTAATAATGGGTGGGAGTGGGGGATGAGAGGGTAAGAGAGGCCTTCGGTGGAGACAGGAACCCAGAGAGAAGGGTGGTGGCGGTGGGAAAATATATCATATCTTTCAACAGATATTGTTTACTATACTATACTTATTTGAAACATTATAATATAGGACGTAAGTATATGGACAATAACACACAATACATTGTTGGTCTCCTTTCATTCTCGTGCCTTTCTCATATGTTGTGGATAACAGCACTGTAAATACCTTTATATACTTACCCATACTGCTTCTGATTGTCTATAAAAAAAAACAACAATCATAACACATTGTAACATAACTTTGGCCATTCCACACCTATTCATCAGCGTTTACACTGGGGTTGGGGTAGGGCAGCGGGTGTGGGGTGTTCGGTTGCCTTGTCGCTCACTGGCCGCGACTCCAGCTACTGGGGGGGGGGGAGAAATTAGTGCTTTCGGGTGTACTGATGTACATAACGAACTTACTTAATATCGTGTGTCTTAACATGAAGCTTCCTAATTCTCTATACTCTGGCAACGGCTGTCTTACCAACCTCTGTCTAAATAATTATACGAGTATATGTGCCTTTTCCTTCTCCAGTAATTATACCGCCTTTCCAAAACTTTTACTGTGGAGCGCATTCTATCCACTTTTAGTTTATAAGAAATATCAGCTGTAAAATATTTTTAAAACTAATATCCGTTGAATCTCTTCTCTCATCACTGATCAACCTAGCGCACAAGCTAATATTTTTTAACTTTTATGACTTAGCAGTTTGCATGTCAACCACTGACTGTTTCGTAAAAACATACAATATACTCTATGGTATCTTTGCATTCAGTCCGTCCACTCACAGTTGTACAGTAGTATAGCCTCCATTCTCAGTAGCCTGTCGTATTACACTACTGAGGCCAGTGGAACTTCTCTAGAAGGAACGTCTATGGCAATGTTATGCTGCGAATTGGAAAGCCCTTAGGAAGTATTTTTATATGTTTTCTGGAATGATTATTGCCTCCCCAGCCAAGAATGTTGATCCTCTCGGGCATGGAAGCACTCCTTTTTTTTCTTTTCCTCCGACTAATACAAGAACGCCTTGTACTAACTACATCTGTTCTTTTGCTGTCGGACTCAACTTACCTCTGAATCATGCTAACTTCGTCTTTCTTCTTAATGAGAAGTGTTCTCCGGTAAAAAGTAAGTACGTTTCTCCTGGGACCTTGCCTTAACTTTGTTGTTTATTGTACTCCTTCTCTTCAATTTTTCTATTCAGATGGCTGTCTTGCTTGTTCATTCTGCAGTGATTATAAATTATTTCCCCATACGTTCACCCTTAATAATTGTGAACAATTCTGTTGTTTATAAATCTGTAAACCTCGCTGCGTTACTCAGCCTGGCAGTTAAATTTCTTCCAAGATGTATTTTCTGGCATTTCTGTCCTAAATAAGAAGGTCTTCTTGTTATTTTCAAGAATTTTGCTTCCTTGTTGACAACCTGCCCGGGTAGTCTTTGTCTGGCAACTTGTACAGCACCATTCCTGTTTACTTAATATCTGCTACCATCCGCTCTCGAAGAAGGGTGACCGTACCCAACCCTCTGCCGGCCACCTGTTTAATTCCCTGTTTTTCCAGTCACTGAGTCCATTCGTATTTGGAAGATTATATGATATCCTATTAACGTAACCATTAGTATTCCCGTTTTTTATTGGATGATCTGAGGACACTCACACATTCCTCCGGTGATTATCTTCGTACATCCAGGTTTGATTTTTGAATATCTTCATTTCGGATTTCGGTTGTAACTATTGTTGCACTAATTATATCAAAGTCCTGCCACCGGATCGAGAAAAGATCAATTTCTTCTCGACTGCTTCTATTCTTCTCGCCATACCTTTAAGCTTCATGCATGCCGTTTTATAGTTGCTGTTGTAGGCAGCCAGAGTTCTTCTAAAACTACCAATAGTGGAGTTTATTAGCGTCCTTTTCTTTCTTTGAGTCTTTTCTTTTGTGCAACAGTGATCTGAGCTGGATATCAAGCCCTGTTACTCGAACGGTGATAACTACAACCATCAGTTTTTCACTCACGTCACAAAGAAGCCATCACCAAATCCTGACAGCAATCATAAAAAGAGGCTTTGGCACAGCTAACTCTAGAGTCTCTTATTTCTGAATTTGGTAATAAGAATTCTTGTTATAATGTCCGAAAAACAAATTCTTCAGTTTTTATTATCTGCTTACAGCTTTCCACATGACGTGTCCCTTACTCTGAGAAACACATGCGTCAGGTTCTCATCATCTCAATATCCCTGGGGTGGTCATTCTCTCTTTCTCTCTCTCTCTCTCTCTCTCTTTGGTATTACAACCGTGGGTGCTGAAAGCTCCAGCCGGGCAATTTTTTTTTTTTCAGCATTTGTGCGCGCACGTGTGTGTGTGTGTGTGTGTGTGTGTGTGTGTGTGTGTGTGTGTGTGTGTGTGTGTGTGTGTGTGTGTGTGTGTGTGTGTGTGTAAACAAACCATTTTAAAACCGTTTTTAGCTAATTTTAGCCAAACTCAGTGGAAGCGATGAGAGTCAGCCAGTGGGATAACGTATTGTTTTGAGAACAATAGGTCAAAGGTCAGAGCTACAGAGTTAGGTGAAATTCATACCTAGTAGGGTTAACTTCTGGACTTTTTATCTAGCTTGGGCAAAGCTTAGTGGAAGAGTAGCCTAGAGAGTATGGGAAGAAAAAATGGTCAAAGGTCAAGGTCACATATCAAAGTCAAAGTTCGACCCTGATGTGTCTGTGCGACGTATGACTAAATGGATTTTAATCTTGTTTGGAACAAACTTGGTGGAAGGGTTGTGGGTCAGTCAAGGGCATGACCCATTGTTACTGAGAACAAGCGTCAAAGAACAAGGTCGTCAGCTTAAAGCCTATCATATTTTAGGTCAAACTGGGTGGGTGAGTTACGGGTATGGTAAGGATGAAGGAATTCAATTTTGAGAACGATTAGACAAAAGTTGAAGCCACAGGGCTGGGTTAAAAGCCATTATACAGAGCGGTCAAAATGAAGAGTTGTGATTCATATTGATCAAATGTGGTGGAAATGGTGAGGTTCAAGAAAGGATGAAGGATTTAAGTATTGTGAACAATCGTTTGAAGGCCAAGTTCACAGGAAAGTCAAATGTTCGGCCGCAAGCCCCTCTGCAGGACGCGGTGGTTGCACTGAAAAGGCTCTTCCTTGTGATCTAACTTGGAATGATCAAGTAACGTCAACTTCTTGCAAAATCGCTTCTGCAGGGGTTAGCTGTGTTAAATTAACATCATGCTTTCTCTATCCATACCCAGTTGTTGACCTTGAATATGGACTTTATTCGCCCTTGTGCATAAACCAGGATTTATGTTTGTTGGCGCTTACCATGGCAGTACTTCTGAATAGGACTGTCAGGGGATTTTCGTTTCTTCTTCCCCTTCTCTCACTGATTCCATTCAGCCTCTGTTTTCGCCACACTACTGCTCTCTCTCTCTCTCTCTCTCTCTCTCTCTCTCTCTCTCTCGTAAACAAGAAGAACACCATCAGAACCGTACGCATTGTAATTAGTACTGAGACCAGAGAAGACAAAAAACACAGAATGCAATATGTTCATCCAACTTTGAGGAAAAATACGTATTAATTTTACGTTTATATGATATATTAATGTTAGGCATGGGGAAGTGTTAAGGGGAGAGGATGGAGGAACACCACCCTGGAGTTGGAAGCAAGGGCTGTGCAGAAGCTTCCTTTTTATTTTGAATAAAACTAAAAACAGAGCCATGTGAGTAGAAATGAGCAGAAAAAAAAAACAACAACGGTTGCTGAGGTTTTATGCTTGGAGCCAGAAGGAAGACGGATATTGTTCCAGGAAAGCTCAATACACTTATAATGAATATGGTTGTTTTTGCTAAGACGAAGCCAGGATCGGGGAAGAAACATGAGGCACATGTGATTGAGGGATATGTTGGTGTCGATACCTTTTTAAAATCATCTGCTTGCAGTGGACATAATTAAAACATCCATAATTAAAATCAGGTGTTTGGCATTTGTTAAAGGGCAAGAGAATGGACTGTGTGCGTCCATGTCTGAGAAAATAAGCACTATAATACATTCGACACACACAGCTGTCTATCTATCATGGAAGCATTAGTCACTCCAGGGAAATTTTGGAAGTACTGTACATCATAAGAGTCTCCCAATCAGCAGCTTAGTGACGCCACAAGCCCTACTTCTTAGGAGGGTCCACAGGCCTAACTGGATAGGGTTCTGATATACTGCAACTAAGGAAGAAAAGAAAACAGTGATACAGTAAGGAGAAGGATTAGCTAAGAAAAGATATAGGGTGATGGAAGTTATCCCATGGCGATCAGGGACAGAAGTAAGGTACCATGCAGGCTTGTATACATTATCAGGGACTGAATCGATATACACTTCGTGAACTGACGAATCGGTGAATGGAGGAGAAAATCGAAAATGGTGGAGAACATTACTAATGGGCGAGGGGGGTTCTGTGATGGGAGAAAGCGAAATATATATGTGGAATAGACAGGGAATTAATATTTTCTCGCGAACTGCCAGGGCAGTGATAGACTGCAGAGATTCGAGAACAGTCATTGTGCACGTCCATGCAACCTCCGGAAAACACACACACACACACACACACACACACACACACACACACACAAAACGCGCGCGCGCGACTGAAAAATTTACCTCCTAGCCGGTAAGGGTACGATTAAAGTCACCTGTGAAATATGCAATTTTTAAAATTTTCCTTTTTTATGTGAATACAAGATTTTTGTCTGCATGAACCTGATGAATATTATTATAATTTTGCTTCCTGGGGTCTTTCATGCAGTAGTGCTTTTGGATCGCATATGTTCCAGTTTCGATGAATTACAAGTTTTTGGCTGTTGTTCCGATACCTCAGACTTATACTGTAAGCTGTGCGTGTAAGAACAGTGAGGGCAAGGGTTGGGAAGGGGCACGATTTTTTTTTTTTTTTTTTTTTTGGGTTAACTGAATCGTTTTCCCTTATGCTTGGTAACAGTCCCAAGAGTATTTACCATTCATGATCTGCTAAGCATTATTTACAAAAGAACGATTCACACTGGATATTTTGCCAATAATGGTAACTGCCCTTTGATTACTGAACTGTGTGACTGAAATAATGCAATGAGTAAATTCTCATATACTTACATAAGCAGAAGTCTTGCAGAGGCAGCATGATATTTACCTCTTCACTACGATGACTTATTTTTACATTCTATTGCTGCTGCTACCGGACAGATTTTAACCAGCTTACAACAATGCCCAAGTAGAAACGGGATTCATGAACTCTGTACCTAACCCATCAACTCCTCCCCCCCCAAAAAAAAAAAAAAAAAAAGTATCTCATTTGCCAATAGAAATCGTCGGAGACAGTAGGAACTAAAGAATAGTTTTTCCTGGATTCACACGCTTAACTTCCCGTATTCAGCTATATCATTTTATCTATTTTTTTTTTCTTACCTCCTACTGAGGATTGCATGGTTTAAATATTGCCTTCATAAACCCTCAGTATACGAGAGGTCTTTCCTAAGCTGAGTAGAGACGTTTGGTAGTAGCAAGACTAAACAAAATTGATGTCAGCTGGACTCAAGTGGTTAAGCACCTCTGGTGAGAGAATGAGGGTGTAGCGTAGTGGCAGTGGTTGACATCCCCGTCACGTACTTACCAGGTAAATTAGTTTTATCTTCACATCCATCTAATATGGTTTACAGGAAGTCACCTGAATGTCAAGTACTGCTCCTGCTGTTATAACTGCCCCGGTTGCTGCTAAGTTCTATAAAGATAATTCGACAGGCATTATAAACCCGCTCATGGTCAGGACAATTCTATCTTTCTCTTCCGCTAACTCCGGACAATATTATTCCGATGAAGTAAGTTTTAGGAGCCTGAGTGTTAATACTGTCATCATCAACATTTTCACGATCGTGGTATCTCTAGTGTACTCCTCCACCTATCCCCAGTGAAGTGATCTAGAAATTTCACCTTGTAATACTGTACATACTGTAATATCACCAGGTTGATCATGAATACGAGTAACTGATAAGCAACGCCCAACACACTTCCCAAGTAACACACAGTGGCTGCACAAGATTTTGAGCAATAAATATTTGCAGTGAATGCTTAGTATTTGACTCAGGAAGAGAGAGAGAGAGAGAGAGAGAGAGAGAGAGAGAGAGAGAGAGAGAGAGAGAATAGTATTACGTCATCTGATGAACCATCCGAGCATATATTTTACCTACAGGTACTGTCGCCAGTGAAATATGAATGCAACACTGCATTAATAAGCATGGGGGTGAGGCAAGATCCAGACATCAGGAAGCAGAATATATGAAGGAAGGAGAGTCATCAACAGTATGTCCAGCGAAATGAATCACACAGTCATTCATACAGCATTCACGCTACCGGCATCTTGGCTCCTCCTCACAGGCCTGACCATGTACTACTACTAGTAGTAATAATAATAGTAATAATAATAATAATAATAATAGTAACATTAACAACAACAACAACAACAACAACAACAATAATAATAATAATAATAATAATGATAATAATAATAATAATAATAATAATAATGATAATAATAGTAATAATTATAATAATAATAATCTATCGATCTATCTATCTATTGCCAGACGCCATAATCCCGTAAGGGGTGGCCATTTGACTTTGAGTTATTTATTTTACGGGGAGGGGCACTAACCCTCCACCAACCCACTTGCTGACACGTAGGGAGCACGTATGATTTGGTTATATGGTTACCACCCAGCGTTGTAAATGGTTTCTTGGCTTACGGGAAACCATTTGGCTTGTCACTCAATATAAAGCCACCTGTAAAGGAAAGAAAAGCAATAAGTGACAAGAAAGATGGGAGAAATAGGAAGAGAGGACGACAGGCACAGAAAAAGAATGATAAAGGCTAAGGAAGAAGTAGGCAGCACTACATCAAGTGAGTGGCTGATGATCGCCACCACCTACCACCCTATAATAATAATAATAATAATAATAATAATAATAATAAATAAATAATAATAATAATAATAATAATAATAATAATAATAATAATAATAATAATAATAAATAAATAATAATAATAATAATAATAATAATAATAATAATAATAATAATAATAATAATAATAAAGTCAAATCAAATGACTTCGGCGAGTACATATTTTCAAAAATAAGAAGAAAAGAAAAGAGTAAGCGTTCAGTGCTTGTTATACTCCCATGCTACTCCATACAATTTAATCTTCATTCAGGGTCCAAGCCTCATATTTTATCTTTCTCGCCTTCTCACCCATCAATTGCCATATCCATGCACCTTCTTTAACTATCACGCCTCCTCTACCTTCATGCTCAGTCACACATTATACACTTTTCACCACATTACCAACATCCTTTCTCGCCATGGTTCGTATTGTCGTCTGTAAAGGGAGCTCCCTAACACCTCTTCCTTAGCCATTTATTTTTGCATATGGGGAGTTAAAATCGTTTTATACGTTATTTATGCGGAGTATGGCAATACTGTAAGAATTTATGTTACACAACGGAAGACAGTAAAGTTTAATGACTTAAATAAATCGCTTCGGAAAAGGTGTTAGTGTTTCCTTAACCGACGAGAATACGGGTCCATGTGGCCATGTCATCTTAGTACTGTCTTGTATCAATGGATTCTCTTTCTCTACATGTTTCATCAATCATACACTTTCTTATTTTCCTCACCCTGAACCTCACAACTCAACTGCCCCGTTACAATTGATCTTAATAGGTAACTTTTTACAGTGTACGATGCAATCTTTTTTTTTTTTTTAGTGATATCTTACACATTATGTGTCGTTTTTTTGTGTTTTTTTGTATGTGTCCGACTCTTGCCGTGGGACCAATCTATCCAGCAGTTTACGTGGCACACATTTTCACATGTTACCATTTAGGCGTTAAGAGCCTACCCACTGTCCTTACTTAATACATGCTTGGGCTGATGTCTCATTTAGAAAAGGTATGATGATATTAGTGGGGGCATTAAGATAAGTCGTAACAGTTACATCCAGGCTACTCATATGACGACTCAGGAGAGTAGCCACTTCCTTATTAAAGCATTCTATCATTCAGTTTCATTATTGATGACAAGATTGTTAATGATAAATATAATATCGATGTTTTAATTAAAGTTCATATGCCTTAATCTGGCTAAGGATTTCGTCCTTTTTCTGTGTATTTCACGTAACTATCTATCTCTCTATCTATTACCAGACGCCTCAATCCCGTTCGGGGTGGCCACAAACAGATCGCCTCCAAGTCGCCCTGTCCCTCGCCATTTCACTGTCCTGCTCCCAACTCACACCCCCCTCTCTCATATACCTCTCCACCCCATCCTTCCATCTCATCCTCGGCCTCCCCCCCCCTCCACCTCACTCACATACACTCTCTTCGTCAGTCTTTCATCCTTCATCCTCTCCACATGGCCAAACCACCTCAGTATGTTCCTCATAACGCTTCCTATCACATCCACATCCACATCACAACACTCCTTTATATCCTCATTTGTCAGCCTGTCTCTCCATGTGACTCCACAGGCTCCTCTTAAGTAACTCATTTCCACTGCTCTCACTCTTGACTTGTGTCCTTCCAACAGCGTCCAAGCTTCACTTCCATACGTTAGAGTTGGTATCACAATACTGTCATGTAGTAACTTTTTCACTTCCATGCTCACTTCCCTGTTTCTATTCACTGTTTTCAAGGAACGAGTAACCTCTCTTCCCTGTTGTACCCTTTCAAGCACTTCAACCTCCAAACCTCCATCCTTACTCATCACACTACCCAAGTACTTAAACGTACTCACATTTTCCAATTCCTCACCATCCAACCTCGCTGTACATTCACTGACTTCACCTCTCTCAAAGACCATCGCTTTACTCTTCCCTACATTCACCTTTAGATTCCGTTTCTTACACACTCTTCCAAACTCATTCACCAAGCCTTGCAGCTCCCCTTCGTCTTCACTCAACAACACAGTATCATCTGCAAACAACAGTACAGGGAGTTTCCAAACACTACCCTCTCTCACCAGGGCCACTCCAACATCCACTACCCTACCTTATACCTCTTTTATCACCCCATCCATGTACAGATTGAACAACCATGGAGACATGACATCCTTTTTTCAATCCAACTTTCAAAGAGAAAAATTCACTCAGTTCACCATCCACACGGACTGCAGCCTTAGCACCATCATACTGTACATACTCTTCAAAGCATTCAACAACTTCCCATCTACTCCATATATTCTTAATATTTTCCACAATCCTTGTCTATCCACCCTGTCATATGCTTTCTCCAAATCCATGAAAGCCACATACAACTTCTTCCCCTTCTCTAGAAACTTTTCCACTAAAAATCTAAGAATGAATATCTGATCTACACAACCTCTTCCCTTCCTAAAGCCTCCCTGTTCTTCTCCAACTAATTCCTCTGTTCTCTAACTCTTTTTCTTATTATACCAAGAAGACAAATGTCCCTATGATTACCACACACTTTTTTTCCCCTTATCCTTTGCACAAGGGAATAATTATACCTGACTTCCAATCCTCCGGGACTCTACCTTCCTCCCAGGCCAATCTGCACATCTTCCACGTCCATTCTACTACTATCTCTCCCCCATGCTTCATCATTTCACGACACACTCCATCAATTCCTGGGGCTTTCCCCGATTTAACTTTCTTCATTGCTTTCACAACTTCTATCCAACTGATTTCTTCCTGTCTTCTCACCTCCCTCCTTCTCCCAGCCATTCCCCAGCCACTGACACTTGCATTTCTTTCATCCTCTATGTTCAACATTCCCTAAAGTGTTCTGTCCATCTGCTCACTTTTTCTCCCTTCTCCACAAGTAATCTACCATTTTTTTTCTTTCACTCCCATGCTAACTTCACTTCCACCCTGTCATACTCTCTTCACCTCTTTCCAGAACATTTTCTTACAGTCCCTCCACTTTACACTCAAATTCCTTCCAAATTCCTCATCCACTCTCTTCTTACTCTCTCTTACTAATCTTTACACCTCTCTCTTCCATTCTACATATAACTCTCCCTTCCACCTCTCTACTTCTTCCACGCCCATATTTCTCATCCATTCATTGTATGCTTTCTTCTTTTGTGCCACAGCCTGTCTCACCTCTTCATTCCACCACGGTGTTCCATGCACCCCCCTCCGTCTTCTCTTCATCCCACGCACCTCCTCACATGCTGCACATTTTTCTTCTGCAGAAAAAGATCATATTGTGCTAAACTACAATATCCTCTCCATAGCCCTTTGTAAATTGCATTAGATATGTTAACCCTCAGTATTCAGGACAGAGAGGTGACTATTTTAACCTATTTAAGTGAATCGATTTTATCACACAGAACCTGCGAATCTGCTTTTATGCAGAACATCTGCCTGTTCTATAGTCCAGTGACAAACTGCCTGGGCGTATCCTGTGTTACCACAGTTCCACAATTATGAAGTCGGTATTAATTCAGGTATCCCATAGACCACGTGGAGCATTATGCTTCATTATGGTCACAGAAATTGTTATAACTACGTCAGTATCCTAAAAACCATTACCCGATGCCAATTAATTTAAACTAACCCCATCGAATGTTGGGGGTTGACTGTGTGTGTGTATATATATATATATATATATATATATATATATATATATATATATATATATATATATATATATATATATATATATATTATATATATATATGTTGGTAGGTGGGGGCGCTAGCCATCCACTCACTCGATGTAGTGCTGCTCTTGGGTGTCTGCCCTTTCCTCTCCATCCTTCTTTCCTTCCATTCTCTTCTATCTTTCTTTCCTTCATTCTTTCCTTATCCTGCTGCCTACAGATGAGTTTACACTCCCTCTTCTGTCTTTCTTTCCTTCATTCTTTCCACTTCCTTCAGTCTGTGGGTGACTCTACACTGAGTGACAAGCCAAATGGTTTAATGTGCACCAGGAAACTATTTACTACGCTGGGTGGTAACTATATAACCAAATTTTGGCGCCTGGTGGTTTAGTGGGTAATTATTGCGCTCCAATCGGATTGAGCCGGTGAAGGTTTATATCCAAGGGATGGTTGGGGTTGATTGCTCATGTAATGCCACTCAAGGATGAGTGAGGCTGGTCACTCTCATCTTAAATGTCGGGACCAACTGCCTAGCCCCGGGCTCCTACGCTCCTCATGGGGCAATGTAGGATTGGATGACGGATAGATGGATGGATATATATATATATATATATATATATATATCTGTCTATCTATCTATATCTGTCTATCTATCTATAAATATATAATATATATATATTACATATATATATAGATAGATAGATAATATATATATATATATATATATATATATATATATATATATATATATATATATATTTTGCCAGACGCCTCAATCCCGTTTGGGGTAGCCACAAACAAATCGCCTCCAAGTCGCCCTGTCCCCCGCTATTTCACTGCCCTGCTCCCAACTCACACACCCCTCTCTCATATACCTCTCCACCCCATCCCTCCATCTCATCCTCGGCCTCCCCCTCCCTCTTCCTCCCTCCACCTCACTCACATACACTCTCTTCGTCAGTCTTTCATCCTCCATCCTCTCCACATGGCCAAACCACCTCAGTGTGTTCCTCATAACGCTTCCTATCACATCCACATCAACACCACAACGCTCCTTTATATCCTCATTTGTCAGCCTGTCTCTCCATGTGACTCCACAGGCTCCTCTTAGATAACTCATTTCCACTGCTCTCACTCTTGACTTGTGTCCTTCCAACAACGTCCAAGCTTCACTTCCGTACGTTAGAGTTGGTATCACTGTACTGTCATGTAGTAACTTTTTCACTTCCATGCTCACTTCCCTGTTTCTTATCACTGCTTTCAAAGAACCAGCAACCTTTCTTCCCTGCTGTACCCTTTCAAGCACTTCACCCTCCAAACCTCCATCCTTACTCATCACACTACCCAAGTACTTAAACGTACTCACATTTTCCAATTCCTCACCATCCAACCTCGCTGTATATTCACTGACTTCACCTCTCCCAAAGACCATCACTATACTCTTCCCTACATTCACCTTTAGATTTCGTTTCTTACACACTCTTCCAAACTCATCCACCAAGCCTTGCAGCTCCCCTTCGTCTTCACTCAACAACACAGTATCATCTGCAAACAATAGTACAGGGAGTTTCCAAACACTATCCTCTCTCACCAGGGCCACTTCAACATCCACTACCCTACCTTGTACCTCTTTTATTACCCCATCCATGTACAGATTGAACAACCATGGAGACATGACACATCCCTGCTTCAACCCAACTTTCTAAGAGAAAAATTCACTTAGTTCACCATCCACATGCACTGCAGCTTTCGCACCATCATACATACTCTTCACAGCATTCAACAACTTCCCATCTACTCCATATATTCTTAACACTTTCCACAATCCTTGTCTATCCACCTGTCATATGCTTTCTCCAAATCCATGAAAGCCGCATACAACTTCTTTCCCTTCTCTAGAAACTTCTCCACTAAAGATCTAAGAATGAATATCTGATCTACACAACCTCTTCCCTTCCCAAAACCTCCCTGTTCTTCTCCAACTAATTTCTCTGTTCTTTCTCTAACTCTGTCAATAAGTATCCTACCATACACTTTTCCTATTATACTAAGAAGACAAATGCCCCTATGATTACCACACGCTTCTTTTTCCCCTTTTCCTTTGTACAAGGGAATAATTATACCTGACTTCCAATCCTCCGGGACTCTACCTTCCTCCCAGGCCAATCTGCACTTCTTCCACATCCATTCTACTACTATCTCTCCCCCATGCTTCAGCATTTTACGACACACTCCATCAATTCCTGGGGCTTTCCCCGATTTAACTTTCTTCATTGCTTCCACAACTTCTATTCTACTGATTTCTTCCTGTCTTCTCACCTCCCTCCTTCTCCCCGCCATTCCCCAGCCACTTATACTCGCATTACTTCCATCCTCTACGTTCAACAAATCCTTAAAGTGTTCTCTCCATCTGCTCACTTTTTCTCCCTTCTCCACTAGTAATCTACCATTTTTATCTTTCACTCCCCTGCTAACTTCACTTCCACCCTGTCTTACTCTTTTCACCTTTTTGCAGAACATTTTCTTACAGTCCCTCCACTTTACACTCAAATTCCTTCCAAATTCCTCATCCACTCTCTTCTTACTCTCTCTTACTAATCTTTTCACCTCTCTCTTTCTTTCTACATATAACTCTCCCTTCCGCCTCTGAACTTCTTCCACGCCCTTATTTCTCATATATATATATATATATATATATATATATATATATATATATATATATATATATATATATATATATATATACCCCTGGGGGTAGGGGGGTTTTCAAGAATACTCCCCCAGTATCCCTGCTTGTCATACAAGGCGACTAAAAGGGTTGACGGAGGGTTAGTGCCCCTCCCCGGAAAAGAACTAACTAAAAAAACAAACAAGAAGCCTCGGACAAGGACTGACCAAACGATGACGACCCTGGACCGGACAGAGGACTTGGTAATTGGTATATGGAATGTAAGAGGAGCGAATGATGATGTGAAAGAGAGAGATTGTCCAGATGCTTGAGGGTGCGAGAGTGGATGTATGTGGAATAACTGAAACAAAATGGAGAGGAGAAAGTGTGAGAGAATGGGAGTATGGATGGGGTATATGTGCAGGAGTAGGTGAGAATGAGAGGGCAAAGGAAGGAGTATGTATAGTTGTGAGTAAAAGATGGAAGAAGAGCATAAGACAGTATGGATCAGTTGGGTCAAGGATTGTGTGGGTAAAGTTGAAGGTTGGAATACAAATGTGGGCGATTGTGTGTGTGTATGCACCAACGCAAGATCGTGCTAGAAGAGTGAGAGAAGAGTTCTGGACAAATGTGGAAGTGTGCATGGAAAAGTTTGGAAGGAATGAGAGTGTTTGTGATTGGTGATATGAATGGTAAAGTTGGGAATGTGAAGGTGGATGGAATAGTTGGTGAGTGGGGTGTGCCTGCTGAGATAGATGAGAATGGGAGTGCGTTAGTGGACATTAGTGCTGGGAGGGGGTTGGTGATAGCCAATACCCTCTTCAGGCATAAAATGATCCACAGGTATACACGGCGAGTGATGAGAAGGGTGGGTGGTGAACTGAATGAAAGGAAGGCAATGATTGATTATGTGTGTGTGGATGAAAGGATGCGAAGATGTGTAAAGGATGCAAGAGTGTATAGAGGTTGGGGGAGTGGACTTTCTGACCACTACTTGGTGGTGGCCAGAATTAGAATGCAAGTAAGATGGAGGAATAGAAGAATGGAAAGACGAGAGGAAGGAGTAGTTGCAAGGAGAGTGGAAAGGTTACAAGAGTATGAGAAAAAGGCAGAGTATAAGAGAGAAGTGGAGGAACGATTGGGCAAATATGAATTGGAGCAGATGGGAGACGTGGAAGGTGTGTGTAAGATATTTACAGAAGAAATATGTGCAGCATGTGATGTGGTGTGTGGAAGGCAGAGAAGACGGAGGGGGGTGCAAGGAACAGCGTGGTGGACTGAAGAGGTGAAGCAGGCTGTGGCACAAAAGAAGAAAGCATACAATGAATGGATGAGAAATAGGGGCGTGGAAGAAGTTGAGAGGCGGAAGAGAGAGTTATATGTGGAAAGGAAGAGAGAGGTGAAAAGATTAGTAAGAGAGAGTAAGAAGACAGTGGATGAGGAATTTGGAAGGAATTTGAGTGTAAAGTGGAGGGACTGTAAGAAAATGTTCTGGAGAGAAGTGAAAAGAGTAAGACAGGGTGGAAGTGAAGTTAGCAGGGGAGTGAAAGATAAAAATGGTAGATTACTAGAGGAGAAGGGAGAAAAAGTGAGCAGATGGACAGAACACTTTAAGAAATTGTTGAACGTAGAGGATGGAAGTAATGCGAGTATAAGTGGCTGGGGAATGGCGGGGAGAAGGAGGGAGGTGAGAAGACAGGAAGAAATCAGTAGGATAGAAGTTGTGGAAGCAATGAAGAAAGTTAAATCGGGGAAAGCCCCAGGAATTGATGGAGTGTGTGGTGAAATGCTGAAGCATGGGGGAGAGATAGTAGTAGAATGGATGTGGAAGATGTGCAGATTGGCCTGGGAGGAAGGTAGAGTCCCGGAGGATTGGAAGTCAGGTATAATTATTCCCTTGTACAAAGGAAAAGGGGAAAAAGAAGGTTGTGGTAATCATAGGGGCATTTGTCTTCTTAGTATAATAGGAAAAGTGTATGGTAGAATACTTACAGACAGAGTTAGAGAAAGAACAGAGAAATTAGTTGGAGAAGAACAGGGAGGCTTTAGGAAGGGAAGAGGTTGTGTAGATCAGATATTCATTCTTAGATCTTTAGTGGAAAAGTTTCTAGAGAAGGGAAAGAAGTTGTATGCGGCTTTCATGGATTTGGAGAAAGCATGTGACAGGGTGGATAGACAAGGATTATGGAAATTGTTAAGAATATATGGAGTAGACGGGAAGTTGTTGAATGCTGTGAAGAGTATGTACGATGGTGCAAAGGCTGCAGTGCGTGTGGATGGTGAACTAAGTGAATTTTTCTCTTTGAAAGTTGGTTTGAAACACGGATGTGTCATGTCTCCATGGTTGTTCAATCTGTACATGGATGGCGTAATAAAAGAGGTACAAGGTAGGGTAGTGGATGTTGAATTGGCCCTGGTGAGAGAGGATAGTGTTTGGAAACTCCCTGTACTGTTGTTTGCAGATGATACTGTGTTGTTGAGTGAGGACGAAGGGGAGCTGCAAGGCTTGGTGGATGAGTTTGAGAGAGTGTGTAAGAAACGGAATCTAAAGGTGAATGTAGGGAAGAGTAAAGTGATGGTCTTTGAGAGAGGTGAAGTTAGTGAATGTACAGCGAGGTTGGATGGTGAGGAATTGGAAAATGTGAGTACGTTTAAGTACTTGGGTAGTGTGATGAGTAAGGATGGAGGTTTGGAGGGTGAAGTGCTTGAAAGGGTACAGCAGGGAAGAAAGGTTGCTGGCTCTTTGAATGCAGTGATAAAAAACAGGGAAGTGAGCATGGAAGTGAAAAAGTTACTACATGATAGTATAGTGATACCAACTCTAACATACGGAAGTGAAGCTTGGACATTGTTGGAGGGACACAAGTCAAGAGTGAGAGCAGTGGAAATGAGTTATTTAAGAGGAGCCTGTGGAGTCACGTGGAGAGACAGGCTGACGAATGAGGATATAAAGGAGTGTTGTGATGTGGATGTGGATGTGATAGGAAGCGTTATGAGGAACACACTGAGGTGGTTTGGCCATGTGGAGAGGATGGAGGGAGAAAGACTGACGAAGAGAGTGTATGTGAGTGAGGTGGAGGGGGGAAGAGGGAGGGGGAGGCCGAGGATGAGATGGAGGGATGGGGTGGAGAGGTATATGAGAGAAGGGGGTGTGAGTTGGGAGCAGGGCAGTGAAATGGCGGGGGACAGGGCGACTTGGAGGCGATTTGTTTGTGGCCACCCCAAACGGGATTGAGGCGTTTGGCAATATATATATATATATATATATATATATATATATATATATATATATATATATATATATATATATATATATACTGTATACTAGTAGGGGTACCCGGTGTTGCCAGGCCAAAAAACTCTAATCCTATTAAATTAGTTCTAGTTCATTCTTTCCTTCTACTCCAGAAAGTTTATGCACCTCTAATGCTTCTGAATAGGGTTCATAAGATGCCCAGGAACTTTCAGTTTTCGCAGACTAATGCACAGTATTTGCCCTCACATATTTACTATTACCGGTGACCTCGAAAGAATTCCGATAGGCGACCTCAAATTACTTCGGAGGTCAACCTCACATAGCTTATGTCCTAACTGGAGGTCATGTGTGTATTCATGCCAAAAATTGGACTGCTGGGTCGTCATTCGAGCGTGTACTACCGGTGATCTCGAATGACCTCGACCAGTGACCTCAAATGACCTCAGGGGTCAATCTCATATAATCTATGTCCGAACTGGAGGTCATGTGAGTCTCCATGCCGAAAACTGGGCTGCAGGGGTCCCTGGCACTGCCTGGGTCAAAAAGCTGAACACTCTACGAGTGAACTGAAATGACCCAGATATGAATTTTGACCCCACTTAAACCATCCATCAGTCACATTGATTCAGAATATATATGGGTCTCGGGATCTCTGGCCCTTGATTTGGGCATGACTGAAGGACAAACAAACAAACAAACAATGCAGCTGTTATGTAAGTCTGTCCTCCCCTACCACGGGTATTCGCTTCCACGCTGACCTCGCGTTAGGCAAATATCGCATTAGAGAGACTCTTGAAAACCCCATCCTTCAGAACCCCTGCCCAAAGTCCACTTTTCCCCCCTTGTGGTGCATAATTATTTCATACCCCCAATTTAAATCTCCCAAAGCATTAATATGGTAATAAAAATACATTAGGTTAGTAGAAATTTTTTATTTATTGTACCTTATGTGAGAAGACGAGCAGACACACGTCACCAGAGATGAGGTAGAGGGGAAGAACACGAGGCAAGCTGAGGAGGAAGGCGTGAATAGGAGTGGGCCAAGAGGGGAACGCGGGAGGGAGGTCCTGATTGGTTGGATGGCTGGGACAACGAGAAGGAGAAGCCCGCCGGGTTCTAATTACCGCGTTAAGCTAAGAGCGCCCGTGTTTGAATATTTATTTCCTTCCTCAAAACCGTGCCACGTTAGAGCAATATTGCTCTACAGCAAATTCCCTGTATATATATATATATATATATATATATATATATATATATATATATATATATATATATATATATATATATATATAGATAGATAGATATAGATATAGATATACTGTATATGTAACTGGACGTTGCTACTCCTCATCCTGCCCTAGGGAGCGAAAGCAGATCCGGATGACGTGGTTGTTGTGGAATATTCGCCCTGCACTTGTTGGGGCACGGGCAAACAAACAGCCCATCAGCGAAGAAGCAGAAACAAGCTCTCCAATGAGAGCATAGCGGGGACGGCAAACTGGCGAACGAGGGAAAGGCGGCAGAGGCAGGGGAAGGTGCGATGGTTGGTGGTGAGGTTGGCTGCCCGATGATCAACGAGTCAGGGAGGGGCTTGACGGTAGATGGTGAGGCCGGCTGCATGATGGTCTAAATGAGGGCAGGGAGAGACGAGAGCCGGGTAGACAGCGCAACGCCAGTGGAGGAGGCGCTGACGAGCTCAGATGAAAACCGCCACAACGCTGCCCTCAACCCCCATGTCCCTGATGGAAAGGGCGAAAAAGACTCACCCAGCTCTCCAGCAGCAGCAGGTGGAAGCACAAAGGGGAGGCCTGGTCCTGGTCTTCGCAGATGGCACAGCCCCGCTCCAGGTCGTGGCGGAGGGAGGGTCGACGGTCGGGTAGTCTAGGGCGGAGAAGCCTAGACCTCCTGGTGGGCAGACCAGGGCACTCCCTCAGATAGAAATGACGGGCCCGTCCCTCGGCTCGTATGGCTGCTGTGGAGAGCTGGTCCAGCCGGGAGGTCTATACCTCATACCAATTAATCTGGCCAGGCATGTATGGCAACACTGTTCCCGTTGAGATTCTGATTGGCTGGAGGTGTTTGTTCGATTTCGTTGTTGCTTAACCCACAGCGTCCTGTCGACGTTCTTTAACGTCCACACGTTTTGTCACTGCCAATCCCGTCAACGTACATAAACACGAAAAAATTGCAAGGTCCCTAATTTGCACAATTTTCAATTTTCGCGAGTGATTTTTGGTACGTATACACGTGACACCTTCCTCTACAAGATGCCAGGCAGGGACAATGCCTTACCCAGCATGACCTCCACCCCCCCCTGCATGCCATTGTCTCAGCAATTCACCTGTTATCAGTGACCTGGCCAGTATAGCCATGTCATGCCACGGTAAGATATTCAGGGCCAGAGTGATTCCCCAATCAATGACAATGTGGAGGACAAACTTTACATAGCATTAGAGGAAGAAACAGTTAGAAATGATGATCAGGTAATGTGGCAAAGAAAGGTCAGGTATTAGTGAGTGAACAATGCTTATAATGCCTATATTACTGCTTGAAAACCAATATACTCTTGTACTACATATAAATTCGTACCAAGTAAATAAATAAATACCGTTTATGAGTGGTGTGAAATAGTTATCCTCCCATAGAACTCGTTTTCTTTGGTGCCAGCCTGATAGAAAACCCAGTAAGGTAAGGAGGTACTCCTACCTGTATCGAGTATTTTAAACCTCAGGTGAGTGATTTCCCTATGAATTTTCGATGTTTCTCACCAAAAGCGAAGATTTGAGCTAAAAAAAAATTATTCCTAAAATGGTCGGGTTTGGGGGGAGTCAGTGGTGGAAAAGTGGTCGGAATGGGGCGGGTTAAACCGATACTCTCTTTATTGTCAGATGTGATAACTTGAGTTTGTCGATGATACAATCGTCAAAAGCATTAAGAAATCCGTTATATACTTAACAACAATGAAATTTGCATAGGAAGATAGAAATATGAGTCAACAAAGTATTATAATAGTCCAAGTCAAGGTCAGCATTCGAACAATTCTTTTAAATCTCCGACACTCGATAATGTAACAGAAAATTAAGGAAACCTGGGGGAGGCGGTGGCTGAATCGGTAGAGAGGCGGCCTGCGGTCCTAATGGACCCAGGATCGAATCCCGGCTGGGGCAGGGAACAGTTTAAGGATTTGAATTTCCTAAAAGCAGACTTGCCTGATCTACCAGATGACCCACCGACATATTGTAAAATACCCCCGCTAACACCAATACACCAGTCCTGTATGAGACAGCCCTAGCATGTGTTCAATATGGATGGTGGGTGTTAGCGCCGAAGTGGTGACATGAGGAGGTGTAGGAGGACTACTGGGCCTTGGGATAGGTCACTGCCTCCGAGAAATAGGCCATGAAGCCTTTGCCAAGAGTCGGACACATAAAAAAATAAAAAAAACCCTAAGCGTTGGTGTAACACACATTTAAATTTTAAGATCAGTCCTTACTGTGATAATAGAGGAGATATAATGAAACAGTTTTCCTTTAGCCTACTTTGATTTTTGCAATTTTTTCAAACTCCCCTCCCAGCACAACTCGTCTTTTCATTAGAATTTTTAATTATTCAGAGTTGTTGCACGATTTAAGGATGCGGACTGATCTTAAAATTTAAAAGTGTTTTACACCAGCGCTTAGATTAAGCAGGTTTCCTTAATTTTCTGTTACATTATCGAGTGTCGGAGATTTAAAGGAATTGTTCGAATGCTGACCTTGACTTGGACTGTTATAATACTTTGTTGATGCATATTTCTGTGTTCCTACGCAAAATTTCATTGTTGTAAAGTATATAACGGGTTTCTTATTGCTTTTGAGATTGTATTGTCGACAAACTCAGTATCATATCTGATAATAGAGTATCGGTTTAAGCAACAACGAAATCGAACAAACACCTCCAGCCAATCAGAATCTCGGCTGGAACAGTGTTGCCATACATGCCTGGCCAGATTAATTGGTATGAGGTATAGCTGCGATGAGAGATGGGCTGCGAGTCCCGGATGACGATGATGATGATATATATCTATCTGGACGTTGCTGCTCCTCATCCTGCCCTAGGGTGGGCATGGAGATCCGGATGACGATGATTATATATATATATATATATATATATATATATATATATATATATATATATATATATATATATATATATATATGTATGTATATAAACCACTGTGCTTAACTTTTCTTGATTATGAAGTGGCTTTTGATCCAATGGAGCACAATGCAATGGTAAATTGTGTGCAAGAACAAGGAGTACCAGTAAATGAGAAGATTGCAAAACTGTTTGAACATAAATAAAGATGGAACTACTACCGTTAAATTACATAAAGACTTGGAAAAAATTAAGACTTAGAAGGGTGTGCGTCATGGAAATACAGTTTCAGTAAAATTATGTACAGCATGCTTAGAAAGTATTTTCAGAAAGCTAGACAGGGAAAACGAAGGAGTAAAAAGAGATGGAGAAAAGCTAAACCATGTAAGATTTGCAGATGACATTGTCCTAATCTCAGAAACAGCAGAGACACTGCAAGAAATGTTAAATGACCTGAACAAAGAAAGTCTCAATGTTGGGCTAGAGATGAATTGAAGCAAAACTAATGTTTAATCCACATACACCAGTAAGTGTCATCAGAATAAGCGAAGAAATTCTTGAAGAAGTTGAGTACAATTACTTGGGACAAATACTAGAATTAACGAAAGATCATGATGGCGAAATAAAAACATGCTTTACAGTTGGATGGAAAGCTTTCGGTAAACACAGAGACAATATGAAACGTACCTTGCGAATACGTATGAAACGAAAAGTATATAACGAATGTATAATCCCAACTATGACGCACGGTTGTGAGACCTGGAAACTAACATAAACCATGGAAAATTTACTAATACCTTCTCAGAGAACACTGGAAAGGTCAATGTTGGGAATATCTTTAAGAGGTAGGAGAAGATAAACTTGGGTGAGAAGCAGATTAAAGTCGAAGACATTGGAGAAATTATAGAAGAACAGATATGGAGGTGGACAGGTCATGTAGCAAGAATAAGGGATAACCGATGGAGCAAGAGGCAGACTGAGTGGACACCAAGAGATTGTAAGCGTAGCAGAAAAAGGCCAGACGGGAGGTGGAGAGATGAGATAGAGAAATTTGCAGGGAAAACGTGGCAAAGATTGGCTCAGTGAAGGAATTTGTGGAGGAGGTTGGGGGAGGCCTTAGTTCAGCAGTGAACTTGTAATGGCTGCTGCTATATATATATATATATATATATATATATATATATATATATATATATATATATATATATATATATATATACACCATTTTGACATTGACACCTGCTTGTATTTTTATTTTCATTCTGCCAGTTTCCAGTGGGTTGTATAAATAATTAGATGAGAGATAAAGTGCTGCATTTTGAAAGCATTTTCCCAAGAACTATGTTTTTGATGTTCTGTAAATACAATGTTTGCTTTTACGCCTAGACCCCCCTCCCCCCCTTGTTTTTATCAGTCACCATGAAGTTAACTTGAGTGTGACGAGGGAACGCTGTCATTTGGAGAGCATTCATTTGACACATAAGTTTTCAGAATAAGTCCTTAACTGCGGCCTGCAGAGGGCGAAGAAACGAACGGACAGACGAACAAACAGACAAAAGAGTCTCACATTCTATATATAGCTGCACGTTTCCGCTCTGGGTACCCGAAGAAATTTTGTATGATTCTTGCTGTGTGCAGTGGATTATAGGTTCTGAGCTGATATCGGGTTTTGCAGCCCTCTTAGACTGTGATCCAAGTACTAGAGGTTAATATTTAAACGCATATAGAATCAACTTGCACTTCTAGACGTTTTTTCACGCCACTGTTTTTTGCCAAGGTCCTTCCTATCCTTAAATATGAAACTGAGACCTAGTCAGAAGTGCCCAGAAAGAAGTAGGGGTATAACGTTAGGCAATAGTTTGAAATATATGAGTGACTCATGACTAAGGGAGGAGAAGATAATACGATATATAATCGTTAGGTAAGGAGCCCCCCCCCCCTCCTCAATCTGTTCATATAGTGTACTGGTACGTTTAGCTGAATCTACAGTTTGTAACAAAAATTGTTTGGTACAGCAAAACAGACCAAGTACTTTGCTGACAGGTAATCATTCAGTCAAACTGACGCCTGGCGGTCTAAAGGATTGAGGTGCTCCAACCGGATGTGGCACATGAGGATAAATATCTGAGGGCTGGCTAGGTTCTATTGCACACTTAATGTCTCAGAGGAGAGCAGCTGGGTTTTCATCTTAATTGTCTAAAATAAGTATCCTAGCTCAGGGTCCTGATGCTCCTGACAGGGCAATAAATTACTGAGTTATAGATAGATTATCGAGTTATAGATAGAATGCTCAGAAATGCAAATTCTTAGGTACCTATTTTGTTCAATACACAGCCATTGGAGTATAGCTATAACATATAGCAAGCGACGACATGAAAGGAAGAGGTAGGCATTGAATCGGGTGACTGAAATCTTGATAGAATAGGCTGAAAACTAGTATATTAGAGAGAAGAAAGTTGGGTGAGCCTTTATTCGTGTTGTGATATAAAGCAGACTATTATTACTGATATAATTTCGTATCCATAATCAGTAGCAACACAGCTGTAATTTAGATTTTTTTTTCCTTTCAGCCTTAGGCTAGGTTTCTGGATATAGGAACAAAAAAACAGTGATTCAGCAGTGGGGTCTCTTTCCCAGGCTTAAGGAAGCAAAAAACAATCTTGTCGACAATTTTCCAGATGGCGGAAGCGTTGTGGACTCTAATTTAGCTTCTGCCAACAAATTTTTATTATACTGAGTGAGATCTTTGCTGATAAATGGTTAACACTATCTCAACTATTGTTTAATATTTCCCCAAATGAAGGATCCGTTCAGGACAGAATTAGACGATTTTTTTTTTTAACTAAAGTAGTGGAGAGAATCCCTCCAACAAGGTAAATGTAATTAACTCTGTAACTGCTGAAGCGCTATTAGGAATGAATAGGAGTATGCATGATGTAATTAATACCCCCTAAAATGGGAGCCGACCCACAAAGCAGTATCCCGGTGTCACATGTGGGCTGTCCACCTATGTTGCTAGCCAGTCAGTGAGGGTTTTCCTTATTTAAATAGCTCGTAAGATAATCATAGATCAATATATTATATTATGTTCATGAAAGATTTAACGCTTTTTGTTTCCGATTTGAAAGTGTTATATTCTTGACAGCCTCGCACTGTAATGAACTTCAGTGGAATGGTTGGAAAATTCATTATCATCAAATAATCTGCACCTTACTTATCCAAAAATACATTATACGGACCAAAAAAAATAAGGAAAAATTGCAGAATGATACGGAAGGCTTCCCTACATAGCCGACCATCGCATCATGTGGAACAGTGAGGCCGTGATACTGCGTAATATTCAGGGCAGTATTATAAATGGTTTTGGCGACATTACAATTTTTACTTTGCCAATTGTTCTGCACAATATTATTATTTTTTATTTTTTTAGTGATGGAAACTATGCCGAAATTAGCACTATATAAAGCGCAAGGTTAGTTTACAAGTTTGGAAACAGAAGAAAACAACAGATTTCCTTTTTTGAGCTTAGCTTAACTGCTTTACCATAACGACATTCCATTTTTGTTACGTGCTAGCTATCTGTACACGATTTTATTCACCTCTGGATGGTTGTAATTTTCGCACTGGAGGGGTTAGGTAAAGCCTGCATTCACCCCTTTTACAAGAAGGGTATCCTGTGATGTGCCCTTTCCCATATGTATCGCGATTTTAATATCACCCTGTGCACACAAGTCAATTTTTAGATGATGTCTAAAATAAATCACTAACAAAGAGGTGCTATGAAGCTTCTTATGAATCTACAATACGTCTTTCAGTTATTTGTCCATTAACTAAAGGAATTGAAATGTTACATTGCTCGTTAACTCCAGACGAATTTATTCAGCTTCCAACAGAGTTTCTGAGTACTGTTCACAAATTTCCTTACTGCGAAGGACTGTCGTAACCTGAATATATATGGTGACAGAAGGGAAACAACAGATTTACTCCAGACTCATTTACTATGTTTATCGCTATACGGCCCCAGAAGAAGTTTAAGTGTGCCTGTATCTTGCCAGCGAATAGGGAAAAGTAAAAACTTCACCTTTCAAATGTAACTTTAGCAACCACATAGACCGTGAAGGGTGCCCATTGTGGGTCTCACCCTGCCAAAAACATGGCCCCAGTAACGATCTGTTATTGTACCGTACTTTATGTTTTTAGGTTAAAAAAAATACGGCTTAGTCTCTCCTGGGAGCTCGTCCCCCCTCCTCTAGTGGGGTTATCATTGGGAATCCCACCCTAATTAAAAAGTGGCTGGGGTAAAGGCCTACCAATTCGCAGTATTTCGTGTTCATAGGTTAAAAACTAGTGCAGTGCATAATGGCTTTGCCAGGACCCACGAGGGCCGTCTCCATCCCCGTGAGAGGCGACCCTCGGTGGTTCCATCGTTCCCCTCAATTTCATATTTTTCAGTTAGGCAGTCTGACAGTGTATAACGACTCTGTGAGACCCTTAAGGGTCGCACCATGCTTATTATCCGGCAGAGTGAAGTATTAATGTGGAAAAATTCGTATTCCTAGGTGAATAACTATCTGTTCCTAAAGGTTTTGAGTGCAACACCCGGAGGCCGCCACCCCTTTGAAGGGTGCCCCTCGAGGGTCTCTTCCTCCCTGAAACCTGTAGTCAGCGGGCCATCTCTGAAAAAGCTACTTAATAACGAGCTTGGTGCAGCCCCCTTGCAACATATCTTTGATAGTTCCACCATGCTCCTACACCATTAGGTATAATATTTTGACTTGTCACACACAACTGGGGCGTAAAGTTTGACAACGGCTTTTTGTGATGAGGGTTACTTTCAGAAACGACCAACGCCCATCACTGATTTGACCATCGTATCCTGGAGGCATCAATGCCACCGGAGTGTCCAGGATTCATCTGTGTAACTTTTAAGATCAATGAAGATGTGAATTAATATTGGCAATAGTCAATAAACTATGCCGAAAATAATAAAACGATAATTTTTTCAGAAAAATTATATTATTCATTGTGTTTTGGTATACATGGTATACAGGAGAAAGAATATTCTGTATGCCATCAACATTTTTATAAATCATCATGTTCATGCTCATCTGTTTTGAAGTGAGTCCCAGTTATAAATATGTCAAAGCGAGCCCCAGTTTTAAATATGTCGTATAGACGTGTTGTTCTGAGAGCGGTATTTGTAAATTGTATTTGTCTTTGGTAAACCCTTTTAGTAATCTGGGTTTTATCATATTAAAGTTCAGTGTGAGATTCCAACAGGTTTATGTTTTGTGCATAGTTAAGAAATTATCTTTGGTAGTTCCTCTGTGTATATAAAAATTAAGATTTTATTATCTGCTGCTAACCATGGCTGAACCTGTATTCAGCTTGGACCCCAGGGCCATAAAGGTGACACGACAGGATCCTGACGGAGAGAGGTCTCATTGCATGTGCAATGTGCAGAGTGAGACACTGATAAGTTTACTTAGCAGAGATGGAAGAAGCTGAGACAGTCAACGGAGGCTCGACAGAATGCAATATATGATCAGCTGAAAGAAGACTGGGAGGAAGGTCCTGCTGGTGGCTATCATCAGGCTTGTTACCACACATATTCAAATAAGAGCTTGAGCAAAAGATTTTTTGCAAAGTACCAAAGTGGTAGGACACGGTCAGAGTCACCTTAGCCATCCATCCCCAGAATCCGTGGATAGATTGAGTTTGTCAACATTTCCTCCTTGGAACCAACTACTTGCATCTCCTGAAACCAATCAAGGAAACGAGTATGTTCAGGAACAGAAAAGAAGAGAACTTCCGTCACAGTATATGACCACCAATGGAAATTCAAAACTGGAAACTGCACAAAAAAGCGCGGAAATTAGAAGGAAGGACCTGATTGCCACTAAAGTGAATTATCATCGGAGCTGTTATGGGCATAAACACGTGAACGGGCCTCAGCTTACGCTGATAAAGATGCAGGAAGTGAAATATATGTCACAGCATTCCGAGAGCTTGCTAACTATGTGCACGAGATCGTCATAGATTGTCTAGAATCTAGATGTTCTGATAATGACAGATCTGTAAGACACATATATAGGTCTTCTGTCAGGAAATGATATCCAGTACACACCTATGTATCAGTCTGAGAAGCCCAAAACAAAAATGATAACAAAGTTCGGAGACAAACCTTCCATTAGACAACCTCCGAGTACAACAGAAACAGAGATGGTGAATTCCAGGGTAAATTTTTTTTTTTATGTGAGGAAGAAGGAACCAAAGGCAACGAGCCCGCAAAACTGTTCCCTCCAAGAGAAAGATAAAATACAAGAGAGAGCCAAATTCAAGATCCATTCATTTCAAGATGCCTGGACACACTGCGTTTGAAAGACTGGAGATCATAGGAAGCAGGAAATACAGACAGAGGGAGACAGTTCCAGAGTTGACCTGTTGCATAAATGAAGGATTAGGAGCAATGGTTAACTCTTGCATTAGAGAGTTGGACAGAAAAGGGGTGAGAGTTTGCTGCTAGACGGGTGCTATGCGCCTGTTGTAGAGGTGGAGCAATGCATGCAGACAGTTCAGAGGAACAGTGACCATTAAAGTAGCGATAGAAAAGAGATAAAGATGCAACAGTGCGACGAAGAGACAGAGGTTGAAGGGAATCAGTAAGAGGGGGAGAGTTAATGAGACGAAAAGCTTATTGAGAAGAGCTGTATGTGGTAGCCTCCCCACACACACATGAGAGCTGTACTCCACACAGGGGCGGATAAAACCCCTGTATAGAGTCAACAATTGTGCAGGGGTAAAGAAGGAACAGAGTCGGCTTAGCACACCCAATCTCTTGGAAGCAGATTTTACAAGAGATGTAATATGATCTTTCCAAGATAAGTCCCGAGTAAATGAAATCCCAGGCATGTTCAACGATGATGCAGGATTAAGCTGAATATTATTAAACATTAGTGGATATACCTGTGGAAGATTTTGTCGGGTTGATAGTGCAAAAACTGAGTCTTTGATGCATTAAAAACAACCAGACTATTTTTACCCCAGTCAGAGATACAAGCCAAGTCAGGCATTAGGTGTGCCATAGCCTCATCCCTTGATTGTTGAAGTAACTGCTGAGATGGACGTTGTGGGAATCGAATGGAAAGGTGAAGGGTGGTGTCATCAGCGTATGAGTGGATAGGTTTAGATGTACAGCTTAGAAGATCATTGATGAATAAAAGGAAGAGAATTGGTGATAGGACAGAGCCCTGAGGAACACCACTGTTAATAGATCTAGGAGAAGAACGATGGCCGTCTACAACAGCGGCTATAGAACGACCAGAAAAGAAACTAGAGATGAGGGCACGGATAGAAGGATAGAAACCGTAAGAAGGCAGTTTGGAAATTAAAGATTTATGCCAGACTCAATCGAAAGCCTTAGAGATGTCAAGTGCAATGGCAAAGCTTTCGCAAAAGTCCCGAAAGGAGGATGACCAGGAGTCTGAAAGGTAGGTGAGAAGATCGCCAGTGAAGCGTCCCTGACGGAACCCATACTGAAGATCAGAAAGAAGGTTGTGATAGGAAAGATACTTTAAAATTTTTCTGTTAAGAACAGACTCAAAAACTTTTGAAATACAGGATGTTAAAGCAATTGGACGATAGTTAGATTTTTTTTTTTTTTAATGCGAGGAAGAAGGAACCAAAGGCCATGGCCCGCAGTAACAGTTCCCTCCAAGAGAAAAACAAAATACAAGAGAGAGCCAAATTCAAGATCCGATCATTTTGAGATGCCTGGACACACTGCGTTTGAAAGACTGGAGATCATAGGCAGCAGGAAATACAGACAGAGGGAGACAGTTCCAGAGCTGACCTGTTGCATAAATGAAGACTGGGAGTAACGGTTAACTCTTGCATTAGGGAGTTGGACAGAAAAGGGATGAGAGTTTGCTGCCAGACGGGTGCTACGCGCCCGTTGTAGAGGTGGAGGAATGCAAGCAGACAGTTCAGCGGAGCAGTGACCATTAAAGTAGCGATAGAAAAGAGATAAAGATGCAACAGTGTGGCGAAGAGACAGAGGTTGAAGGGAGTCAGTAAGAGGAGGAGAGTTAATGAGACGAAAAGCCTTTGACTCCACCCTATTGAGAAGAGCTGCATGTGGGGAGCCTCCCCACACATGAGAGTTGTACTCCACACAGGGGCGGATAAAACCTCTGTATAGAGTCAACAATTGTGCAGGGGTAAAGAAAGAGCGGAGTCGGCTTAGCACACCCAATCTCTTGGAAGCAGATTTTACAAGAGATGTAATATGGTCTTTCCAAGATAAGTCCCGAGTAAATGAAACCCCAAGCATGTTCAAGGATGATGCAGGATTAAGCTGAATATTATTAAACATTAATGGGTATACCTGTAGAAGATTTTGTTGGGTTGATAGGTGTAAGAACTGAGTCTTAGATGCATTAAAGACAACCATATTATTTTTACCCCAGTCAGTGATACGAGCCAAGTCAGACATTAGGTGTGCCATAGCCTCATCCCTTGTTTCTTGAAGTAACTGTTGAGATGGGCGTTGCGGGAAGCGAATGGAAAGGTGAAGGGTGGAGTCATCAGCGTATGAGTGGATAGGGTTAGATGTACAGCTTAGAAGATCATTGATGAATAAAAGGAAGAGAGTTGGTGATAGGACAGAGCCCTGAGGAACACCACTGTTGATAGATCTAGGAGAAGAACGATGGCCATCTACAACAGCGGCTATAGAACGACCAGAAAGGAAGCTAGCGATGAAGGCACAGATAGAAGGATAGAAACCGTAGGAGGACAGTTTGGAAATTAAAGATTTATGCCAGACTCGATCGAAAGCCTTTGAGATGTCAAGTGCAATGGCAAAGCTTTCGCCAAAGTCCCGAAAGGAGGATGACCAGGAGTCTGAAAGGTAGGTGAGAAGATCGCCAGTGGAGCGTCCCTGACGGAACCCATACTGACGATCGGAAAGAAGGTTGTGATAGGAAAGATGCCTTAAAATTTTTCTATTAAGAATTGACTCGAAAACTTTTGAAATACAGGACGTTAAAGCAATTGGACGATAGTTGGAGGGTTGGGAGTGGTCACCCTTCTTTGGGACTGGCTGAATGAGAGCAAACTTCTAGTAAGAAGGAAAGGTACAAGTTGATAGACAAAGGTGAAAGATTTTGCCTAGGCAGGGTGTAAGCACAGAAGCACAGTTCTTGAGAACAACAGGAGGGACTCCAACAGGCCCATATGCTTTATTAGTACTGAGGCCTGTGATGGGAGAAAATACATCAGCTGAAGAAATTTTAATGTTAGCCATGAGGAAGTCAGAAGGGGGAAGTGATGGAGGAACAGCACCAGAATCGTCTAAGGTGGAATTGGAGGAGAAAGTCTGAACTAAGAGATCTGCTTTATCAGTAGAAGAAATAGCTACAGAGCTATCAGAGTAGAAAAGAGGAGGGAAGGATGATGAGGTAAAGTTGTTAGAAAGGTTACTGGCAAGGTCCCAAAAGGAGGAGGAAGAATTTGAGTTAGAGAGTTGAGAGCATTTTGTACGGATGAAATTATTTTTATCAGAACGAAGAACAGACTTAGCACGATTCCGGGCAGAAACGAATAAAAGATGTGATTCAAGGGTGGGTTGGTTCCAGTACTGGACGGGCAGTGGAAGCTGCAGCTACAGTTGTTACAGGATATTGAAGTTTCCAGGTGTGTCCAAATCATTAGCACAGATCTGGCAGTTCGTAGCACTAAGCCATGGCCACCATTGGCTGAGGACCTTGTGAACCAAAACATTAAAATTCCAGTTCTGGTGTACAATCTCCTGGCATGGGTGCTTTGTGGAAACATTGGCAGAAGGCACAGTTACTAGAGAGAGAATTCAACTATCCAGCAGCAGCCACCAGCATGTGATGTCCATACCTTAGGACTTTCTATTCAGTGTAGCATGGTCAAGTCAAGACGTCCCCTGACAGTACGGTATCTAACAAGAAGCATTTAGGTGGTCATAGCCTATTCAACAGCCAAATCCAAGAAGCTGAAACGGCTATGGCTGAGAGGTACCGTATATTGTGCAGTAGATTTAGGATGCACCCGGTGGCATGTACTGTCATGAAAACTATTAAGGGGACAGGTTAGTCTGCCACCAGAAGGCAGGTAAATCACACATATCCACCTCCTAACTACCCCTCCATACCCCCACAAAACCACCTATTTGTCAGGCATATGGATCAGAGATCCATTGAGATTTTAGCAGATTTCAGTGGAATAACCCCGCTGTATAGGGTTTTATTCCAAATATTAATTCAACATCTTCTACACGATATATTAAAACCTAAATAACAGTTACAAGTTATTTGATTATTAGCCTTAAAAGTCCCTCTCGTACATTGTCATCTAGGGAGCCACATATCCATCCACCCCATCATCCACCTACTCACTCAACCCATCCAACACTCACCCTTCCCAGCCACGTGTGCGACCCACCAAGCCCACCGATTTCGGCCATCCATCCTGCCCACCTATTAATGCCACCCACAAGTCTGATCTATTAATGCCACCCAACACATCTATCCATCCACCTACCCACCCTAAACCCACCCACCCACCCACACAGAGCACCATGGCCACACAATCTTCTCATGGCATTGTGATTTTATGGAATGCTGGATTTATATTTCACGGATTCAGTTTTTCGAAATGTTACATAGAGGAGACATTAGGTTAGGTTAGGGCATGTTAGGTTAGCTTAGCTTAGATGAGGATTAAACCGGAAGTAGGCTTGCTTGTGAGTCCTAATTTCAAATATAACACTACCGTTATACAACATTTCTAGAAATTTAATCCGTGAAATCTAAATCCGGCAATCAGTAAAATCACAATGCCTACCTTCTCAGCCACCTGTCGACCCACCTTGCCCAAACCCCTCTGGCGACCCCCATACATTCCGACGACCCATCTTATCCACTAACCAAGGTCACCCAACCTCCCCACCCACGAATGCCACCCACCCTGCTCACCCAATGAAGTCATCCATCACATCAACCCACCCAGCCCTCCCACCGCAACCACCCATCTCTCCCTGAATACTCACCCACCCTGACCACCCATTTCACCCTGGGAACCAACCCATCCTGACCCATCCACCTATTCACATGCTCAGCCACCCTTCTCATCCAAACCCATTCACCCAGACATCCCACCCACCCATTCGAACTACACTCATCCATCAAACTCATCCCATCCAAACCTAAGGTGCCGACTCCTCCCCAGCCACTCACTGATGTAGCCACTCACCCATCCCATCCCATGCATCCAGTCACCAACCTATTTACCCCTACAATCAAGCCTAAGCCACTCCACACATCCCACCCAACCAACCCACCCCATCCTAACCAATCATCCTGTCCACCCATCCTGGCGATGCACTGAACCACGAAACCCACCAATCCAACCTCATCCACCCCAACTACCCACCCAATTGGCTCTAAAACACACACACACACACACACACACACACACACACACACACACACACACACACACACCTATTATCCTCTACGTTTGTTCCCCGAGGAAGACTAGTCCCAAATCTTATGAATTCCTATTTGATGGTTGACTGTACTGTATATTACCAAACTATTCCTTCGTTAATACTATTGCCTACTGGATAGCGCATCATGGAATTCAAATGGGAATTCTCTCATGACACAACTCCAGTAAAGCATGAATGTCGAAGAGACAAGAGTCATTATAATGTGCAAGCTGCTATTAGAACAATACCCGACACTCCCGCCTCTCATCCTTCCCCTTCACTGCCCCCAAATCCTCCCCCTTCTATTCCGACGCTACAAGGATAAAACTGACAATATTTTAATTTCAGGCATACTCCCGGGGACTGATGCAGGGAATGTCTTCTTCAGTAAAGTGTTTCGAATAAATAATAGGGTCAAGTCACTTTGCTTACAGGAAGGAGGTGAGTTCATCGACACATGGAACCAGTTTTACGAGCAGAGAACATTATTTGCGAATGATGGACTACACTTGAATGCCATTAGTTCTGCCCATCTTGGTAGTTTGCTTGGTGATACAATAAGTTTTCTCTGGAGAAAAGACAAGCATCACAAGAGGCAAACGTAGATATCATACGATCCGATAAATGAATACGTAATGGAATCTCCTCACATAGGAAAGGAATACTCATTTAATCTCTTTTTGTAACTGCGTGTAGTCTGCGTGATAAATTTCCTGATTTAGAGGCACTTGTCTTATTGATGATTATGACATAATTGGTGTAACAGAATCGTGGCTCAATACTAGATGAAGAGATATTCTAGTGGAGTTTAATTTACCAGGATATTGCATTTTCAGTAGTGAAAGGAAGAACAGATCAAGGGGCGTTGTGTTGTTATATATTAAATTAGGATTTCATCCAGTTGTAATTACCAAGCCATGTATTGAAAACATTGACACCGTTTATGTCAGCTTGGTAATGATTCTTGCCATAGAATCATACTTGGCTTAGTTTATTGTCCATCCAGTCAGCTACTAAACATCGACAATGAAGTCGACAATCAAATTGCCAAAATCTCTTGTATGATAAGCACCTTATTACTTGGCGATTTTAATTTGCCAGTTCCAAAGTGGGAGGAACTCCTATCCTCGCACACAGGGTTAGACCAATATATATACTTGCAGTAAAGTTCTTGTTACCAATTGGTAAATCATCCCACACATGGGAACTTACATCCTATATCTTGTCTTAGGCACATCAGAAAATTTAGTGAGCAACGTTATTATAGGAAAAGAATTTAGTACAAGTGATCATCGCATAGTTACCTTGAACATGAACTTCAGTGAAGCCATTGTTAGGGTCTGTTGTGAGAAAGTGCCTAACTTCAAGAGGGCAAATCCTAAGAAATTTAAAGCAATTGTAGGTGCAGGTGACTAGCATCCCATTGTTGGAACTTTAAATATCAATGAAACATTGATTTTTTTTTTTTTTAGAAACTCTCAATAGTGGAGTCAGTTTATGTATTTCAATGTAAACAGAAGGCCTGCCAAACATTCTAAACCCAGATAGTGGAACTCCGACATCAAACATTGTTTTGCAACAAAATATTTTGCTTTTAAAAATTATAGTGCCACAAAGAGAGAAAGTGATAAAAATAAATGCAATGCCCTTCGACGGACAGCCAAAAAATTTATTAAGTACAGTAAGAAAAACCTTGAGGCACATATTACAAGTATCAGTAATTCAAATTTCAAAGAATTTTTCAGTTACATAAGAAGCAAAAAGGTAATAACTCCAACAATTGAACCCTTAATCACAGATAACGAAGATCATGCTGATGATGAAACTATGATGACAAAAATTCTTATTACTTTCTTTGTGTCAGTATTTCTATCTATCTGTATACCTAGGCTGCTTCCCCCAAGGAAAGGGAGGTAGCCGAGACAGGACGACACACTTCCCTTACTCATCCATTCAAACACATTCATTCGCATCTTAGCCCCAAAGGGGAGAACGGACAGATCCTCACCGTACCACACCGCACAAGGGTCAACTGCGCAATGAAATCAGTGACATCCGCAGCAGGGCCCGACAGCAGAGCTGCTTTACCCCTGCCACATCATAAGAGACCCATCCCGTTACCTGCACCTGACCTGACTAGCTGATCAGACCAAATGCAGGAGAATATCCCCTCAGGGCTGCATCATCACTTATTCATTCACAATTTCTCTCCATTTATTTCTGTCATGCACAGCCACTCTTCCTTGCTCAACAGACATCTCTCTCGCATCCAGCGCTCTCTTCACACTGTCCCTCCATCCTATTCGTGGTCTTCCTGTCAGCCTTACACCTCTCACATCAGATCTAGTTATCTTTTTCACCAATCTCTTATTATCCATTCTCTCCATATGCCCAAACCATCGCAACACCCTCTGCTCAACTCGACCAGCCATCTCCCGAACAACTCCAGTTCTCCTTCGTATTTCATCATTTCGCACTCGATCCATATGCGTCACTCCACACATACTCCTTAGACACCTCATCTCCATTACATTCAATCTTTTCCTCTCTGCTACACCCATATTCCATGTTTCAGCCCCACATAATGCAGTCGGTACCACAGCACACTCATACAGCCTTCTCTTTACATCCATTCTAAGCAAACGAAATCTAAGCATTTTTTTCATTCCTCCCAGCACCTTTCCTACTTCATTTATTCTAAACTTCACTTCTGCATCTATTCTTCCATCCACAGCAACATGTGACCCTAGATATTTAAAACACTCTACCTCCTCAAGCAACTCACCATTCAAAACTATATTCATCCCCCTACCATCTACCAACCTCGTACACTTCATCACTTTACTCTTATTCTCATTCACTTTCAATTTCCTCCTTTCACACACCCTTCCAAACTCCTCTACCAACTGTCTCAATCTCTCCTCTGAATCAGCCACCAGTGCAGTATCATCTGCAAACAGCAGCTGCTTCAGATTCCACTCTCCACCGTCAACATTCACCAGACTCAGACCTCCACCTAAAACTCTTGCATTCACCTCCCTTACAACACCATCCATGTAAATATTAAACAACCAAGGCGACATCACACATCCCTGTCGCAGCCCCACTCTCACGGGAAACCAATCACTCACAGCATTTCCCACTCTTACACACGCTTTACTATTTACATAAAAACTTTTCACCCCTTTTAGTAACCTACCATCAAGTCCATACAATCTTAAAACAGTCCCCAAAGCCTCCCTATCAGTTCTATCATACACTTTCTCTAAATCCATGAATGTCCAAAACACATCCTTGCCTTTCGCTAAATACTTTTCACACACTTGTCTCAGAGGAAACACCTGATCCACGCATCCCCTTCCTTTCCTAAAGCCACACTGCTCATCACCAGTCACTCCCTCTGTACCCTCTCTGACTCTCATAATTAACACTCTACCATAAACCTTACCTACAACACTCAACAGACTTATACCCCTAAAGCTAGTACATTCATTCTTATCACCCCTCCCTTTATACAACGGGACCACACAAGCACTTGCCCAGTCAATTGGCACCATACCTTTCACAAAGCACACATTCAACAATCTTACTAACCAGTCAACAATAGTCACTCCACCACCCTTCAGGCATTCCACAGCACACCCATCCATACCTGCACCTTTCCCTGTTTTCATCTCCTTTACTGCCTTCTCCACTTCCTCGTGATCAAAGAATCATTCAACTCTCCCAACACATTTATTCCTTGCACCCTTCCATCCGCCACTATCTCAGCCATCCTTTCCTCCTCTGCATTTAACAGTATTTACAACAGAAAATATACATACGATTCCTGCTGTTTCTCCAGTTCCTATAGACGAGGGGAACATAATCAATGACTTTACAGTTAGTGATCTTGCAATTAACAAATCAAAAGAGATTAAAACTCCAGGACCGGACAAAATATCTCCAAGTGTATTAAAGGAACTACAGATTGAAATATCAAAGCTTTTAACTGAACTTTAACATATAGGAGCATTAAGGTGCCACATGAATGGAAGCTTGCTAATGTAACCCCAGTATTCAAAAAGGGCAACAGAGCACAACCAGAAAACTACCGCCCAATTAGGTTGCTTGAAACTATTATCAGAGACAAGTTTGTGAAAAACTTAGAAACAATCTCATCAAAAATTCGCAACACGGTTTTCGAAATAATCGCTCTTGCCTCACGAATCTCTTGGACTTTTTCAATAATATGCTGAACATGTATGATAAGGTTATATCTATTGATGTTGTCTACCTTGATTTTCAAAGGGCTTTTGACAAAGTTCCACACAAAAGACTCCTTCAGAAGCTAAAGGCACATGGTTTCAGCGCCAATGTGCTTGGGTGGGTAGAAGATTGGCTCACCGGATGAAAGCACTGAGCTGTAATCAATGAAGAAGAGTCAGACTGGATAAACATTACTGTTGGAGTGCCGCAGGGTTCAGTGTTAGGTTCTGAACTTTTTTTAATATACATAAATGTTACTGATGAAGGATTATGTTGTATGATTTCAAAATTTGCTGACAAATCTAAAACAGGCAACAAAGCAGATGCAGCACTGCAGAGGCAGGCAATTAAGAGAGATCTTGATCAACTGTTTAATTGTACCTAAGCATGACAAATGGAATTCAATATTAATACAAGTAAAGTGCTAAATAGTGACAGTAAAAAGGTAAGAGCTAGTTATATCATGAATAATGTCCAACTTGATAGGGCTAACCATGAATAAGACTTAAGAGTTACAATAACAAATGATTTAAAACCAGGCAAACATTGAACAGAGACTGTGAATGAAGCCAGTAAATTGATTGAATTCATAGGTACAGCATTTCAATATAAATCCGAAAATATCATCCTCACTTTGTATTATTCCTTAGAACGCCCACACTTGGAGTATTGTGTTTAATTTTGGTCACTGTTTTATAAAAAGGACAATCTTGAAAAGAATACAGAGAAGGGTGACAAAGATGATACTAGATTAAGAAATAAATCATATGAGGAATGTTTAGAAGCCCTGAATCTCTTTACCCTGACTCAACGGAGGTTATGAGGAGATTTAATTCAAGTATTCAAAATATGCAAATAACATGATAACATGGCTGCCAATAAATACTTCACAGTTGCTCACTCGAATTATACTAGGGGCAATGGGCATAAAACAATTGGCAAACGATTCCAGTTGCATGAAGCTAAGCATTTCTTCTTTAATACGGTTGTAAATATATGGGACAAACTGCCCTCCAATGTAAAAAGTTGCGATAGAGGCAATGGCCATAAAATATTTGGCAAATGATTCAAGTCACATGAAGCTAAGCATTTCTTCTTTAATGCAGTTGTAAATATATGGGACAAATTGCCCTCCAATGTAGTAAATTGCGATAGAGGCAATGGCCATAAAATATTTGGCAAATGATTCCAGTCACATGAAGCTAAGCATTTCTTCTTTAATGCAGTTGTAAATATATGGAACAAATTGCCCTCCAATGTAGTAAATTGTGATACTGTAGTAACCTTGAAAGGTCGCATGGATAAGTACATGTCGTCTAACCCCCAGCTTAGTATGTTTTCTCCTGAATAAAATACTTGTATATTTATAAAAAAAAATGTTCAGAGCCTGATCAGTTTATTAAATGCAAATATAAGCAGAGACTAGGATATGCACAGATAGCTCTGAGTTAACGGTCGCTACTCTTAGTTTCGACCTGTGATGTGCTGTGGAGCACTGAGGTTCCCTGTTAGTTAAGTGACCACCATCGGAATTTTTAAAATGTATCAGTGATCACTGCTTCAGGATGTAACTTTTGTACCTGTCCCGCTCGAGAAAGTTCCTTGTCTCAGTGGAGTGAACGGAGCTGGGGCCTAATTGACTGTTACCTACCTTAAAAGTGCCCGGCAAGGCTACCACACCAGTCCTGAACATCCACACTGTGCATTTTCCACACTGTGTCTACAGACGCCCCATTAACTCATAGTTCTCGTACATAATGCCATATCTTAGTTATTTATTATTTTAGTATTTATTTTACCTTACTACTTTCTCTTTCAGATAATTCAGACTGATAGCTTATAGATAAAGTATTGTAGAATGTAACTTTTCCTTTTCAGTCTTTCCTATGAAATTTCCATGTCAGTTTTTCCATGCTGCATGTTGGTTTTCCTCACTTTTTCCTGCCAGTTTTAACTAGGGGGTTTGGTGGTGGTGGGGGAGCTTCTTGCTTTTCTATCCTTATCCTTCAGCATGTAGAATTAGATCTCGTAGTCACAGTCTACTCTGCAACAAGCAGCCTCAAAAGTACCATGAGGTATGTTGCTGTTTGATTTCCTTTGTACTCATTTGTACTCTTTTGCACTCCCTCTCTCCTCTCCCACTCCTTCTTTTGGCCTTGCCGGCTTCATCTCTTTATCTCAGCTCTTCCTCCAGAACATCATGCTACAGAATGTCTTCACACGCTTTCAGTGCTCTCAATTTTCCATTCTTGCCTTACACAGGGAAGCAACAGTGTTGTATGCAATCACCGACATTTATGTTGATATATATCCTGTCCTGTGTGCTTTACATAATCATTAATTTAAAAGGGAATTTTTTTTACATGTTCGACTTTGGTCATAGACCAAACAACCTCTTGCCAATGGTCCAGCAGTTTTACATGTCACACACGAATCACCCTTTACGACATAGGATTTTCAGTATTGCTAGTGTGGACACCATTTATAAGTTTAGTCATATATTAACAAATTTTGGCAAGTTTGCATAACCATGTCGACTTATCGGAATGCGAAACTATCCCAGCATGGTATGAGAGATGGCATGTCAGTAGAAATTCAACGGATATCTGATGCTAATTCCTCTAAAATACTGTCCATTATGGCAGCAGTCAAGCACACATTTGATTATAATCTGTAGCCTGACCACATAAGCTGTTAGTCTGGAGGAATTTCATTGAACCTCGTCCCGAGACATATACATAATTCTATTGCATTTTTTGATACATTGGACCCTACTAATGAAATTAAAAAGTGCACCCAGTCGACACACTTGAGCATTTTGTTATATGGGCCGAAGTCCAAAATGGCCGCCCGGAAAAATTAAAAATTACAATATTTGATTACTGTTGTCACTAGTTTCACTAATATTACATTATTTAGTTGTAGACTTATTTCAAGAAATTCTAGGCATAACAAAGTATATTCTTTATGAGTAAATTGTGAAAAGAAAAATTACTCAGGTAATTATAATTACTTAAAAAAGGCACCAAATGTGACTACCGTACCCTGCTAGACTATCACCAGGTATTACCACAATATTTCATTTTCTTAACAAACTATACAGGGAAAGGATGGAGAATTAGGTCTTTCTGTCAGTAAACAATTTAAAATATTTAACATGTCTATTCCAACAAACATATTTAAACCATTATCTTTTTCACAACTAAGATGTTCATATCCCTTATATCAGAATGTTAGACCAATTACGCCCTTCAAAATTGATCAAAATGCTTTACATCAAAAATATATGTTGCTTATAAATATAAAAACACTGATAAACTAAACACATTTGCAATTAATATGTTAAATATCTGTCGTTTCCATGTCCATACTTTCCTCCATACTTTCCTCTTCTTCAACTGACACTCTTGATTTACTTTGAAGATTGTGGCAATCAGTTCCATGGCAAGCTCAAAACAATGAGTAAGAAAGTTGTGCTGCAGCACAACTGCAACGGGCAGTTGAACATAGGGTGCGGGATTGATCACCCACACTTGATTAGATTTAGGATATTAAGTGGTGCAGGGGAAACATCGGGTGGCAAGCCAGTTGGAACCAACATGTTTGAATCAGGATCCTTGGTCCACCCATAATGAAGAGGGTTCATTTCTGGTGGCTCTGGATCAAGGGAGCTTCTCCAAATTGCTGCCTGTAAATGGGCTCTGCAAACATGTTCTTCAAATGCTTCTGTTGTTGGTGGCAAAGCTTTTAGCTCTGGTGCTGTGGTGAGCCGAAGATTGCCCATCTTTGATTGCCACACAGTATATCTTAAAGATGTCATGTTGTTTTCATTTGGAAAGCCATAACATGCTGCAATGAATTTTGTGGCTTCAGCAGTAACATCAGTCAGCTCTTCTTGTTGCCACCCTAATCTAGTAAGTGTCTTCCCACTCTTTATTGCCTTTAACATTGCTCCTTTACCAATACCCCATAAATATGAAACACTGTCACATCCTGTAAGAACATGGGCAGGTAACAGACTGTTGAGAACATCTTGATTTTGCTCAACTGTTGCTTTGATATCTGCACTTGATCGTGAAGGGCTTGTTCCAACCACTGCCATACTGCAGGCAAGATTTTTTTGCTTATAGAAGTGGCATAGCAGGAGAAATATGTCTGTTTCTTCAGCAACAATTCTATTGCTTTGTCTTCCTTACCTTGCCACATGGACAGCTTGCTGCCCCACAATAACATCAGCTCATGTGTAATGCGCAAGTCAGGCCTGCTTCTTCTGATTCCATTACAAAGCTCTACTGGTATTGGTTCCTTACCTGTAATCATTGTGTGACAGTAGATCAGTGTACTCACACAGATACCCACAAATGAGATTAATCAACTGGGATTTATTGTGTGTAACAGATAAACAGACCTTCTGTGGTGGCAGAGATGTTGCCAATGACAGTCTGTGGCATCTACCTGCTTCCTTCCCAGCTCCAGCTGCTCGTGTTGCCTCTCTTATGCTTCCACTGTGATATCTGTCAAAGACCAGACGTGTGTTCGCTGCGAAAAGACAGTGACATATGTACTGCACAAACTTTAGTATATAATCTTCTATGTCACCTTTGCTTGGTCATTTGACAACCCAGAGAATTGCACATACATCAAGTATTATAGCATCAGCTGGGACCGTTCTGCGATCAGATACTTCCACTTGGATTTTGGCTTTCAGGGTGGTTTTAGAAGATGACAGCCTCATATGACCTGTCTTTTCCTGGAATATTGAGGGTGGATATGCAGCCAGCTCATAAGAGAGAACATCTCTCATATTGATGTTCTTAGAGGTGTGAAGATAAAGCACTCTTGAATAGATCAATGTGGTATCATACACAGATATATTGTCCACTTTAATTTTTTTTCTTGAAGTTGACATGAGTACAACTGGTTTTGTGAGTGGCTTGTGAAAAATCTGTGGCCATCCTTCCTCAGCTACCCCCAGTTCAACAGCCCTGCTCTGCACATATCCTACCTGTAACCACATTAATAAGTCCAGGTGGATGGCACTCTCCTTTCAGTGGATTTATGCAGTTTTGAAGCTACTCCCGAATTTTTGCTCTGTCTGCTTCATCACTTTGTATCCTTGAAGGACCTTCTTCCATATGGGTCATGACTGTGGAGTGTGCATTTCCATCAAGCATGGTTACAACATCTTTTTTCAGCTGAGCGCAGATATTTAGTCCAAGAGTTCACCTTTTCAGTGCTGCTGGTTGATGGGTTATTCCAGTAATTCCTCCTGGACTATGGCCATAACGCATGAAAGTTGTCTCAATGTACTGGTCAGACCAGATGCCATTCCAGGTGTCTGGTTGATGTCGCAATACATGACCTCCGTCCATGGAGTCTTGAAGCACTTCAACAGGCAGTTTGCTCGTAGAATGAAAGTAATACAAGGCATACCTTGCATAATTGGCATGACCACTAGTAAAGAAATAAGGAAGCATCTTTTTGATGGCAGGCAAATGGAGTGGCCAATCACCTTCTCGTTCAGCACGAATAAACTGCATCATCAGAAATGCTGACTTCACAGGGACATTGATCCATAGTTTTGCTGTTCACTCAAATGATATCTTTGTTGTTTTATTGACTTTGGTGTTAGCAATTTATTAACATTCAAAATTTCTTCAATCGGCACCTGAAAATGATCATAAAAACTTAAAAATCGTTAAAATAAAATATTACAAAGTGTAGTTTACCGGTGATCATTTTGTTTAGTGCATGTTCTGATAGAAAAAGTTAAAATTATTATTGTATGAAGAACATTCAAAACTAAAAAAGACAACTAAACATGTTTTATTAGCATCGTCATTCATGCAGGTGGCCATTTTGGATTTCGGCCTCCATTTTGAAAGGCTCAAGTTTGCCAACTGGATGCATTTTTTTAAATTTGATGGTTACATCCCAAAGTATCAGAAAATGCAATAAAACTTTGTATATGTCTCGGAACGAGGTTCACCCGAAACTGACCATTCTGCCACCAGTCTATGTTTTCCTTTCCACACACGAAGTTGCTAAACGCAGCTCCCAATTCACTTGCTTGTGATATCCAGTACAGAAACGAGAGCACGAACGAAATATTACTTTGCTCAACGTGTGCGTATGTCTGTCTGCGTACAGCTCCGTTCAGAAGTTCGTACTACACCCAGCGTGGAAGGCGCTAGTCTCTGCCCCTCCTTCCCGGACGACAGGTTACAGCTTCGGACCTCCCACGAGCAACCAGACTTTGGCTAGTATCAAAGCAGTGTCATTCGCTCACCGACTGTTAAATGAAATGAGAATTTTATTTTCATACTCACATATATCAGTCAATCTTACTGCTGATTAAATGATGAAAGTATGTTTATATTCGCCCGGCTTAAAAGAAATAATAAAATAACAGAAGAAAAGCACATAACAGAATATTAGAAGCTCGGCTATGAATCAATATGATTATGCGAGTTAGTGAGTTATCGCATGTCTTAATCCCTAGACACGGGCAGTTTTTCAACTAACCATCTTAGCTCAGCATTTATGAACAGTTCTACCGTTTCAAGGAAAATCTAAACAGCCAAAAATAATGTGTATGCAGCCAAGATATTCAAACATTTACGATGTATCTGAACAGCTAAAATTCATGTTCATACTCAAAAGTAGATGAAGACGATTGGTGGAGTCTAAGGAATAATGGAAATCATGTTTTAAGATGAAGTAGCAAACATGATGTTTCCTTTACGTAACCGTCGGTCTCTCTCTCTCTCTCTCTCTCTCTCTCTCTCTCTCTCTCTCTCTCTGGGGTGTAGGAGGGGGTGTTCCACCGCGGTGTTTTGGCTATCCTCTGCTCAAAGGTGAAATCAGCACCATCACGTGCCCCACCAAGTTGACATAAATCGGCAAGACGAGAAATTAATGCTCAGAGGTCAAATTTTTCGCGCTACGTGATGATGGCTTTTCCATCAGGGCAACAGCGCATCAACTTGACCTCACTACAAAAACTGTGATGAAGTGGATAAAGAGATGGGAGGAGAGTGCCAACCTTCAGGACCAACGTAAGTCATGTCTTTTGTATTACTGTAATGTTATGCTAATAATGAATAATTGTGAACAATAGCTTCTCGTTATATTCCAGTGCTAATAGAAACTAAAACTAGTTTTCGGTCCCTGTGGAAGATGTCAGTGAAAACAGCTTTATACAGTGGACTGGCGTAGTAAAAGGGGTGGGAGCGGGGTTGCAACCTTCTCGAGCATCAGTTTTTGGAAGAGTGGCAAATTACATCCTGAGTATTATAGTCAACGTTCCCATTTTACTTTTTGACGTGGTGTGGGTGATTAATGTAAAGCATATGCAACAGGTGTAAAAATAGTAATTATTATGCATTATTTTCATGGCCAAATATCCCCTACACTACATCCACAATTATTAGTGGCTGCCAGAGCCAGCGGGCGTGGCCACGCACGGTGGCCGATGTTCACTTCGCCTCTTCTGTTGCTTTTTTCACGTTCACACACCTCACATCCGAATATTCATTAAGCCTAATAAAGTCGTGATTTACATGCAATATATAATGTTCAGTGATACTTTCCCAGCCAATGTTTGCTGAACCTTGTCTTGATCTTTCACAAAATATCAGACTTCGGTTCAATGATGCATTGTCCACACAGTGTGTGTGTGGGGGGGGGGGTTGTGGGAGTGGGGGGGAGTGGGGGAGTATAGGGGTGTGGGGGTGTAGGCCTGTGGGTGTGGGGGTATGGGTGAGTTGTGGGGGTGTGGGTATGGGTGTGGGTGTGTGAGTGGGTTTGTGGGTGTGGGTATAGGTGTGTATGTGTGTGTATGTGTCTGTGTCTGGGTGTGAGTGTGTCTGGCTATGGGTGTGTTTGGGTGTGGGTGTGAGAGTGTAATCACTTAAACTCTTTGTATGGCATAAGGACGAAAATTATGGAGTAATGGCACTGGAAATGGGACAGTTTTGGAATGTGTGTGGCGTGTGCAAAGTGGGTTAAATAATGAATAATAGGAACTGAGAAATTGGTGTGAGGAGCCTTATTGATAACATAAATAGTTGGTGTGGTCATGAAGAGAGAATGGAGAATAATAGGAACTGAAAAATTGTTGGTGTGAGGAGGCTTATTGATAACATATAATGATATACAGTTGGTGTGGTCATGAAGAGAGAATGGATCTTGATAGGTTGTTAAAAAGTAAAGTCGAGTTTGAAAGTCGGCGGAGGTTTGGATGTTGTAGTTGTTGTTGTTGCAACCCCAGGTTCATCTCGTTGCGATCCCAATGGAAATCAGAAGCTTCTACCCGTCGTTTCCAAAGGTCTTTGGTTGAGGTTATATTGAAAGACTGTGTTGCAATAGTGATGTGCATGTGGTGAATGAATGTGTTGTGGTGTGGGGGGTTGCCTTGCAGTGTGGGCAAAGTAACTTTATTTGTGAGTTGTATTTTGTGTCGGAACCGTAACAGGGAACAGTGGTGACCACATCGCAGTCTGACTATACTGTTTTTTTTTTTTTTTTTTTTTTTTTTTAAGACGAAGATGCACTTGACAGGTTGATGATGACTGGCTGAATGCGACATGTCCGAGTAACATAGGTGTATTTCAAGTAATTACCAAGTAATGTGACATTACCTGGTAATTATCTGAAATACGAGGATGTTATTCGGACATGTTGCATTCAGCCAATCATCACCAACCTGTCAAGTGCATCTTCGCCTCAATAAAAAAAAAAAAAAATGAGTATAGGTGTGTTCGTGTCTTTCTGGGTAGGGTTGATGAGGAGTGTATGTCTTGTGGTGGTTCACGAAGGATGCTGTTTGACTGATGGGTTTGGATGGCTGTGGTGGCTAATGGCTGTGTTTATGCACTGTATGTCTGTGATTTGTAGTGTTGGGTGATCTGTGATTTGTATTATTGGGTGGAGAAGGGGGTATGTTGCTGAGATACTCTGTGTAGTGTTGGGCAGTTGTTTGTGTGTTTATTTTTGGATGGCGGTGATGTAACATGAAATTGCAAGGGTGAGATGGGTACTGAGCTACAGCAATTAACTGTCTCACGTATTCATATGATCTTTGGAAATAATTTTGCATCTTGATGAAAGTGATCTATAATAATGATTTTGTTGCATACTGTACTTATTCTTTAGGCTTTTTTCGTCTCCTTAACTCTGCTGACTCCCTTCGGTCTCTCTTTCTCTCTCTGTCTCTCTGTCTCTCTCTCTCTCTCTCTCTCCAGGGATGGCCCGACCGGGAGAGAGGGGGCCCCCCCCCCCCAGTGTGTGTTCTGAGTTGGTCAAAGAATTACTGAGTTGGTCAAAAATCGAGAAGTCATTTAGCAGGCTTAAGCTTTTAAAAACATAGGCCTATTTGCGAAACCGAACCAAAGAAAAACGTTACATTATCTGATGGTTCTAGCTTGTGAAAGTGACCTAACTGATCAGTTAGATCTTCAAAAAAAACTGCAAATTGGTGGAAACTCATGAAAACATGAATAAAATTCTAAAAGCCATTATCATTACACACTCTGTATATACAGGTTGTTACTGCTGAATCCTTATTAATCCATTATCCACATTCACTTCAAGTTAACTCAACATTCGTTTTTCACCTTTTTCCTTATTTGACTTACCAAGTGTGATTTGTGTATGTGTATGTTATTGTTTTTTTTTAAGTAGTCAGTTTAAGCATCTTGTATCTCTCACTGAATGACTGAAAATCAGTGAACAGTAGTGCAATTTTGAATTAAGTTGTGTCTATATGCACCAGATATCCAGAATGAGAGTTTGTTCAAATTTGTCACCAGTAAATAAATTACTTTCCAGGAAATACTGTAAGTCTGTTTCAATAAGAATTACTTTCTCATAAATTTGGTTTGTTTCCATCTATTTAGTTGGTCAAACCGTAACGCCAAACGGATCAAATTGGTCAAAATTGTCCTTACCCTCCCCCCAGTCACATACTCCTCGGGCCATCCCTGTCTCTCTCTCTCCCTCTACACACACACACACACACACACACACACACACACACACACACACACACACACACACACACACACACACACACACACACCGCTGTTCCTCTGATTTCTCTGCTTGTTTCTCTCCCCCATTACGACTGAAACGAGGCACTAGCCTTGCCCCATCCTCTCACCCGCTCTGTGATGCATCTGTTATCTAGTAATCTGCCTTTCTTGTATATGACTAGTTAATTGTTGAAATATCTCAGGATGTCTTTTTCCAATGCATAGTGCCACATTATTTCGAACGCTGTGCATCCAGGCATCTCAATGAAATGGATACGGTACTTGTGTTTACGTTTCTTTGGATGGAGCTGACAGGGTTTTTATTTATGATGGTCACATACAAATCAGTCCTAGTCATTCTAAGAACGAGACTTCAATTCCCATCTCTTGATGTAGCTGTTGTTGTTGTTGTTGTTGTTGTGTAACCCTGGTCTGTCTGGCCAACGCAGAGCCCTGACCACCGTCAAGCAATCGCCTCTGCAGGGCTGTCCCGTGCAGTGATGGGGTGAAACTAGAATATCCGGCTTTGAGCTGCATTTAGTCTCGCTACGCCACTATCTTTATAGGCAGCAGTTTGTTTAGTACAACTGTTGCCCTTGTAACAACATTTTCATATCATACAATATATTTCAGCACAAGTATACATACTCGTAATGTTTTCCCAAATTAGACTTTCGGCGTCGATTTTTATTAGTTCCATAGTTACTAATAGCGAATACTTTCATGTTAGAAAGGACGGGAGCCCCTCGAAGAACCACCCAGGCTGGAGATGCTGCTATTGTCGCAGCAGCAGGGGCAACACCTCTTACGATCGCGGTGGCCATAAGGGACAGTCTTCAGTGAGATGTGTCCGCGCTGACTGTCAGGCAAAGGCTGCATGACGCTGGTATACACTATAGAATTCCAGCAATGGTGGAAAGCCTGATACAACAACACAGAGAGGGGAGGTTAGCCTTTGCTCAATGCTACTTTCAGAAGAATCTAGACTTTTGGTCGCGAGTCATCTTCATGGATGAGAAGTGTTTCTCCTCCACCTCGCATGGCAGGGTTCACTGCTGGAGAAGAAACACCACCAGGTATATGATATTACCATTTTTATTACTGATAAAATTCCGTACTGTTATTCCCCCCCCCCAAGGCTTCGTCTTCGTTGCAGTCATCTGTTTTCTGTTCACATCGCTGTTACAATAATTAACCGATATTCAGACTTTCACCTACGGAATAGGTCAATAATGAAGCTGTCTTCCGCAGTCTGCATACCCCTCCGTCCTTGATTTCCAGTCTTTTAAAGGCAATATGACCAGGCATCTAAAATAATCAGGATCCCTTGTTTTGGTCTTATTCTGTTCATATTATCCTGGAAAAAGACATGATTCCTTCTACTCTTTGCCTCTATTTTCTTTGTATAAAGACATTAGTGCTGAGAAAAACTGTGATCAGTTCTAAATAATATAAGGTTAAGGGGGCATGTCATCAACTAGTATTTTGTCTAATGGCTGCAACAATACAATATATATATATATATATATATATATATATATATATATATATATATATATATATATATATATATATATATATATATATATTTCGCATGCAGATGCGAGAGGGTCGACATATGTGAGGAGGCACGAACGAGTCACGTTACCTGTAACATCTGGGGATACCTGACTCTACATGGCCTCGGTGACATGTTCAGCATCGAGGGGAGTTTTACTGCTGACCAGTGTGTCCATATCCTGAAGGAACGTTCCCTGCCATCTTTACGTGCAAAGGGTTTCCCGTTCCAAGATGGACCTGTAATTTCCATGCATGACCGGTGCCCCATACACACCGCACGTGTAGTACGGCAGTGGTTTCAGAGACAAGACATACTTCACCTCTCAGACTGGCCGCCAAAGAGGCCAATCTAAATGTAACAAACATGTTTGGGCTGACATGATTAATTCCTGGCAGCCAGGAGACGAGAGGACAAGAAATGATCTCCTCGACCACGTAAACGCCCAGCAGGAACTTTGCCGGCGCAAACACGAGTTCATTCTTGGCCTTGTAAGCTCCATGCCTGATAGGTTGCAAGCAGTGATTGAGAAAGAGGTAGGCTGGACCGGATATTGATGTGAAAAGTTAGGCAACAGTTTTCATTATATTAAGGATATGTATGCATATTATATAGACAGATAGATACTGTTGATAGATAGATAGATATAGATAGATATAATAGACAATAGCTAGATATAATAGTTACAATAGACATATATTATAGATAGTTAGATAGATAGATATAATAAAAATGTAGATATAGATATGATATAGATAATTAGATATGGTATAGAGACAGATATAGAAATAATATAGATAGATATAGATATAATACAGATTATACTCGTATATATATATATATATATATATATATATATATATATATATATATATATATATATATATATATATATATATATATATATATATATATATATATATATATATATTGCTGACTATAAAATAGAAATAAAAATAAAATTGTCTATTTTTTGTCTGAAAACTTCCGAATAATTATGCTTGTATATTATCCACCTCCTATTAGATGCAAGATTATATATATATATATATATATATATATATATATATATATATATATATATATATATACATATATATATATATATATATATATATACATATATATATATATATATATATATATATATATATATATATATATATATATATATATATATATATATATATATATATATACATATATATATATATATATATATATATATATATATATATATATATATACATATATATATATATATATATATATATATATATATATATATATATATATATATATATATATAATTTGGTTTTACGCCAGGTATCCCCGAAGGGCTAATGCGTTGCCCCTGGGTAGAGGACTTCTGAACTAGAGCGTGTAGCATTTTATGACCGGATGCCCCTCCTGGGGCCGTACTTATAAAACCTGCATCATAGTTAAGTGAAAGTCAGAAATGTGAGACTTAATGAGCAGTTCATCATAACAAAGTCGAGACTTTGTTAGGTCGAAATCATAAGCATCAGAGATAGCATCTGCTATATGTTGCACTTGCAAGTTTTGAAAATTGAAGAAAAATACCAAAAAACAGCAGAGAAAAGACGTAACAAAAAATTTAAAATAAATACGATATTTTCCTCAAATGTTTTCATCGAAAAGTCAGCTGATTAATGTCAAGTTTTAGGAATTATTTATTTACCGCTTTGTTTCACTGTGGACGAGGACATGTTGCCTCACCGCATGTAAACAAACACCACCACTGCCACTAGCAGCATGGAGAACTCCAACAGTACGATAGAGAAAAGTACAAGTGGTCGTCACCACTACAGAATTGCATTTTTCCAGTGGCAAGGTAATGCAACATTAAAATAACTTTCATTTCTGGCATGAGAGCCTTGTTCTTGCCGTTGGTGTTGTAAGGGTCCTCCACACCAAATCTGTCACGAAAATTATGCCTGCACGGTCCAAGCGGTATGTCTTTACCAGTTCTGCATCACTTAACTCTTTATGCACATCTTTCCTGTCACGAGAACGCCTTGGTTGACGGTGGCTAATTTATTGTTGTTGTGGTGTGGCGGTCATGTTTACCGTTATGATCGAGTCATAAGCCGCGTCCTAAGCGCTATAACAAGTCGGGAGGTGTCTTTAGCTATGACTCAGGTTAGGTCGAACATAAGGAGTTATGACTCGCTCCTGTGAATTTAGGACAGACTTTCGCCTTATGATGCAGTCTTAGTGTTTTATAAGTACGGGCCCTGATGTCTACCAATGACCCTTGGGTGGATTCGATCCTCGGACCCTTCGGTCAGAGCGGAGCGCTCTAACCCACTGAGCCACGGCTGCAAGATTACTCACACGTAATAAATATAATGTGTTCCTTGGCCTTCCCATACAAACAGGACGGATGAAGTAAACTATTGCAATGTCTTTTCCTCCACAATTATGCGATTTGTTAATACGTCGGTGGTGGTGGACGGTGGTTGCGGCGGCGGCGGTGATGGTGGATTGTGAGTGTTGGTGGGTGGCGGCGGCGGCGTTGGTGGTGGTGGGTGGTTGTGGTGGGTGGCAAGTGGCGGAGACTGTGGTGGTGGTGGCTGTTGTTGTTCTTATGAGTTTGTGTTGTGTGTTTGTGTGTGTGTGTGTGTGTGTGTGTCTGTGTGTGTGTGTTTGTGTGTGCGTGTGTTTGTGTGTGTGTTTGTTTTTGTATGTATGTGTGTTTGTGTGTTTGTGTGTGCGTGTGAGTTTGTGTGTGCGTGTGTGTGTGTGTGTGTGTGTGTGTGTGTGTGTGTGTGTGTGTGTGTGTTTGTGTGTGCGTGCGTTTGTGTGTGTTTGTTTGTGCGTGTATGTGTGTTTGTGTGTGCGTGTGTGAGTTTGTGTGTGTGTGTGTGTGTGTGTGTGTGTGTGTGTGTGTGTGTGTGTGTGTGTGTGTGTGTTTCATTGGGAGAATAGTCACCTCACAAATCACTTATTGATTCGTATCAGACTTCATTTCCCTCTATTTGTGTATTGTAACTTATTACTTGTATACATATTTTCATCACAACCGCATAATGTCCACGTATTTCCTTCATTAATATGTAATAATACTTGCCAATATCTGTATAAATATCCGTTTCATCTCAATTTTCGCATTCGTCGTGTGACTGAAACTGTTCCGGTATTTGCTGCTCTGTCTGTGGTGGCGAGCGATTCGGGGTATTAACATGTCGTCCAGAAAGAGCTGACCGAGGCTTGTGTATTTCACTTTGGGTGTAGTACGAACTTCTGAACGGAGCTGTACGTGTGTGTGTGTGTGTGTGTGTGTGTGTGTGTGTGTGTGCGCGCGCGCATATATGTGTGCATGCGTGTCTGTGTGAGCTCGTGTGTGTGTGTCTGTGTGCGTGTCTGTGTGTGTGCTCGTGTGTCTGTGTTTGTGTGCGTGTCTGTGTCTATGTGGGTATATCTGTGTGAATGTTTATGCCTGTATGTGTACATGTCTGTATTTGTGCGTTTGTATGTGTGTGTGCCTGTGCCTGCCTTTGGATGCTTTTGTGTGTGTGTGTGTGTGTGTGTGTGTGTGTCCGTCTCTTCGGCTCTCTCTCTTTCTTTCAGTCCACACCCAGCCTTGGCAGAGTGTGGAGTCACGTCCCTGCCTGCCTCTCTCAGCCAGGCTTCATTCTGGAGCTTGAAGCTTCGAATGTGGGGGTCATTACCTCTCCCATCTGATATTCTGACAACCACTGACCACGGAGGAGAAAAGATACGGAGTAACGACTGAACGTTAAAATTGTGAAACCCTTACCCTCACGCCATCTAGTGCACAAGCTAGATAAGGGTGAACGGGACTGAAGAAAAAAAAAAACGGTTAGAGGGTAGACTATGTTTAGATCATGCATCTGTAATATATAAGCTTTCCACGCGAAACTATGTTAATGTTACATAAATTATATTGTGCATGAACATCCTTCACCACTGATAACATGAGGATGGTGAATAGTGTCTAATATAATGTATTTTGAGACAAAGATTCATTCCAGTGATAAAAGCTTTCGACTCGGAATATAATGGATGTATTAATAATACAGCCAAGCGTATTATAGTGTATTTATTGGGTATATAATCGTCATGTAAATGATAGTTTTTTTTTTATGCGAGGAAGAAGGAACCAAAGGCCATGAGCCCGCAGTAATAGTTCCCTCCGAGAGAAAAACAAAATACAACAGAGAGCCAAATTCAAGATCCGATCATTTTGAGATACCTGGACACACTGCGTTTGAAAGACTGGAGATCATAGGCAGCAGGAAATACAGACAGAGGGAGACAGTTCCAGAGCTGACCTGTTGCATAAATGAAAGACTGGGAGTAACGGTTAACTCTTGCATTAGAGAGTTGGACAGAAAAGGGATGAGAGTTTGCTGCCAGACGGGTGCTACTCGCCCGTCGTAGAGGTGGAGGAATGCAAGCAGACAGTTCAGAGGAGCAGCGACCATTAAAGTAGCGATAGAAAAGAGATAAAGATGCAACAGTGCGGCGAAGAGACAGAGGTTGAAGGGAGTCAGTAAGAGGAGGAGAGTTAATGAGATGAAAAGCCCTTGACTCCACCCTGTTGAGAAGAGCTGTATGTGGGGAGCCTCCCCACACATGAGAGTTGTACTCCACACAGGGGCGGATAAAACCCCTGTATAGAGTCAACAATTGTGCAGGGGTAAAGAAAGAGCGGAGTTAGCTTAGCACACCCAATCTCTTGGAAGCAGATTTTACAAGAGATGTAATATGATCTTTCCAAGATAAGTCCCGAGTAAATGAAACCCCAAGCATGTTCAAGGATGATGCAGGATTGAGCTGAATATTATTAAACATTAGTGGGTATACCTGTGGAAGATTTTGTCGGGTTGATAGGTGTAAGAACTGAGTCTTAGATGCATTAAAAACAACCATATTATTATTACCCCAGTCAGAGATACAAGCCACGTCAGACATTATGTGTGCCATAACCTCATCCCTTGTTTGTTGAAGTAACTGTTCAGATGGGCGTTGCGGGAACCGAATGGAAAGGTGAAGGGTGGAGTCATCAGCGTACGAGTGGATAGGGTTAGATGTACAGCTTAGAAGATCATTGATGAATAAAAGGAAGAGAGTTGGTGATAGGACAGAGCCCTGAGGAACACCACTGTTGATAGATCTAGGAGAAGAACGATGGCCGTCTACAACAGTGGCTATAGAACGACCAGAAAGGAAGCTAGCGATGAAGGCACAGATAGAAGAATAGAAACCGTAGGAGGGCAGTTTGGAAATTAAAGATTTATGCCAGACTCGATCGAAAGCATTTGAGATGTCAAGTGCAATGGCAAAGCTTTCGCCAAAGTCCCGAAAGGAGGATGACCAGGAGTCTGAAAGGTAGGTGAGAAGATCGCCAGTGGAGCGTCCCTGACGGAACCCGTACTGACGATCGGAAAGAAGGTTGTGATAGGAAAGATGCCTTAAAATTTTTCTATTGAGAATTGACTCGAAAACTTTTGAAATACAGGACGTTAAAGCAATTGGACGATAGTTGGAGGGTTGGGAGTGGTCACCCTTCTTTGGGACAGGCTGAATGAGAGCAAACTTCCAGCAAGAAGGAAAGGTACAAGTTGACAGACAAAGGCGAAAGAGTTTGCCTAGGCAGGGTGTAAGCACAGAAGCACAGTTCATGAGAACAACAGGAGGGACCCCATCAGGCCCATATGCCTTGTTAGTACTGAGGCCAGTGATGGCAGAAAATACATTAACTGAAGAAATTTTAATATCAGCCATGAGGAAGTCAGAGGGGGGAAATGATGGAGGAACAGCACCGGAACCGTCTAAGGTGGAATTGGAGGAGAAAGTCTGTGTGAAGAGATCTGCTTTATCAGTAGAAGAAATAGCTGCAGAACCATCAGAATAGAAAGAAGGAGGGAAGGATGATGAGGTAAAGTTGTTAGAAAGATTTTTGGCAAGGTGCCAGAAGGAGCGGGAAGAATTCGAGTTGGAGAGTTGAGAGCATTTAGTATGGATGAAATTATTTTTAGTAGAGCGAAGAACAGACTTAGCACGATTCCGGTCAGAAACGTAAAGATGATGTGATTCAGGGGTGGGTTGGCTCCGGTACCTTTTGTAGGCCCTCTCCTTGTTGTGGACAGCATTAGAACAAGTGTGATTAAACCAAGGCTTTCTTGCGTTAGTCAATGGATATGAGAAAGGAATGTATGCTTCCATGCCCGAGAGAATAACCTCCGTAATGCGCAAAGCACACTCAGATGGCTCCCGACCATGGAAGCAATGATCATTCCAGGGAAAATCAAAGAAGTACTGCCTGAGGGCCTCCCAGTCCGCGGCTCCAAAATGCCACAGACGACGTTTCCCTGGAGGGTCCACAGGCCGTACCGGAGAGATAGGACAGGTTAAGGTAATAAGGTTGTGATTGGAGGAGCCCAACGGAGAGAAAAGATTAACAGAGTAAGCAGAAGAATTAGTTGTGAGGAAGAGGTCAAGTATGTTGGAACTCTCTCCAAGGCGGTCAGGGATACGGGTAGGGTGCTGTACAAGCTGCTCTAGGTCATTAAGGATAGAAAAGATGTAGGCTTGTTCACCATGTGGATCCGTGAAAGGAGAGGAGAGCCAAAGGTGGTGGTGAACATTGGAATCTCCTAGAATGGAGATTTCAGAGAAAGGAGAAATGGATAGAATGTGTTCCATCGTAGAAGTAAGTCGAAGAATTTTTGATAGTCAGTAGAATTAGGGGATAAGTAAACAGCACAGATATATTTAGTCAGAGAATGACAGGAAAGCCGAAGCCAGAGTGTAGAGAATTCAGAAGAATCGAGTTCAGGAACACGAGAGCAAGATAAGTCGTTGCGTATATATACACAACAGCCACCTTTGGCTTTGAAATGAGTATAGAGAAAGCAGGGAACAGTTTAAGGATTTGAATTTCATTAAATCAAGCTTTACTGATCTACCAGAAGACCCGCCGACATGTCGTAAAAATACCCCCGCTAATACCAATACACCAGTCCTGTATGAGACAGCCCTAGCATGTATTCAATATGGACGGTGGGTGTTAGCGCCGAAGTGGTGACATGTAGAGGTATATGGTATGTAGGAGGACTGCTGGGCCTTGATAGCAGGCTGTGAAGCCTATGCCCAGAGTCGGACACATAAAAAAAAAAAAAAAAAAAAAAAAAAAAAAGGAGGATACAGAAAAGGGTTTGCTGTCAGTTGCCACAGACAGCTGAGTCTCCGTTAGAAAAAGAAGGTGAGGTTTAGAGGAGGAGAGGTGGTGCTCAACAGAGCGGAAGTTAGAGGAAAGGCCACGAATGTTGCAGAAATGAAGAAGAAGAGAGTCAGACAGTGGTTCCAGGCACCTCGAGTCATCACCGGGAGAGGGGCGGATGTTGGGGGCATTTATGGTCCCCCCCCTGGGGACTCCGAGGCTTGGTGAAGAGACGCCATTTTATTTAATTTTGAATAGGAAGTGTAGTGTGTACTGTGCATGTAGTTTGGTGTAAATAGTTAGAGAAATTTGTACTGGAGAGCATGCTGGCCTACTCTCTGTGTAACTGAGACACTGAAAAAGTTCAGCAAAGGGGGATGGTCAGGAACTAGTCCTGAGGGCTGATGAAACGGGAGCTCCAGCACTCTGTCATCAGCTTTCCATCCACCTCAGGAGTACTGCCCTGCTCGACTGGTGCTACAGTCTACTCCTCGTTATAATCCCGAAAACTTTCGGACAGGAAACTGAAACCCTTAGCCGTTTGTTGTGGTAGCTCTGTTACTCATACGTACCATGTTGATTTAACTGGAAAAAAATTCTTTCCATTGTTTTCAGATGCACTTCTACCACATAGCTGTGGATATATGGGCAAAACAATAAATACCCCCTCCTGTGTGAAACATACCATTTGAAAAAAAAAAAAAAAAATGGTGCTTACCTGTTTATGAAGCTGGAGATAAATGTAATACTTTCCAGAATGTCATGAAAATAAGCAACATAAGGCAAAACTTTTATGTGGTTCCTTACCATTATATACCCTACAAACAATAACACAGTTTGCACATGCCTAAGCTGTTACGATACAAACATGCAGGGCAATGACCAAGCGTGTGACGTAAATGGTAGTTTTTATCATACCATGATGCATGCAAAGGTAATGACATCTGGAAGACGAATATTATAAGGTGTACAAACTAAAAGTCATACAAAACATGTAAGAATATTTTGGTTTGTCAACATTAATGTACCGTACAGGAAACCAAAAAGTTTGAGTAAGATCAATTTGTGCAGTACTACAGGTAATGGAAAGCATATGTATACTAATAAGTACACACATACATCTTCTGTACAGTGTTACCTACCGATCCATATGCCTATCTCTCTCTCCATTTTCTAACTATATCTATATCTGCATCTATCTGTCTGTCTATCTGCGAGTAAATCACTTAATAACACGCGATTCATAAATATGTTAATACTCACAGGGAAAAAGGAAACACGAAATATTCCATGTGCTTGGGCAACTTCGTGTTTCCCTTTCCTTGTGCGCTTTCAGCTCTCTCTCTCAAATATATATATATATATATATATATATATATATATATATATATATATATATATATATATATATATATATATATATATATATATATATTAGTACATGGTTCTTACCTGCATGCAAAAGTTATTTCCTGTTATCGGTATACTAGTAACATCCTTTAATATTAGATGGTGCATATCTTCACTGTCATTTTCACAAGGTCAATAACAGGGCAACATATATGAATATTGTCAATAAATATTGATCATGTGAGGGCCGGTAAATGATATCCTGCTTTGAAAGTGTAGCGGTATTACCTCAGCAAATTCACATGTCCCATATCAATGCCCAACGTATCCCTTATCATATGTGTAATGAAGCATAGTAATCTCAACAGATTTCTATATTAGGCGTACAATCATAAGAAAAACTATCGTTACCCTTCAGAGCTATGCAGTATGACACAAAGACGAAGTGTTGTGGAATGATGGGACAGGAAAGTTTGTACCTCAAACCTGTCAGTGTCGGTTATGGGAGACAGATATTAGAATTTGTGCTACAGGTAATAGAAACTAATTAGGTCGTTTGACCTCTGTGCATAGAGACAATACGCTTTATTATCCGGCACCGAATTCATTAAATAAAAATATAACCGAATGGTCTGAAGTCGGCAACACACATGCAGAAGGCAATGAGTATGTGCACCCATGCCAGACGTATGATAGTACTTCAGCCGATACAAGCCAAGTTAGTAAATTTCAGTGTAATAATTATATGTATTGCTTTCTACATACAATAAATGTTGAGTAGAAGGAAAATAATAATACATGTTCAATCTCATTCCTTTAATATTTTGTATACTCACCCCCTGCGTCCAAAACAGCCTCTAGACGTCTGAAGCATCCATCTGAAGCATTTACCCACCCATCTAAAGCAAACAAATGAACTCGTGCACCCCTGCCACACTATCATTAAAAAAAAAAAAATTACAGTCGATGCCTATACATTTAATACCCTCCAAAATAATTTATTTGTTGTATTCTATAGATAAGAAGTGTTGAACAGTAGGAAAATAATAAACCTGCCGAGTTTCATTATTAATCCCCGGCGGGCGCTCAGGGTAACGCAAACACGTCCTGTATATTTCCCCGCCATATGGCTCATTCTTGCTTATTATTCCAACTCTTGTAATTTGATTGTGATATGGCAACACTAGATGGGGGAGGGGCGAACAGCAAGGACCCGCCCACATAGCCCAGCTAACGTTCGTTTAGCATCGAACATTCCTGGGGTAACGATACTTTTTCTTATGACTGTACGTGCCGAGGCTCAGTTTCAGCTGTTGACTTCTTAATCTGCGCCTATAATTATGACCGTAGTACACTTACTTATGCATCTTAATCTGCACCTATGTTTATGACCGTAGTACACTTGTTTATGCATCTTAATCTGCACCTATATTTATGACCGTAGTACACTTGTTTATGCATAATAGTTTGTCGCATCTATTTTACGCACCCCTTTTTGTCCTTTGGGAAGAAATGAACCGTAGGTTAGTTCCAGTTTGTCGTTTTTTCCCACAAACAACACAGCGGTGTCCAGGGTTTGAAGCCATGTTTCTTTGTACTGCCACGTCCCCTCGCATCCCACCTGTCAACTTATGTAAACAAACAGACGACACACCGGCTACCACAATGCCATCTGTTGACCAAGCCAGCTCATTAAACCGGTGTCGTGTTCCCCCGTAAGAGTTAATACTCCGTATCTTTTCTCCTCCGTGCCTCTGACGTGGCCATGGCCAATTCATCTGACCAATGTTCAACCAGCCAGCCAAACGCTTCAGCACTTTCCTCAGAACTACTAGCTGTTTCCGAAGTTTCCGTTACTTCCTCTGTTGCCACCTCTTCCCTCATTGTCACACTAGATCCATATAACCCCAATTCTGCCTTTACGTTTGCTTCGTCTGTCTTGAATCCCCTCAACAACCTCCGTCTTTCCATTCTATGTCATGTCATTCGTTTTCAGTTTCCATTTATGACACGCAGAACTGGACAATGTACACCATCCATCCTCATGCCTCCCTTTCCTCGAATGATTTAGAGTTCCATGTACTTTTGCCATGTCATGTTGGGAAGGATGTGGCATTCCTTTCCCTGCGTGATGGATCTCGCATTGTTACTGTCCAGAAAAAAGCTCAGGCCAATTCTATGACTTATCTATTGGATACTACTGGTGCTCCCATTCTGACTTCCAGAAATTAATGCCTCGGTTCTATTATTGGTGCAGTTGCGGTCCCTCCGTATATTTGGTTGGGTCACTGGAGTTGGGTTATGATGTCCATTCATTGCTACAGTATTCCACCACGAGGAAATTGAACAAGCCCTGTAAATATTGCCAAGATCATGTTCAATTCACGGTCTCTTAACCGATCATTTTACTGATCCTCCTCGCCAATGCCGATCCTGCTGGTGCTATGGCCATCACAGTGAAATCACTGGTGTCATTCCATGGCTACTTGTCTTAGATGTGCTCAGCCCGGTCATACCGAAGTAGACTGCCTTGCTGTTGCATGCGTTGTCCTAATTGCGGTGGGGTTATCCAGCTTACATCCGTTCTTGTCCCACCTTCATGTTTGAGAATGAAGTTTCTCACGCTCATGCTCGTGAACCGATGTCACTTAGGGAGGCACGTCAAATTGTTCGTAGCATGAGCTTTCATGACTATTCCTCGTATGCAAGCTGCGTCCATTGGCCATTCAGGGCCTCTTCTACTTTTTCACCAGCTCCTGCTTCTAGTGCTCCTTGTCATCAGCTTACATCATCAGTTCCTTCCGTCTCTGCAGTTTATTTATCGAGCCCTTCCCCTGCTGTTCAGCCTCGTCCAGCTTCTGCCTTCCCCCGTCAGTGTCTCGATGGCCAGTTACCAAAGGCCGTCCACAAGGTCCGTGTCCAGCCTGCTGCACCCAGGCAGTCATTGTGTGTGTTCTATAGACAGTCTACCCGCCTTCCTCGTTGTGTTCCCTCTTCCTTTGCTTTTTGCACCAGCAAAAGTCTTCTTTGCCATCATCCCAGTGCAGTTCCCGTCCATCATTCCCAGTCTACCTCCTCCTCCTCCACCTCGTCCTCTGTCTTTTGACAGCGGTCTGCTTCCCCTCACCCTTCAACATCTCACTCTCCAAACAGTGTGAAACGGAAATGTTCATCGCCGACATGAGTCTCTCGACCTGCTAAGACTAGAATGGGGGTGCCCTTTGTTAAGGACCTTCCTCCAGATAGTTGTCCCCCCCCGCTCGCGTTTGGTTTCGTGGGGGGTCCTTTATAAAACATGCTAGCATCTGCAGAGGTGCATCCAGTCCCAGATTTTCTTCCACCTACTCCTGTTCCCCCTTCCCCAGATCCGCCAATAACTCTCTCCCCTTCTATTGTTCCCAGCAATTTTTCTCCCCTAGTTTTACCTTCTCCCAGTTCTGTTCCTTCTTCTTTCTGTGTCTGTCACAATACATTGCAGTTGTTGCTCTCAATTCAAGTGTAAATCACAAATTTCATTTTTTGTTTTTTTGTAGTATGGCTTTCCTTCAGTAGAACATCCAAAATTTTCATTCGAATCGCTCCGACCTTCTGTGTCTTCTTGTCCAATATTGTCCTCTGATTCTATGCCTTCAGGAGACCCGCCTTTCCTCTCAACCTGCTCCATTTTCAGGTTATATTTTTGTTGGTTGGCCTACTTCAGTTTCTGAATCATCTGTCCTTGTCCACACTGGAATCCCTTATGAACTAACTTCATTTTCTTCGTCACTTAAGTGTACTGTGGTCAGGGTTCTCCTTCATCATTGGATTACTGTAATTTCCCTCTTCTTGTCGCCTTCCGTCCCAATACAGTAGATTTCCTGAGCTTTCCCGTCTTTTGTCTCCGTTACGTCAGCCCATCTTGTTATTGGGTGATTTTAATTGCAGGCACCCCTTATGGGATGACGTCATTTCTACTTGAGGCCGTTTGCTTGAATTTTTTTCCTCTAATCAAGATCTCCATTTTCTTAATTCTGGTTGTTTTACAAATCATGATTCTCACACTTATACATAAACTTCTATAGATCTCTCTCTTTGCTCACCGTCTCTATCTCTAGACTTTAATTGGTCTGTGCTAGATAACTGTTTGGTAAGTGATCATTTTCCTATTTTACTCACTACTGCTTCCGATTCACCCGTTCTCTGCTCCCCTCGTTGGTGTTTTGAGCCTGCCGAGTGGGATGTGTTCACTTCATTTGTAAGTCCCCTGTTAAATCCATTTACCTTTTCTAGCGTCAGTGATATGGTTTCTTATTTTACGGATTTAGTGCTGGCTGCTTCACCGGAGTCCGTCCTCCAGAGTACTCGCTGCTTTGCATCCAAAGGTCAGGTCTCAGGTGGGAGTGTAGTTCACGTGATGCGGATTAATTCAGGACCAGTACCAAGCAGACGTTCGGCCAGTGAAAAATACAAGAAGTTAGTAAATGTTATACAGGGAGGCCAAGATAGATATATCCCTTAAAAACTGTTTAGAACGAATAATTCAGAACCAAGGTGGTTAAACAACAGATTAAAATCTCTCATGGGCCAAAGGAACGGAATACATAGAAAAATAAAACGTGGAGAGGAACACTTACGTAACCGGTAAGTGATTTTAAATAGAGAAGTAGAGAGGGAGATACGGAAAGCAAAGAGATGTTATGAAATTAAGATTGCTAGTGAATCGAAAGAAAACCCTAAGGGTTTTTATCAAATGTACCATCCGAAAAAAAAAAAAAAGAAGATAGGATTGGACCACTCAGGTGACATCACCAGACAAGATAAAAAATGTGCTCCATCCTAAATAATTATTTCATATCAGTATTTACCGAGGAAAATCTAGACCTGGTCCCTCAAGCAGCAAATATTTACGAAGATAATACGGAAAATATTCTTAGTAAAATAACCATTAGTAAGGAGGACATAATGAAAGAAATTAATAAGAAAAAATCTCAAAAATGGCCAGGTCCGGATGATATATATGTAAAAATTTTAAAAGAAACCAAAGATAAATTATGTCAGCCACTTTTAACGTTATTTAATGACTCTTTAATTTCAGGAGAAGCTCCAGTGGCGTGGAAGACCGCAAACGTAGTGCCCATTTTTAAAAAGGGAGATAAAGTAGCTGCGTCGAATTATCGTCCGATAAGTCTAACGTCAATAGTAGGAATAATGTTAGTAAATTTTGGCAAATAGGATTAGAGAACACTTAGAAAGATTTAATTATATAACCGAAAGTCAGCACGGATTCAGGCAAGGACGATCCTGTCTCACAAACTTGTTGTCATACTTCTCGGAGGTCTATGAGGCAGTAGATAGCGATAAAGCTTACGATATTATCTTCTGGACTTTAGTAAAGCTTTTGATAATGTCCCACACGAAAGGTTAGTTAGAAAGGTTCGAGCACACGGTGCAGACGGCGATATCTTAAAATGGATAGAATCCTGGCAGAAAGGACCAAAGCAGAAAGTATTAATAATAATGGAACTAAGTCGGACTGGGGAGTAGTAACTAGCGGTGAACCACAGGGTTCAGTACTCGGTCCCTTATATATATATATATATATATATATATATATATATATATATATATATATATATATATATATATATATATATATACACTGCCTAAATTAAGAGGGGCACTGTACATATATATATGTTAGGTATGGATATAGGTAAGGTGTGGGTACAGTGGAGGATACTCCGTATCCATTCATTGCCTGTATCCGGTCATGCCTTTGGCTGTTTATTACGGATAGTTGAAGGATTACTGTATTTTCGAGTATTTACTTATCTGTTACTGCACTTAGTTATGAAACTGTCACCTATTTATCTCTCTCCATTCAGCAACATGGCACATTGAATTACCTTCCCTTTAAATTTAAACTTGTTGGCACTTATTTATTTATTTGTTGTTATTAGTGTTTTTTTTTTATTATTATCTAAACTGGGCAGATGTTTGTCCTGTATTGGATTTTTTCTTTGGACCCTGACTCAACCCATTCATAGGTGGGAAAAAGAAGTGAAGAGGTTGGGTTAATGATGTTCAGTCCTCAGGCACTACAGTTTACATTGTGTACCGGTACTCTATTTGTGAAGACACGTGCAGATGTTAACATTAATATGTAAACATTAATATAGATACAGGAAGACAAATCGGTAAATTTTTAGAAGTAACCAACGTTTTCTTTTATTATTATTTTTATGGTTTCCAATGCAAAATACCGTGTTTTAATTAGTTTTGACCTTCATTTTAGGGGGAAAATCCCCCTTTTGTAATTTTGAGTAAGATTTCTACCTTCGTCTGTCCTGAGACAGACTATAGTTGTAGTAGTAAAGTAAAGGTCTGTATGGCTGAGCAGACCCATCAGCCACAGGCAAGCAGTTGCTTCTGCAGGACCACCATGAACCAGTGTTCCCTAGTAGTGCCTTGCCACAGCAAGGTGCAGTGAAGAGTGTGGAGGTTTTGTTCTTTAATGGACATTGCTTTTATCTCTCTCCATCCAATGTACAGGGGCACCATCACCATGTTATTTGCTTATATGGTTACCACCCATTGTTGTGAAATAGGCAGGACTGCATGATTGGGTGATGGTTGCCACTGCTTACCGCAGGATGCCAGTAATATAAAGGTTTCCACCATCAACAGGCATCTTTATAAAGTATCCCTGGCTGATATGGAAGACTACTGTATTTCATTTTCCATATGTTTAATCCATAAGGTTTTATCAAGAGGCTGCAACGGATGTACAGTAAGACTTCTTATGCTGCTCCCCCCCTCCCCCCCTTTTTTTTCCATAGTAAATATTGGAAAGATTGCCAGCTAAAATTCTGTAGCTCAAAATGTAGCTGATGTAGCATTGTCACTCAGATAGCAGTACCATTGATAGGGAATTAGTCAATACTTCAGAACTCTAACACCAGCGTATATAATATGGATTTACAGTCAAGTGCTCACCCCATCCCACTCCTCCGAATTTAAAAATTGCTGTGTTTTTTTCCTGTATATTTTTTTATGTATTAGTAGACTTGGTCTTGTTTATGATGAAACGTAACTTGGACTATAATGTTCTTCATGACTAATTTTCCTCAAATCTTTCAGGTATAGAATGTGACTAAGAAGCCAAAGACCATTATCGCGTCCCAGTTCCATCAGTGAATGTGATAAAGTGAAAAGCATTGCCAGAAGGAATAAGGAAGCAAGAAACATGTTTTCTTTCATTAATCTCAAGTATACCACGTTGAGTACACCGCTTCCCATCCGATCAGCAAAGTTAAGCAACGTTGGGTCTGGTTAGTACTTGGATGGGTGACTGCCTGGGAACACCAGATGCTGTTGGCATCCCTACGTGTCAAGTGGGGTTGGTGGAGGATTAGTGCCCCTCCCTGTAAAAACAATTAACTCTAAGCCCTTGGCCACCCCGTTTGGGATACATGGCGTCTGGCAATGAATGAATATATATATATATATATATATATATATATATATATATATATATATATATATATATACATACCGGTATATGATCTAGGCTTAGGAATCATTAGCAGTACCAGGAAATTATTCGACGATACAAAAATAGGCCGTATCATTAACACGACTGATGATTGCCATAACTTACAATAGGACCTCAATATAGTGTCCAAATGGTCTAAAACTTGGCAAAGGGAATTTAACTTTGAAAAATGTAAAGTACTTAACGTAGGCTTTATCATTGGAGATACTAAATACAGCTTAGATAACAAAGAAATTAGCAAATCGGAATGCGAGAGAGATCTAGGAGTTATGGTTAGTAACGACCTCAAACCAAGGCAACAGTGTATTAATGCGAGAAATAAAGCAAATAGGGTCCTAGGATTTTTTTCGAGAAGCGTGAGCAATAGGTCATCAAAAGTAATACTGCAGCTTTATCTAGCATTAGTAAGGCCACATTTAGACTACGCAGTACAATTTTGGTGTCCTTAATATAGAATGGATATTAACTCGTTAGTAAATGTACAGAGAAGAATGACAAAAATGATACATGATGTTCGGAACCTGTCATATTGAGACAGACTGAAAAGACTAAGTCTGCACTCACTAGAGAGGCGTAGAGTAAGGGTAGCCTTAACTGAAATGTTTAAGTGGATGAAGGGTATAAGTAAGGGAGATATTAGCAAGGTACTTAAAGTGAGCATACAGGATAGAACTAGAAATAATGGTTTCAAACTAGAAAAATTCCGTTTCAGTAAGGAAATAGGTAGAAATTGGTTTGGTAATAGAGTAGTAGACGAATGGAATAAGCTACCTAGTAAAGTAGTTGCTGCCTCTTCCATTGAGTGTTTCAAGCATAGGCTAGATAAACCTATGACAAATAAGGGGTGAGTATAAAAAAAAAAAAACATTAATAATAATTCATATTTTTTCCTTTCCAGGTTACACTATGATAGTCTCTATTCTCCTGTCACACTTTCCTATAAAATGTCCACGCCAGTTTGTCTATACTGCGTGGTGTTCTTTCTTTGTCCTGCCGGCTTCCGCTGGAGGGTTTGGAGGGTATGGGAGAGCCTTCTTCTTTGCTGTCCTTATCTCATTCTAGTAATTCAGTTACTCTTCTAGGAGCTGCCTAGCATGGGCCAACCTGCTTACTGCAATTATCCTCTCTTCTTATGTTCTTAAATGTGTCCCTTGATGGTCCAGTGATTGTGCTACAGCCCTGGTCAAACGGGCTTGATGGAGGTCTACCATCGAAGGATTAATACTCCGGGCCGTCAATCTGCTTTCCTTGCATTTAAAAACGCCACTGCCGTTTTGTGCAGGACAGTTAGAGCTTCCAGAAAGTCTAGTTGATCATCTTATGTGTCCTGCAATACATCTTCTACACATTTCATGTCCTATGGAACCGTATTCGCAGAATTTCGGGCAAATCCTCTCCTCCGCCAGCCCCAGTACTTTGGGTCTATGGATCATCTGTTGCAGATCCTGCTAGTGTCGCTGATATTCTTGGAAACCATTTTATTGAGATTAGCAAAGGATCCCATCTCCCTCGGGAGTTCCACCAATATAAGCAAGAGGCTGAACGTACTCCTGTGAATTTTGCTTTGTCATCTGTTGAGTCATGTAACGCTTCCTTTTCTGTGTTTGAGCTACTGTCTGGGATCCAGTCTTGTGGTAACACGTGTGAGGGCCCTGATAACGTTCATTATTAGATTATAAAGCACCTTCCTCGACCGGTAGGTTTGTCCATTCTCCCCAGGATTATAGACCAATTGCCCTTGTTAGTTACTTTGGTAAGCTTCTGGAATGGATGATTAATGCTCGTTTGGTGTGGTATTTAGAATCTAAAAGTCTTTTTTTCTGCTTTCCAATATGGTTTTCGCAAGGGGTGCAGTACTCTGGATCACCTGATGTAGTTGGAGTTTTCTATTCGTCAAGCTTTTCGTTACAAGCAGTCAGTTCTTGCAGATTTTTTTTTTTTTTTTTTTTTTTGAGAATGCCTACGACGTTACGTGGAAGTGCAACATTCTTCATACTCTAGTTAGTTTTGGGATAGACGGTAATTCGGGTGTCTTTCCATGTAATTTTTTGAGATATCGAACTTTTCAGGTGTATGTTCGCAGCAGGTCATCGACATCCTTTCCACAGGGGTATGTTCTGAATACTCTTTTCCTCGCAGCGAGCAATGGTATTGTCTCTTCTCTCCCTTTGGGGATTCATGCCTCCTTATATGCTGAGGACTTTGCAGTTTACCTAGCCAATGCTGATGTTTCTCGCGTCCGTTGCCATATGCTGTCGGTGATAACTGCTGTGTCCACTTGGGCAACTTCTCATGGGTAATATTCCACGGCTGCCTCTTTTTCTTTACGACATCCTTGTTACCTGCCATGCTACTACGACATTCCTGGGTCTGTCTTTTGGTTCTCGGTTGACTTGGTCTTCACATATTGCTATCCTAAATACGTCTGCTTGAATAGCAGACTTCAAATTCTACGGACCCTAAGTCATCTCAACTGGGGCTCTGATCGTTCTCTTCTACTTTTGCATGTTGCTGTGGTTCTCTCTGCTCTTGATTATGGTTGTACAGTTTATACCTCTGCATCCTCTGCCATTCTTCGCTGGTTGGTTGCTGTTCATCACGTCTTGTTTTAGGAGCATTCCGTTCCACTCTGGACCAGAGCTTGTATACTGAATCTGGATTGCCTTCTTTGGGCCACACTATAAAAACTAAACGCCAGTATTGACGAAAGTGAGCGTCTGAGGTTCCTGTTTTTCGTACCATAAATTACTGTTCATGCCAGGCGATCGTCACCTGATTATGGCGTAAAATAGTACTGGAATGTGACAGGAGGATAAAAGCCACAAGAGACCCCCTTTCGCATAACAAATTTTAATATTCATAAGTAAAATAACTGGTTTTTCCATTTATAAACATTGAATAATTCAGGAATAAAATTTTCTTTAGCAGGCTAAAATATATGACAAATAAAAGGCTCTTCATAAAATTTTACAAGACTAAACGTTTCCGTAACAAATACGAGTTAACAAAAACTTCCATGGTGGCGTCATGGCGACCAGCGCGTAATATTGGAGTTAGGATATTAAATTATGCCTCCTAGTTTATATCACACTACCTTTGTACTTTCTCAATAGATATTTGAAACGGCAACTGTTTGAAAGTTTGTGTTTGCCAGCTTAGTGCTGTAGTTAGTACATTTGAGGGCTAACCAGAAAGCTTCTGCCTCTAACCCAAGAACATCCTTGTGTGACAATTCTTGCTAACGAAAAATTATGAAATGAGTGACGCCTATGAAGTATACAGTATATACAATATCATATTACATGATAGAAATTACACATATAAGAGTTGGGCCAATGTTGGTAAATGGTTAGTTAGGTTTGTACTTTTCACTAGTGTTCGCTTTTACAGTTACAGTAAGCTACAGAAATTGGTAATAAAACAAATTTTTCATCAGTACCAACAAGTATGTGAATCACTTAAGTCCTCTACTGAAATGTGTGACTCGTTTTTGCATCAAAATAAATTGATAAGCTGATGTATTTAAGATAGGTAAGGTTACCAGTTATGAGTGAATTGGTTGATTAAGATGCTGGCTGAAATATTTACCTGTTTCAATCAAGCACTCGGATTTGAGCACATGTGTATTGGCTTTAGAGCAAAACTTGTTAGGAAATGCAGATTATTTCATTAGAATTACCCCCTCCCCCCCTTAAAAAAAATCCTGAGGCATCTTTCTATCCCAAGAGCTTTTCTTGTAAATAGCTACAGGCCTAAGGAAATGGCCTGTACCATGCATTAATAATATTAAAAAGAGTTAATTAGATAGAAATGACAGTTATTGTAATGGAGGGGTAGATGAGTGTAGGAAAGGGATGGAATATTGGTTACGGTGGAAAGGTTATACAAAAGCATGAAAGGTGCAGTTAAACAATGACTGACAAACAGGAAGTAATGAGATAAATTTAGTGAAGGAGACAGACATCAACCATATGACTAGTTTGGAGGAAAGCTAGGAAAACAGAACAGTAAACAGTCTGAAAATGTATAAAACAGAGCTGGATGAACGTAGGGAGGTGGAACGATATCTGGGAAAAAAGGAAAGCTTCTCTTGCAGACTTGGACAGAAAAAGAAATACTGCCCCACGTAACTTACGAAATCATTGCACACTTATTGAAGGGAAAAGTAATAAAGAATGTGAATACCAGAACAGTATAACTGCTGAGCTAAACTGGAAATTTACAAGTAATACCTGAAACAGGGAAAAACTATAGCTAGATACATAGAAACTGAATAACTGTTCCAGTACACACATCTAATAACCTATATATTTTCCAATATGGTCTGCTGGTCATGGCTGAATGACAGGAGTGGAAAGAAACTGCTGAAAATGAATGGAGGAGTGTTACTGCATCCGTCTTGTGTTGGTGCTGCAATGAATGTCACCATTCAACTAGCTTTGTAATGAAGTAAATCAGTCTCCGTGCTAAAAATAATTCTCCAATAACTCTGTACTTTCATCTTGCAATATAATTTTAGGAACACAAGCTGTACTGCTGCATGAGTTGAGGTGCACATGACCTGTATAAACTGCTGTATAATTCATGACTGGTGAGCTGGCCGGAAACAACATTTAAGCAATGAAATATGCAATAATGCATTGCCTTCGCTTGTGTGAATTCAAATCTGGATAATCTCAGTAATTATTTCATGCAAATAACTGCAAAAGGAGGATAAATCATAATTTATTCCTAGTCTATATAGTGCAGTGTGTTTTGCTTGTAAATGCATCCTCTTTATGCGTTCTGCCATCATTTGTTACCAATTCTAGCGCAAGATATACTCATTTCCTACATAAAAATAACAGTTTAGAATGGGTCGGCGAAGTGCCTGGTTTATTAAACAAAAGAAAGATGTAAAATTTACTCGCTGTTAGTGTTCATACAGCGCATTCTCGCCCAATCTAGTGATTAGCGACAGTCGTGGCATTCAAACTCCAGGACTGGGTTTCGTCAAGACTGACGGTCCTGATTTTTTATAGTAAGGATGACTGACGCTCAGGAACGTCAGACGACTGAACGTCACCTCTGGACCGCTTGAACTCTTGATTTTAATAGTACGGCCCTTTGTCGCATCGTTGTGATGAATTGACCATCCGTTGTTATTACAGACTTCATCAACATTCCAAAAAACAACTCACACAATTCATCACACAGCATAACATACACATTGCCATCTTACAAGAAATGAAACTAAACAGAACACAAAAAACACCTACATTTCAAAATTTCACCACCATTCGACAAGACCGGGCTGACGGCGGTGGTGGTGGACTCATCACCCTGGTACACAAATCTATTAACTTCTCAGGTACCAGTGCACACACAGTCACTTCTGCCCCCACATGACACCACAACAGAAATACAATCAATTGAAATACGCACTGATATCAAATCACACATAACAATGGCCAACGCATACATTCCCCCCCAGTCGTCCCACACAATTACTCTCCACAAATACACCACATCACTGAAATACCCATCATCCTGAGTGGTGATTTCAACGCCAAGGCGTCGGCCTGGCATGTAAACAATCCTGACACAGACAGAGGGCTGGTAATACAATCCCATACAAATCACTTCCTCCCATCATCCCCAGACATCGCCTTCTGTTCCCCACTCCTTGCCCCCACAACATCCTGCAGAGAGTCAAAACCCTTGGATCTGATCACCTCCCAATTATTATCACCATCAAAACCAGAATCACCCCAGCTGGCCACAGACACACACACACTAATTATAAGAATGCAAACTGGGAGGCCTTCACAACTGAAACAGAACAACATTTCAAAACATTAAACAGTACACCCATCACAAACATCAACACCGCTGTGCACACTTTCAATACAGTTATACAAATCGCACACAAAAGACACATCCCTAGAGGCAACAAGAAGAGACACAACCCCAACTTCACACCAGAAATTAAAGGCCTCATCAGACTACGGGACACACTACGACACTCCCCAACATCCCATACACAAGACACCACACAACAAATATAAGAAATCAACACTCAAATAAACAATAAAATATCAGAGCAGCAAACACTAAACTGGAAAAATTATCCCCAGACACTTAACCACAAAACAAACATCAGCAAACTTTACAAAACACTAAACAGCATCACACTTTCCAACAGCAACACTACACAATCACACGCTGCCATCACAACAACTGACTCCATACCTTCAAACAAACAACAAGCAAATTCTCTCATCAATCACTTTTCACATGTCGGTCATCTAAACCCCCATCACAACGACCGACATATCATCCGACGTAAGAGACAGTTCCTCACAGACCCAGACTACGCACTTTTCACTTACAACCAGACGAAGCACATCACCAGCAACCTTAAGCACTCATCTGCCTGTGGACTAGATAACATAAGCAACATTCACCTTAAAAACCTTGGACCACAAGGCATACAAGCACTCACCAACATATCAAACTACAGCTACTCGCACAATACCCAACATCTGGAAGCATGGTATTATCATCACTATCCCTAAACTTAATAAAGACCCCACGTTACCTTCTTCATACAGCCCCGTCACAGTCCTCTGCACCCCCTCTAAATTCACTGAACGACTGGTACAACTAGTTACACCTCACCCCCCCCTAGCCTCATCACAACATGGCTTTAGGCCGCTGCACTCCACAAACACCATTCTTACAGATCTTACACAGAGAGTTTTTGACGGCATGAATTCAGCTAGACCACCACACAGAACACTCCTAGCCACATTAGACATTAGCAAAGCTTTTGATGCAGTACTTCTTTGATTTTCCCTGGAATGATTATTGCTTCCATGGCCGTGAGCCATCTGAGTGTGCCTTGCGCATTACGGAGGTTATTCTCTCGGGCATGGAAGCATATATTCCTTTCTCATATCCTTTGACTAACGCAAGAAAGCCTTGGTTTAATCACGCTTGTTCTAATGCTGTCCGCAACAAGGAGAGGGCCTACAAAAGGTACCGGAGCCAACCCACCCCTGAATCACATCATCTTTACATTTCTGCCCGGAATCGTGCTAAGTCTGTTCTTCGCTCTACTAAAAATAATTTCATCCATACTAAATGCTCTCAACTCTCCAACTCGAATTCTTCCTGCTCCTTCTGGCACCTTGCCAAAAATCTTTCTAACAACTTTACCTCATCATCCTTGCCTCCTCTTTTCTACTCTGATGGTTCTGTAGCTATTTCTTCTACTGATAAAGCAGATCTCTTCGCACAGACTTTCTCCTCCAATTCCACCTTAGACGATTCCGGTGCTGTTCCTCCATCCCTCTGACTTCCTCATGGCTGATATTAAAATTTCTTCAGTTGATGTATTTTCTGCCATCACTGGCCTCAGTACTAACAAGGCATATGGGCCTGATGGGGTCCCTCCTGTTGTTCTCAAGAACTGTGCTTCTGTGCTTACACCCTGCCTAGGCAAACTCTTTCGCCTTTGTCTGTCAACTTGTACCTTTCCTTCTTGCTGGAAGTTTTCTCTCATTCAGCCAGTCCCAAACAAGGGTGACCACTCCCAACCCTCCAACTATCGTCCAATTGCTTTAACGTCCTGTATTTCAAAAGTTTTCGAGTCAATTCTTAATAGAAAAATTTTAAGGCATCTTTCCTATCACAACCTTCTTTCCGATCATCAGTATGGGTTCCGTCAGGGACGCTCCACTGGCGATCTTCTCTCCTACCTTTCAGACTCCTGGTCATCCTCCTTTCGGGACTTTGGCGAAAGCTTTGCCATTGCACTTGACATCTCAAAGGCTTTCGATCGAGTCTGGCATAAATCTTTAATTTCCAAACTGCCTTCCTACGGTTTCTATCCTTCTATCTGTGCCTTCGTCGCTAGCTTCCTTTCTGGTCGTTCTATAGCCGCTGTTGTAGACGGCCATCGTTCTTCTCCTAGATCTATCATCAGTGGTGTTCCTCAGGGCTCTGTCCTATCACCAACTCTCTTCCTTTTATTCATCAATATGCTTCCATGCCCGAGAGAATAGCCTCCGTAATGCGCAAGGCACACTCAGATGGCTCACGGCCATGGAAGCAATAATCATTCCAGGGAAAATCAAAGAAGTACTGCATCAAAAGCTTTGCTAATGTCTAACGTGGCTAGGAGTGTTCTGTGTGGTGGTCTAGCTGAATTCATGCCGTCAAAAACTCTCTGTGGCTCAATCGGTAGAGAGGTGGCCTGTAGTCTTTACGGACCCAGGTTCGAATCCCGGCTGGGGCAGGGAACAGTTTAAGGATTTGAATTTCATTAAATCAGGCTTTACTGATCTACCAGAAGACCCGCCGACATGTCGTAAAAATACCCCCGCTAATACCAATACACCAGTCCTGTATGAGACAGCCCTAGCATGTATTCAATATGGACGGTGGGTGTTAGCGCCGAAGTGGTGACATGTAGAGGTGTATGGTATGTAGGAGGACTGCTGGGCCTTGATAGCAGGCTGTGAAGCCTATGCCCAGAGTCGGACACATAAAAAAAAAAAATAATAAAAAAAAAAAATAAAAAAAATACACTGATGACTCCACCCTTCACCTTTCCATTCGGTTCCCGCAACGCCCATCTCAACAGTTACTTCAACAAACAAGGGATGAAGCTATGGCACACCTAATGTCTGACTTGGCTAGTATCTCTGACTGGGGTAAAAATAATATGGTTGTCTTTAATGCATCTAAGACTCAGTTCTTACACCTATCAACCCGACAAAATCTTCCACAGGTATACCCATTAATGTTTAATAATATTCAGCTTAATCCTGCATCATCCTTGAACATGCTTGGGGTTTCATTTACTCGGGACTTATCTTGGAAAGATCATATTACATCTCTTGTAAAATCTGCTTCCAAGAGATTGAGTGTGCTATGCCGACTCCGCTATTTCTTTACCCCTGCACAATCGTTGACTCTATACAGGGGTTTTATCCACCCCTGTGTGGAGTACAACTCTCATGTGTGGGGAGGCTCCCCACATACAGCTCTTCTCAATAAGGTGGAGTCAAAGGCTTTTCATCTCATTAACTCTCCTCCTCTTACTGACTCCCTTCAACCTCTGTCTATTCGCCGCACTGTTGCATCTTTATCTCTTTTCTATGGCTACTTTAATGGTCACTGCTCCTCTGAACTGTCTGCTTGCATTCCTCCACCTCTACGACGGGTGCGTAGCACCCGTCTGGCAGCAAACTCTCATCCCTTTTCTGTCCAACTCTCTAATGCAAGAGTTAACCGTTACTCCCAGTCTTTCATTTATGCAACAGGTCAGCTCTGGAACTGTCTCCCTCTGTCTGTATTTCCTGCTGCCTATGATCTCCAGTCTTTCAAACGCAGTGTGTCCAGGCATCTCAAAATGATCGGATCTTGAATTTGGCTCTATATTGTATTTTGTTTTTCTCTTGGAGGGAACTGATACTGTGGGCTCATGGCCTTTGGTTCCTTCTTCCTCGCAAAAAAAAAAAAAAAAAATTCCCCCCCACAACCTCACAAACAAAATACTCAACACAAACATGCACAATAACACAAAAAGATGGCTGGCAAACTACTTAGCAGGCAGATGTGCACATGTAACGTTTGCCGGTCAGTCTTTGAACATCAGAAACTTAAAAAATGGCGTCCCCCAAGGATCTGTTTTGTTCCCTACACTCATTAACCTATACATGCACGATATACCCACACCCCACACACCACAGATACTCATAGCCTCCTACGCAGATGTTATAACACTCATATGCACATTCCAAAATGCAAACACAGCTGTAAACATCCTCCAACCTTACCTCAACACACTACACGAATGGTTCACCACAAACAGGCTCAAAATATCCCCAGCCAAATCTACAGTGACCCTTCTCACAAACTGGACAGCAGAACACAGTCACATTCCACTCCTCACCATAAACAACACTCCCCTACAACACACACACACACACACACACACACACACACACACACACACACACACACACACACACACGCACACGCACACACACGCACACACACGCACGCACGCACACACACACACACACACACACACACACACACACACACACACACACACACACACACACACACACACACACACATAATCCTTGGTGTAATATACAATACATCAATGTCTTTTACACAATACATCACAAACATTAAAAATAAAATAACACCAAGACTCAGTGCCCTGAGGTCGCCTGCCCACACAGCATTTGGACACAAAGAAACCACCACCACAATATACAAACAATATATACGTTCAGTGATGAATTATGCAAGCCCTGCTTGCGCTTCTAACCTCACCAAAACACACTACAACACTCTACAGAAGTCCTCAAAGTCAAGGCTTACCTAGACATGAGAGGCACCCAAATTCTCACTGCAGCATCCACAAACCCACAACATCCACACTACATGGCAACACACCCACACACACCAAGGAACATCAAAACAACACCCAGCACATGATATCATACAGAAATACTGTCATCTCTCCCCCCTCGCCTACCTCAGACCAGCTTCCAGAAGCATATCGTACTCAAATCACTCGCCGCTCCATTATGTCACTTAAAGACAACACACAGCTGCATGCACGGCCTCCTGTTATCCACCCCTCCGAATCCAATCTCCCTCTTGAGGACAGGGTAAACCTGGTCAGGCTGATATGTGGGCATCATCCAGCCCTCAAGTTACCAGAAGAGGCTGGACGACTCCGTCGCTGAAGCATGTCCAGAATGCAACACAGCACCCCATACTATTAAGCACATTATGGAAGACTGCAGTGCACATAATCACCTACGCCAAACAACACAACATACTCTCCTTGAGAGCTCTGTGGGAAAGCCCAGTCTCGGCCATGGCCTTCCTTAGGGACTCGGGGGTTGTTCGGCCAGACCACCTAGGGAACAACTACTATATTCCTTGTCTGAATTCCTTCCTGCATATCTTCCAACATTTCCATCCATAACCCCTGCATATCAGCAGTACTCGTTTCCTAAAAGGGTAGTTAGTTTGTCCCGCTGATTGTTTCTTCTTTCTCCTCAATACTTCCAACCCGTCCTTTTACATGCATTCCCTCCGTGGCTCATTTCCCGCCCCCCCCCCGCCCCCTTCCAATAGCTGTTCATCAGTCCTTCCAGCCACTAAGTCCTCCACCTCCCTATACATTTTTCAGTCGCTCTTCTCTAGTCATATATCTTGTCATTTATTGGATACTTCCATCTATATGGATGGTTCAAAATCTTTCTCTGGCACGAGTTTTGCTGTTTTATTTCCAGACAGTTCATGGTAGTCACGTCTCCTTGATGCCACCAGTGTCATCACTGCAGAATTGTATGCTATTTTGGGTTCTGTTCAACATATCTTTTCATCTCCAATCTCACCTTTTGTTGTTTTCACTGTCTCCCTTAGTGCCCTTTCTTCCCTAAGGACCATTCCCTCAGTCAACCCAAAGCTCCCTGAAATCCAGAGTGGTAGTACAGAATTGCCACCAAGATGAAACCGGTTATCTTTTGTAGGGTCCCAAGGCATGTTGGTATTGTTGGAAACGAGCAGGTAGGTTTTTTGGCTCGGTCTGCGGCGTCCCATATGATATCCTCCAGCTGTCTCCCTGTGAGAGACTTTCCCGTCGATCTCTGGCTTGCTCAAGCATCGCTGGCAAATGGAATGGTCTAATATCACCGATAAAACGCTGCATTCTGTTAAGCCAACCGTTTTTTATTGTCTTTTTCCTCCCTTCCTAACAGACGATGGGAGACAACGTTAGCACGCCAGCGTTTAGGATAAACCCGTGTTACACATGATCATTTAATGTCTGGTGAGGCCCCTCCTCTTTGCTCATTTTGTCAGGTTCGACTTTTTGTAGTGCATCTTCTAATATATTTTCCTCAATACTCAGTTGAACATCATCGTGTTTTCCCTTTCCTTCATGATTTAGCCACCAACTCTCGCTGTCTGATCTCCTTGGTGAATTCTGCCTCTTCCCTGTTACCCGTCTAATGCCTTATTCATCACGTACTCGTATGCTTCCCTCAGTTTGATCTCTCTCCCTTCGTAACACCTACCAGACCTTGATTGCCTTGCATGTTTTCTGCCTTAGTGTCAAATGGCCGTAGCTGCCTGGCACTAGCTTGTTCATTTAATCTGTGTGTGTGTGTGTGTGTGTGTGTGTGTGTGTGTGTGTGTGTGTGTGTGTGTGTGTGTGTGTGTGTGTGTGTGTGTGTGTGTTGGAGTCAGTTGGTGTGGATGAGGTTGGATTGGTGGGTTTCGTGATTTGGTGCATCGCCAGGGTGGGTGGACAGGATGTTTGGTTTTGGTGGGGTGGGTTGGTTGGGGGGGATATGTGGAGTGGCTTGGGGTTGGTTGTAGGGGTAAATGGGTTGGTGACTGGATGCGTGGGGTGGGCTAGGTGAGTGGCAAAATCAGTGGTTGGTCGGGGAGGGATCGGTAAGTTAGGATTGGATGGGATGAGTCTGGTGGATGAATGGGGTTCGAATGGGTGGGTGGGATGGGCTTGGGTAAGAAAGGTGGTTGGTTAAGAGGCAGGTGGGATGGTGGGAGGAGTGATTGGACAGGATGGGTGGGCCCCTTGGGTGAGGTTGGTGGGCAGGATGGGTGAGTATTCAGGTAGAGTTAGATGGGTATGGTGGGAGGGATGGGTAGGTTGATGTGATAGATGGCACTTTTGGGTGAGCAGGATGGGGAGTGGCATTCGTGGGCGGGTAGGGTGGGTCAGGCAAGATCGGTTGTCTGAATGTGTGGGTTGCCGGGGTGTGTGGGCATGGTGGGTCGCCACGGTGACTGAGAAGATTGTGTGGCCGGGTTGTTCTGCGTGTGTGGTTGGGTTGGTGGGTGGGTTCAGGATGGGTAGGTCAGTGGGTAGGTGTGTTGGGTAGCATTGTTAGATGAGCCGTGTGTGTGGCATTAGTGGGTGGGCAGGGTGGATGGCCAGGATTGGTGGGCTTCGTGGGTCGCAGTGGTCGATGGGAAGGGTGAGTGTTGGATGGGTTGAGCAAGTAGGTTCACGAGTGGGTGTGTCAGGACTCCATATTATAATAATACAACTCATAGATAAATACACAGATATATAGAGAGATAGATAGATAGAAGCACCAAGCCAGGGTGTGAGATAGATAGTGTATCAGCAAGAATCAAACAAAAGGAAATTAGCTTGCAACTCTTAATGTGAAGGAATGCTGGTCCGGCACCGGAAGCTGTACATACACGCAGACATACAGTGTTCTAGATGTTTCCACGACAGTATAGCATACATGACACGACCCCTGCTGAACGAGAATGTAGCAATCAGAGCTCAGAAAGGGGCGAGCCATACAACCGACAGGTAGTAGGGAGAAGGAGGCTAGCAACAGGGGTGAGAGTGTGGCAAAGAGAGATACAGCGAGACAGGGAGGTAGCTAGCGGGACTCTATACTTCACTTGTGTGTGAGAGACTTTGTTAATATTTCCAAGACAAATAAAAATAGTCCCATAATAATCTTTACCTCTCCTGTCATTGCATGACAATGGGAATTACGATTATCTACTTACAAAACTACTCACGTATAATAACCGCTCGTTCTCGAGTCTAATATATGTATAACTGATCTACAAAACACACTACAAGAAGCTACGCAGATTCACAAGATATGGTGGCAGCGAACGTATGAACCTCGTCTACGAATCAACGGTGAATTCCTACAAAATTAAAGCTACAAGCCTACGAGTCTACGAGCATACAGTAGAAATGATGAGTTAGGAGTGAGGATCAACAAGCTCTACGATTAACTACAAATAACAAGTCTACAAGACAACTCTACAATCTTCTTCATGCAACTTCCAGCAGCCACAAAAATAAAAAAAACAAAACAAGTAAACGAAAAGCAAGAACAAAGCAACAAACACTAGCTCCCAAACGTTCTCTCTTCTACCGTCCCCCTACCTCCACTGCTGACGCAGGTCAAGACGAAGCGACAAAACACCAGAGCCACATTTATAACGCATCTTACTCACCTTTCCTCACTCAGGTTACTCATCGCTACTCAGTTACTCACCACAGCTACCACTGTGGGAAGCCGACATCATCATGTGTGTCTGCTGAGACGACGTCACCATGCGTGTTCACTGAGACGACACCACGCCAATCAACGTGTGACTGACACCAGGCACTTCTCACTCACTACTCGTTACTGGTTATTCACATAGCTCCTACTCATACGCATTTATTTCCACCGTATTGAGTGGAAATTCGACGTTCTATGGTGAGATTCGCTTGTGAGTACAGCTGTTAACCACTACATTCATCAGGCCATGGAATTTCCTGAGTAATATCGTCCATCAACACAGCCCTAGAATTATCGAGAGGGGATCTTCATTCAACTCTGCGTTTATTTGACTCGCCTCTCCGAGTGACCGTCTGTATCAAGTGGGTGTAATTATACTTATTCATTTCTTCTCAGTGCTTTGAATTTTATATATACACTTATACACTCACTATCTATCATTCATTACAACTCATTTACTCATCTATTTAGTTAGGACATAAACAAAAGATGTATTTCATAACACCATACCTTAGCAAAATGAATTCTTTTTACCTGAGTGATATGACAGGAATATTTTCACCACCACCCGTGTTAGTACCAGATGATATACACTTAGCGCCCACTGCAGATACACAATTAGGAGAGCACCAGGGCAACACACCCACCCTACAAAATTTACCGCAAACTAAAGATAAAGAAACTAATACCTCAATTCTAGATGATAATGATGATGATTGGCAAACACCCTTTGATGTAGCGAGTGAGGACGGTCTCTGCTTTGCATACCTATGAAAATATACTTAACAGCGTTCATCGCTCAGGGAACACCTATTCCAATATTCCCTCAAACAACGATAAACAAGTCCAAGTTAAATTAACAGAGCAACCAGTGAAGATGAATACCACGGATCAAACATCCCCAACTAATGTTTACGTCTACCATACGTGTCAAGTGGGGTTGGTGGAGGATTAGTGCCCCTCCCTGTAAAACAATTAACTCTAAGCCCTTGGCCACGCCGTTTGGGATACATGGCGTCTGGCAATGAATGAATGAATGAAAAAATAAAGAAAAAACTGTCCCGAAATTCTCTGGCACAGAAAAAGATTGAATTGATGTCATTTCATTGCTTAATCGATGCGAACAGATCTTCGTAAAAAGGCACATTACAGATGAGCAAGAGAAAATTGCTATTTTCTCCTCTTGGATTAGTCAGGAAAGATGTCTGGCAGGAAACTTGCATAGGTCAGACAAGCTTCTCAGAGCTAAGACATATGATGAATTTAAAACTGGATTTCTGAAGAAATTTTCTGGAGGTATGAACTTTTTGCCAGGTATAATCCCAGAATTACATAAGATTGTAGATCTTGTAAGGGAGCACACTACAGTAGTGCACCAACTTTCGCTACAGCAGGATTCGCGGAATCCACTTTCGCGGCATGCACCAAATATTCCCTAACTTCCACTTTCGCTTGAAAAAAAATCGATTTTCGCGCACAAATTTTAGGTTTGGGACAATATTTTGAACTTTGAATTTCCTGCACCGCCCGCCCGCAACCCACCGCCATCTTGAATGACGTCATGTCAACACTCTGTCCACCCATTCCCGCCATTGTGTACGAGCGTGCTAGCTCCATTGTGTTGGATTCTCACGGTTCAATGGCCTCTACTATACCTGGTAGTGTGGGGAAAGGGCCTGGTGGTGTGGGGGGAGAGCCTGGTGGTGTGGGGGGAGGGCCGGGAGGCAGTGGTGGTGATAAAAAGTGGCCGGGACATTCAAAGTCGGGAGGAAAGGCCAAGGCTAAAAGAGAGTATCGTGTTGGAGTGAAGAAACGGCAGTATAATAATGAAATGAAAAGGAAGATAGTTGAGCACATGGACAAGGGCGCATAAACAGTGAAATCTGCCGTATATTAATTTTAACATCCCAGAATCGACAGTGCGTAGTATGAGGAAACAGCATGGTGATAGCGAGGCAGCAAGAGGTGGCGCCAATACGTCTGGCGTGGCTAAATAAGCCCGCCACGCGCCTCGGATACTTACCCCCAACATCCCTTAAACACCTCAACCTGGTCTCTGTGGTATGTTTCTCCTCATATAATGTGTACTGTACAGTTTTTATTGTTTGTATCTCACAATGCAATGTACAATAGTGATTTGATGTACTGTATTGCAAGGGAAAATGAAAATCTGATGTTACTTTAGAATAACCGGGAACCAATTAGCCTTTTTGCCATAAAGACAATGCCCCAACTTTCGCTAATTCCACTTTCGCGCATTATTTTTGGACCCAATTAGGCGCGAAAATTGGTGCCCCACTGTACAAATTATGTGCTCAGTGAAATAACTGCCGATGTCTCCACGATCAAAAGAACATTATTAGCTACCTCAGAAAACTCAAACTGGATAACAGAAGATGGAAAGATGGCCCCAGACCTCGTCGTGGACATCATTGGTTATGTAGCGCCTTTTGTAAATTACCTGATAGGACCTTCAAAATCGCCAAGACGATATCGTACACCCCAGGTATGTGCTTACTAGACTTAATGAACGAGGTAGAGATGCAGTGTAGCAAAGCAGGGGTGATCGAAACACAGTCACATTCTAGTAGAATGAGAGTGCCTGAGAGTGTATCGGCTGTGAAAACAGACACAACTACCCCAGACAGAGAACAAAATCAATCGCGACCCAAAAGCTGGCAGAGCAAACAACCAAACGCGTCAAGCCTACGATCACAAACATCAGGCTACAGGCAGTTTCGTAAGTTTTCACGCAGTCCAAGCAGATCTCGCGCCACAGACACCACTAAATATGGGAGGTCATCTCGTAGATCACAGTCAGGAGATTGGTCCATTCTATGTCATTATTGTGCAAAACCAGGACACACAAAGAATGAATGCTTTATCAAAACAAAAGAGGATAAACAAAAGATACAAGGATTTGATCCCTACTGTAGACATCATCGGTGCCAAGGGCATTGGACCAGTAACTGCAAAACAGTAGAAAAATTAGTGTCTATTTTCAAATCGGGGGAAGACCAAGCCACGACAAAAAACGAACAAACGTAAAGAAAAGCAAGTCTAAAATTCACATAGGAGGCATGTTGGGAAATGAGTGTATCTTGATACCAGCTGTATGTGAGGATCAAAACGTTTCCCTATTTTTAGACACAGGCTCTCCAGTGAACTTAATAACACAAGAAGAAATAATAGAATTTTAGAAATAAGAAGAAAGTAACTTTCCTGGAAGAATCTGATTTAGACTTATATACAGTAGTTGGCAAACAAATCACAGTAAAAGGTATGATACGGTTAAACATCAGTTTTACAGAGACTACAAGACCAATCTCTGCATTTTTTTTTTATCGTTGAAAACTTAGCAATTAAAGCTCATATGTTACTGGGCTTAGATGCATGAGAACAGAGAAAATAACTTTACTCCCACAAATGAATGGAATTAGACATTGATAATGAATTCACTGAGGAAATACCATCAGAGTCCTCACTGATTAGTAAAACAGAACCAAAAAGAATTGGTAATATTAAAAGCTTAAACAAACATACACAAACAGATGAGTGCATAGATCCATTAACCCCCTTCCCCCAACCTCCAGGACTAGAAACTCAGTTAAGGTACTGATTTATCAGTTTTTCCCGCCATCTCACCTATGATTTAGTTGAACCACCTAACTCGTATATGAAAGTTACCATAAAGTTCAAGTTACGGAATAGTACTGTTCTTGTCCTAGAAGAATTATGTAAAGTAAAAGGATTGTCAGTAGAAAACGCATTATGTCAATTGAACGACGAAGGGCAAACTCAAATATTCCTAATTAATCACATGAATGGGGAAGTATAGTTGAAAAAGGGGACTTGTAGAGTTAATATTGAAAAATGTCCAGCCCCTGTGAAGGAAATTGTTGTAGCTGGAGTGACAAGTGAGATAAAATCTACGGATGGAGAAAACATAAAAGAGAATTTAATTCACCCAGGTGAATTTGATGAAGAAAATGATTTGTTAACCCTGTTGGAAACACACCGGGATACACTAGCATTACTCGGAGAACAATTAGGGTGTACTAACCTGATTAATCACAAGATTAATGTGCAGCCAGATACACCACCAAGTTTTTGTACCGGCCTACCGAATCCCACAATCTCAGCGTACACTCGCAAATCAGTATGTCGATGACATGTTAAAACTTGGTATTGAGCCATCAGTCTCCCCGTGGAATGCTCCATTATTCCTTCGTGCCCAAACGAAATGGAGAAATGCGTGCGGTAGTAGATTACCGTAAACTAAACAATCACACAATCCCAGACCGATTTCCCATGCCATTGCTAAGCGACATCCTACAGAATATTTGGATCAGAAAATAATGTATTTCCCGCGATCGATTTGCTAAGTGGTTATTATCAAATTCCTGTAAATCAGGAGTCACGTAATTACACTGAATTTCCACAAATATAGGACATTATCAGTATAGAAGGATGCCCATGGGACTGAGGACAGCCCCGGGCACATTCCAGCGTCTTATGAATTACGTATTGTCCGGAATTTTAGGACAAGGAATATTTGTTTATCTTGACGATATTATCATCGCAACGAAAGATATCACAGATCATGTCCAGAAATTAGACCCACTCTTGCAAAAGCTTGGTAATGCCGGTTTAAAAATTAAGCTTTCTAAATGCAAATTTTGCTTTAAGGAAATAAAATTCTTAGGCCACAGACTAAGTTCTAATGGTATTCAGCCACTGATGACAAAATACAGACGGTGAGAGACTTTCCTGAATCCACTACGAATGACGAAGTTAGACAATTTTTAGGTCTAGTTGGGTACTATAGGTCATTCGTACAACAATTCTCTCATATAGCCTTTCCTCTATTCCAACTACTCAAAAAAGATGCTATATTCCAGTGGGAGAACAACAAAAACAAGCATTTAACAAATCAAAAATTAAACTAACAAATACACCTTGTTTGGCATATCCGGATTTCACAAAATCATTTATTATCTGTACAGACGCATCAGTTAAAGGGTTAGGGGCTGTACTGATGCAGGAAGATAAAAGAGGACAGAATCAACCAATTGCATTTGCCAGCAGACAAATAAAAGGTGCAGAGAAAAATTATTGCACTACAGACTTAGAGGCACTTGCAGTGGTTTTTGCATTACAAAAGTTTCGAGATTTCGTATATGGTTACGAAATACACTTATTCACCGACCATAAACCGCTAGTGGGTATGTTTAAAGAAAAACTCCTCTCTGGGAGGAGAGCAAGATGGAAATGTACAGTCGAAAACTACAATGTACATATTCATTATATACAAGGCAAAATGAATATAGGAGCCGACGCATTATCTAGGAACCCGAAAAAAATTCAGGTCGCGGCATTAGATTTCAAAGGAGACATCCTAAACCACGATGAAATAGCAAAAGCACAAAGACTTGATCCAACATGGTCTAAAGTTATATACAAATTAAAAAGTGGAGATGACATACAATTACCCAAACTACATGTACCTCTAGAACAATTCACAATAATCAATAATACCTTATACTGGATCATCCCAGGACAACCAAAACGCCGAAGAAATAATAACCAATTAGTAGTACCTAATGACATGATACCCCAAGTATTACGAACGATACACGATAGCCCACATGCAGGACATCCTGGAAAGGATAGGACATTCAGACAAACCCAGTTGTTATATTACTGGCCATCATTACGAAAAGATATAAACAATCATATAGACAGATGCGAATCATGTGCAAAGCACAAAGATACCCAATTTCACCTGCACCCATGAGTAATTACCCTGTACCACATCAACCATGGGACGTTGTCGTGGTTGATTTACTCAAGATGCCATTATCATACAGTAACAACCAATACCTATTCGTAGCAACGGATCATTTTTCCCGTTGTGTAATTTTGGCCCCAATTAAAGATAAAACAGCAGAGACAGTAGCAAAAGGAATAATAGATAATGTAATATGTCGCTTCACGACCCCAAACGTACTAATAAGTGATAATGGAGGAGAATTTAATTCTGATATCTTACAAGAAATATGTAAACAGTACAATATCAAAAAGGTTAACGTTTTAGCCTATCACCCAGCATCTAATGGGTTAGTAGAGAGTCAGAACAAAAAAGTATTAGATGTACTACGACACATTCTCAATGAAAATTATGCAAGCTGGGATGATTGGATTCCAGGAGTAGAAGCCTCAATTAATGGATCTATAAATAAATCCATAGGTGACACATCACATTTCATTATATATGGGACAGATAAAAAACTACCGTATGAGCGCCTAGAAGGTGACAGTCTGCCCATATACAATTACGATGATTACTCTAAACTCCGTTTACGTGAATTCCAAGAGTCAAAAAACAATTAACGATATCCAAGGAAGAAATGACGGAGGCATTTAATAAAAAGGCAAGAGACTCGGCAATCAGCTTAGGGGACATTTATGGTATCATGCATACGACAGACAATAAATTAATCATCCCCGAAATTTGAGGGCCCATACAGATTAATTAATATAAAAGCAAACAAAATTTTGATTAAGTCACTGTCAAGTGGCGAAGAGAAACAAGTTCATACTGACCATTTAAAACGATTTTCAAGGGAACCATCCAAAAATTATTCAGCCTCGGATACAACCGAACAAGCGAACATAACTCTTGAAACCAATCAAGAAAACAACAATAATTACAAAAATAAATTAAGGTCATATACCAAACAATCAAACATAGGTGCAACTGTTCCAATAAAATCTACAGTACATCATTTACATGACTTAAATATCGATTTAAACTCCTTCTACAAATGAAATAACAAGCAAGTTATTGTTCTCCGTTAGTCAACCGTAACGCACATCATCACTATCATCGACCACAGCATGACCATATTAGAAAATTAATAGATTTTTTTGGTCGGTAGGTAACGATGAAGGGACTTATGCTATGGATTCTCCTCTACATAGCAAGAGGATATGCTCACTTAGACCCCCAACACATAGTACGGCAAGGATGCCTCATAGCTCCAACGGCCACGACATCAATCGTAAAAGATGTCATGAGTACTGAAATCAGCTTGGATTACTCATACGAATTACCTTCTTATCTAGAAAATATAGCGAGACCCATGAGGACCCTGGACTTCATCATAGGAGGCTATGTTTCACAGGCACATAACACACAGGAAGTGGATGAAATAGTGAAGTTAGCGAAATGGAAGATAGAACAGGCGAAGTCAACTATGCTCATCATGATCCAAGATTTCCCATCTCATGGAACGGATGTATTGAGTGCCACGAACAACATTACACGTACTCGCCAAAAGCGCGGTTTGTTCGACCTGGGTGGTGCAGTCTTGGGAACATCTTCGGACTGGCTACAGAGGAAGATCTTCAAGAAATAAACAACAAATTTAATAAAATAGCTCAGGTACTAACATACCAAGATAAATTCATCGCAGTACATAACTCAGCAATGAAGACAATCGTGAAAAATCTGAAAAAGACGGAAAACATAGCTCTCGAAAGTGTAGATAAAATAAATGACATGGAAGGTAACATAACACTTTTCCAACACTTCTCCATCATCACGGAACACATTGACACAATTCTACTCCAGTTAGACGACACTAGAGTCGTTACAGGGCACTTATGCAAGGAATTTCGAATGCCGGTGATGGCAAGATCACAACTGACTTACTTCCAGTTCATGAGCTACGTCAGATAATTAGTCAAGGCATACATAAACATAAAATGAAGCCTTTGTTCCGAAGTAGGGAATTCATGCAATATTATCCATATTTAGAAGCAACACTAACACCAACATCAGTAGTAGTTCATGTACCTTTCATAACTGAGGGCCTGTTTACAGTATACGAAATACACCCCTTCCCTTCTAAGAATAATAACACTTTGGTCAGCATCAACATCAACACAGACACCGAACTCATCATGGTCTCCAAGAGACGGAACTCTGTCACTAAGTGAATCAACGATTGAACGAAAGTGCCGCACATCCTTACATGCTGTTCAGCTTTGTCCTGCGTACATTTTCACGTTTCAGCCTACTGAAACAGTCCCTTGTGAAATGGCTATCATCAGAAATCACAATATTCATAATCATTGCAACTTCACTTTTGCTCCAGATAAACTTGTACACCATCAACGCATCGGACACTCACAGTTTTTTTTATTTCACTCATAACACCTCAGTTTACATAGTCTGTCCAGCACTTCAGCATCAGGATTATACATGGGACCAGACTACTGTGCGGTATTTACACCATCCATGTCCACTTTATCCACCATCAATCACTACGCCATCCTCAATCATACACAAACATTTCCACCCACTGCCTGATATGGACTTAAACATGAGCACAAGTATTAAGTTGACTTCACCTAAGTTTGAAACTATGCAACTGATCAATGAAACAATGAAGCCCTGGGAAGATCTGAGTTTGAGTATGTTCAACCCATATTATGTGAATAGCCCAGCACCTACTGTCTTTATAATCTTCTGCATTGTATTTGCGGTACTGCTGTTCGCAATGCACAGAATGCATGCAAGAATTGCAAATTTGGAGCCAGTATTTAGTGGGGGTAGAGTAAGCATTCGAGTTAACCCCCCTGAATGAAGTGTACATATTTTGTATATAGTATTAATTTTATAAAAAAAAAAAAAGAGAGAGAGAGAGAGAGAGAGAAGAATGGCACATGATATAGAAGTATACCAGTATCATTATCTCTATATGAAATATTAATAGCTCTTACCATAATCTTTAACTTTGAACTTTTTTTTTTTTTTTTTGCATACATGCATTTTCAATATTATACATACACATCTTACAAAATGTCATACAATAACCAATGTAACCATATTGCATTTGTTCAATTATGTATACAGCTTGTTTAAAATGTAATATTACTGGATCATTGCAATATTAAAATATTACATCTGTACAATATTATAATCAATGTTACGTATTAATAGATTAGCATATGTCAATGATCATTGCTGTCGGAGGACCGCCAGCTCGCGAGACCGAGCGATGTCAGGACTCCATATTATACTAATACAACTCATAGATAAATAGACAAATAGATAGATGGATAGATAGAAGCACCAAGCCAGGGTGTGAGATAGGTAGTGTATCAGCGAGAATCAAACAAAAGGAAATTAGCTTGCCTATGATCTCCAGTCTTTCAAACGCAGTGTGTCCAGGCATCTCAAAATGATCGGATCTTGAATTTGGCTCTCTACTGTATTTTGTTTTTCTCTTGGAGGGAACTGTAACTGCGGGCTCATGGCCTTTGGTTCCTTCTTCCTCGCATAAAAAAAAAAAAACTCTTAATGTGAAGGAACGCTGGTCCTGCACCGGAAGCTGTACATACACGCAGACATACAGTGTTCTAGATGTTTCCACGACAGTGTAGCACACGTGACACGACCCCTGCTGAACGAGAATGTAGCAGTCAGAGCTCAGAAAGGGGCGAGCCATACAACCGACAGGTAGTAGGGAGAAGGAGGCTAGCAACAGGGGTGAGAGTGTGGCAGAGAGAGATACAGCGAGACAGGGAGGTAGCTAGCGGGACTCTATACTTCACTTGTGTGTGAGAGACTTTGTTAATATTTCCAGGACAAATAAAAATAGTCCCATACTAATCTTCACCTCTCCTGAAGACAAAGGGAATTACGATTTTCTACTTACAAAACTACTCACGTATAACAACTGCTCGTTCTCGAGTCTAATATATGTATAACTGATCTACAAAACACACTACAAGAATGTACGAAGTTTCACAAGAGGTGGGTGGATATATGGCTCCCCGGATGGCAAGGCAGGAGAGAGACTTTTATGTCTCGTAATCATATAACTTGTCCCTGTTATTTAAATTTTAGTATCTCGTTTAGAAGATGTTGAATAAATATTTGGAATAAAACTCTGTACAGCCAGGTCATTCTATTGAAAGCTGCTAAAACCTCAATATAATTACTATCCACTGAACCGGGGGTGGATGTATGCACATAGTAATGCACATAATAGTAAATTATATTAAAATTACATACGGCAAGACGTGACAGAGACGGCAGCTTCAGATTTCCGATTCATTCGCCTAACAAATCGGTGTTTCGTGAGGGTAAGGAGGGGGAGTTGGGGGGTGGACATGTCCGATTAACTTGCCCTCTGGTGGCAGACTACCCTGTCTACATATCAGTGTTCATGATTGTACTATTGGCAACATATGAACCTGGTACAGTATAAGAGTGTGGCTTGGGTCAGGCAGTTGGTAAGCCTGCAGCCCGTAACGTATTCATACATTTGTTGTGTCTAGAACGATGAATGAATGGGTTGCCAATCAATGCTTAAAACTGATACGCTGCTACGAATCATATATTAAAAGTCTCTAGTAAAAATAACCATACGTATGAGTGTTTTTCATTATTGTCGTAGATCATCTCACTGATAGATAAACTTCAACTGCAATGATAACCAAATGATATGAAGAGATTTCCGTATCATAGACTGATCTAGCCGGTGCTTTCACACATTGAAATTGCTCCTGTCTTGCCTTGGCAGATGGCAGAGCACATTCTTCGTCAATGATTTATTTGATACAAAAATCAAATTGTTTCCGTGAACTTTATAATGGCATTTTCTGTTTGTAAAATTAATAAACCATACGAAGATGTGCTTACTGGCTGCTACTGTCTTCATAAAATATAATCCTCTCTTCCCGTTCTGTCAACTCATTTCATTGCTGGAAACTCATTTCCATCTTCCCCTCCCCCACTCTCTCCCTTGAACCCCCTCTAAACAGCCAGTACTTCTACCCACTACCACCTGGCTCAGAGGGTAAGGTCGCAGAATCTACTCTCTTTCCATCTTAAACCAATAGTGGTTATCTGCCTTAATAACCCCACTGCTGTCATTAAGCCATTCTTATTGACACTCTCTCTCTCTTTCTCTCTCTCTCTCTCTCTCTCTCTCTCTCTCTCTCTCTCTCTGTCGTTAAGCCATTCCTATTGTTCCTATTGACAGTCTCTCTCTCTCTCTCTCTCTCTCTCTCTCGCAGGCTAATTCACCCCAGATCTTACCCAAGCTGTGTGTTACCAGTCCGTAGTGCCACAGGGCGTTCCAAGGGGAAGCTGGAATAACACGGAAGCCATTAACTTCTAAGTCGCCGTCTCTTTGATGGGTATTCTTTTATGGTTAATGATTGTTTAAGGTTGTTTGAATCACACTTTTATGACGTTGCCAAAATTTACCACAAACCTAGCACAGAGCAGAAATATAAATTATGAACCTGTAAGAAGGAGATTCTCGTCCTGCTGGCAAGCGAGAAAGTGGAAAGTCCATAAGGGAGATTGGCAACACCCTAGGAATATCAGAGACAACTGTTTCATTATGGCTGGTACGTTGGGTATGAGGTGGAAACCTGAACAACAAACAGAGGGAATGACCACCATGGAAGACCACGGCCAAAGATGATAGGCAGATACGAGAAGCTGCAGAAATAATAGATTTACCAACGCGGCGGCCATACGAGAACAACTACAGCTAGATGTGACTCTTCAGACTGTGAGAGTTGTCGATCGTATTCACCACAGAACACCAGCCAAAAAACAGCAACTAACACCTAGGCATTGTGACGGCAAATGTAGATTCGCAAAGCACCATGTGCAGGAAGATCTTATTTACTGGGCTCGTGTTATATTCATTGACAAAAATCATTCTCTTCAACAACATGCAGGATGATACATTGCCAGAGTATAATAACAGCAGGTTTAATATTACAAAAGGCATCACTCATGCCTGTTTATATACAAGTAAATATAATGAATGTATTCCACTTGGGTATTCAGTATGACATATCTAAGCCTGTTGGGTAAATCAGAACATAAGGTAAATAATAAGGAGAGCTGAGAACGCAACATCCGTGCCACACAATTTGTCTATGGTCGTAGATTTTTAGCCTATCCTGTAACCTTTACCTTCTGGTGTCGTAAAATCCATTTACTATATGTATGGACCCTCAGCCATTCGACGAATATTCGTACGAATTTTATTAGAGATGTCTAGGTTAACCTTATTTATGATTCTGACTTTTATTGTTGTCCTCGAAATACAATCACTTCATCCTTCCAGGCTCTGTCCAAATCGAGTAGCTAGCTGAAACAAAGGACCGAATCATAGCCATTACCTCTGTCCAACGGTTCTAAAACATTATTCACTTCATCCTATGCTCATCCTCAACCTTATTACCAAATTTAGTCTATACCTGGTTAAACAAAAAGTTAGTTGACCATGCACCTGAGATATGACCTTGTTCGGCCATTATTCAATAATATGTGATATTTTGTTTAGTAGGATTTCCATAATATTGCCGCAAACGGAAGGATTGACAGGCGAACCAAAATTAACTAAGCACATACCCACTTGCGTAACACCCACGAGTATAACAACACACCAAATAACATTTGCCCTATTTTCCCAATAACAGATTGAACGGTCAAAACATAACAAAAACAACAACAACAAGTAGCAGGCACGTCTTGCGTAACGTGTAGGGATGGTATGTCTCCATGCGGTGGGTTGTCTCTCTCCCACTGAAGGACCCTTTACAGCAACAAAGTATCTTGAAATTCTTGAAGAGGAATTTCTGCAATTTCTCCTTGAGCAGGACTACTTTTTTCCCGGGCAGATACTGTTTGCCCATAACAAATGCCCTGTGCACATATCCCACATCTCCCAAAGATGGTTTGACAAACACCCTAATCTGGAATTACTGGACTTGCCGAGTCGGGGTTGTGTTATGAACCCCGTCGAAAGCCTGTGAGGCAACATGGTATACACATGGGAAGAAGGAGAACGAACGACACAGCAGGTTGTGATTGTTGCAAATGATGCGTGGTCTAAACATTAGATAATCAGTGGTTTATAGCTATATGTTATATTCGTAAACAAGGTGTCTACAGCAGACTTAGAAAGCACTGAATATACCATGCTAGATAACTGTCATAATTACAGTTTCTGCTACACGGTCATGATGTTCACTTAGGCTGCATAATGTGAAATATATTTCCTGGGTTAAAGTTTTGTCATTCATTATACCTTATCTATGTAGATACTTTAACATATCCGTACTAGTGAAGGAGAGGGTGAATATCAATACAAGGTATTGTCAGATATAAATGGCTCAGGAGAACAGTTATCATCCATCTATGTTGTATGAATGTTATACAGTAGTAACAAACACGGTGGGAAAATCAGTAAAATATTTACGTCTTTTAGTCAAACATACATTGCCTCATACAGTATAAAGTTGGTACGGTGTCATGTGGTTATACATAGCCGAGATGAATTTATTCTACTACTAATCTGTTTGAATATGATAGAATGGAATTAACACAAATAGTGAGCGATAAAATCATTAGAATTATAAGGGTGATTTCGACATTTTTTTTTTTTTAAGGTAACAAGTGGAAGATCGGTGTTGAACCCTACAGATGAAATGAGAGGAAGAGACGAGTGAACCTGTCAGGGAAATGAATATCATCTGTTTACTGGGACTGAATGGGAGAGGCAGTGGCAAAGTCAATAGGTCTGTTGTTCCAATGGAAGCAGGTTTGTATTTTGGTTGAGGCAGGGAGCAGTATATGGGTATGAAAATCGTTAAAAGCAGACTTTAATGATTTTCCATAAGACCTGCTAACATGTGACAAAAACAGCCAAACTAATAACAATACACCAGTACGAAACATCATAAAATGGACGGTGGGTGTTAATGCCGAAATGGTGACATATGGAGGTGAATTGTTTACAGGAAGACTGCCGGGCCTCAGGGAATGGTCTCTTAATTCTGTGTTTTGAGTCACACACACACACACACACACACACACACACACACACACACACACACACACACACACACACACACACACACACACAAATTAGTAGGTTACAGTTCGGAGAGCCCTTCTGCTTGCAGTAGTCCGCTATAGTTTGCTCCTGCTGCTGTTGATGATAATGGCCCATTTGACCTGGAGACAGGATTAGCCAGTATGTCTTTGTATGTGTTATACAGGATCATCTGTAATCCAAACGTATAGAACAATAGGCTACTTGTCATTATCATGAACCTATAAACGACACTTATGCTGGTTTCCCTTTAAACAGTCTAAGATTCGATCCCCAGCGCTAGAAAGGAGGCTAAATCTCCAGCTGCCGTACTAGACCACAGAGATATCGGTCCCATGTCGACTGGGGTGCGTTGGACAGGCCGCTTTTGGAAATTGCGCCACGCAGCTATGAGGCACGGAGAGGTGAAGGGTAAGTGGGAGGCTTTTGTTACTGTGTGTAGATGGTGTGCCTTTTTCCAATGGTACACAGCTGCGACAGATTACTACAAGCGAGAGTCATACACAGTCTAGATCGATCTGATGAAACAGCATTGCCAATATGCGCTGTTCGTACAGTTATTACACATTTGAATCATCTTATGAATGATATATATGAATGAACTGTCATCATAACCAGTATATTATAATTATTGCAAATGAATATATAAGTCATACTAATACACCAATGCGACACCTTGAACCTCTCCTTCTAATGGAAAAATGATGTTTTCTCTCATTCACATAACCATATCAATACAAACTTTGGGTGAAATCTCATCACGTCCAGTGTATTATATTTATCCTATTATGCACGTAGAGAGAGAGAGAGAGAGAGAGAGAGAGAGAGAGAGAGAGAGAGAGATAGTCAATAAGAATGGCTTATTTACCACAGAAGGGTCATCTAGGCAGATAACCACTGTGAGTTTAAGGAGTAAGGAGGTCAGACTCTGTGACGTCCATCTCCGTTAGTCAAAAAGAAATGGGGGGAAGGGGAGGAACTGGCTCTTTAGAGGGGGAAGGGGAGACTGAGAGAGGTAAGGGGTTCAAGGGGGGGAGGAGAGGGAGGGGAAGAACGGAATGAGTTTCCAGAAATGAAAAGAGTTGGCAGAACGGGAAAAGAGGATTATGTTTTATGAAGACCGTAGCAACCAATAACCACATCTTCGTGTGAGATATTAATTTTACAAACAGAATATCCCATTATACAGTTCATGGAAACAATTTGATTATTGTATCAAGTAAGTCATTGATGAAGGGTGTGCTCCATCATCTGGCAAGGCAAGACAGGAGCAATTTGAAGGTGTGTGAGCACCGGCTATATGATACGGAAATCTCTTTATATCGTTTGGTTATCATTGCACTTGAAGTTTATCTATCAACGAAATGAGCTACGAAAATAATGAAAAACACTCATACCTATGGTTATTTTTACTAAAGTCTTCTAATATATGATTCGTAGCTACGTATCAATTTTAAATAGTGATTGGCAACCCATTCATTTATTCTCCTACCCACAACAAATGTACGAATACGTCACGGGCTGCAGGCGTACCAACTGCCTGACCCAAGCCACATTCTTATGCTGTACCAGGTTCATATGTTGCCAATAGAACACCTTGGCCAGTATCAAGCCAAACGTTCTCATCATTTTCTGTTGGGATAACAGTTACATTATTGAGGAAAGAATCAGTGGTCATGTCCCCACCCACCACACCAATGGTCATTCAGAAAGTCACATTAGGAGCAGCATCAGCATCAACTCATCAAATCCCTGAAACTAACTTGCCTGGGAGACGATACAGGGCATTTCAGCCAAGCAAAGTACTGCAGTACAATGTGGGAAAACGATGTCTGCACGGAAACATGGCCATTAACACACAGGAATTTAATTTATCTAACAATCCAGCAAGCTAGAATGAAGAGGGGCAAAAAGACAGCCTGGCGCATTTTGAGAAGCAGACACGATGAAGAAGAAAAGCATAATGTCTCCCCACAGTAGTGCCAAACTGTCTGGCCAGCATCAGCAACACCATTCCACGTAGTAACATTGATTATCTCACAATTATAGATGCCTCTCCAACTGAGCTGTCTATTGTCTATACTCTCCTGAAGCTCTCCTTTAAAATGGGGAGAAAGCTTGGACAACATGAGATTATTATCGTCATGGATCTTGTCATTTATACAAAAGTACAAGAGATCGTGTGGAAGAAGACTAAAGAGCTTCTTAACATTGTTCTCAGGACTGGAGCATTCCACACCGTGGTAACTTCCTGGTTTTACTTGGAAAGAGGTCTTCAGATGCTGGATCATCGGACCTACTCACTGAGGCTACTCCTGTTGCAACAGGATCAATTACAGGCATATTGGAGGGTTGCCATTACAACAGAGCCATCACAGCACACAAGTTGTGATGGAAGCAATGCGGCCTTTGCGACTGAAAAGCCTCCAATAGTGGTTGCATGAAGAGCAGAAAGACGAGTATGAAGCTTTTGAACAGCAGAGCTCACTGTACACAAGCTCACGGCGATGCTCTTGTTGCCAAGGTGTCAGAAATTACTGAGGCTCCACGACGTTCTGCAGCACCAATCAAGGACAGCTGGCAGTGCTCAGGGATTCGTACATAGTGTTAGTTTTATTGATACTGCGATTTGCACGAGCTACAAGAGAAGCAAACTGGCAGTTGCATATTTTATCTATTCCCTAGATGCTGCCATGTGTATTTGCATGTGATGGAACTAACGATACTCAGTACCAGTCAGTCTACTGGTGTGAGATTACCTTGCTCCCCCAGATGCATCCTATCAGCAGTGCTTTTCTGAGAGAAGGACACTTCGCAGTGCAGTGCGGCAAGCTACCAATTTGCCCAAGTTCCAGTTGATCAACCAGTGGAACAGTCAATGAACAGAGACTCCAAGACCAAGAAAGGCATAGTTGGGATCAGTCTCAAATGCGGTGGAGTTCAGTAATGGATACCTACAGCTCATGATAGAACCAAAACACTTCAGACATGCAGAGAAATGGCTGGACTCAGTGGTAGAGATGAAGCACATCATGAAGAGGATAGTGTCCCACGGATAAAGAAGAATGAAAATGATATTTCCATAGTAATGACCACGATATAATGTTGGGTTAATCCTTTCCAACCAAGGGAATCATGGGAGTCACTCATCCGCATCACATTGTGAGTGAAGGCCATGGAGGAGGATGCAGATGGTTTGCTGACTGCTGCGCAGCAAGGGCATGTCACGTTCACTACCTTTGGTTGAAAAAGAGGCTCCGAACAAAGGAAGTTAATATCTCTGCTCCGCTACTAAAAGCAGCCCTCAAATCATTTGACAATCAAGTGAAATACTCGTAAAGGGAAACAAGGTCAGCTCCCAAGGACATCATCGTCAGAGCTGACAGAAGGCTGTTTGCTAAGATGGTTGTCATTGCTCTACATTGCAAAATGGATTTTCATGATGTTTTGAAATACCATCTTGGATATTTGCCTTGGTCATTAGCAACAGTGGATGGCACTTTCTCAAAACCAAACGCTGCACTGCTGCACAATCTGGAAGAGCATGCAGAGCCTACTGAGGTTATTCCATCTGGTTCCATGTGGATTATAGATGGAATGGCCATGCTTCAGTCCCTGAAGACTATTCCGAAGACATTTGGTGACTTGGCCAGCTATATCTTCTAGTTCCTGAAGCAAAGGGCAACTGATGACCAGACTTGAATTGATCTAGTTATTGATAAGTACCATGCTAAATCAGTTAAGGAACCAGAAAGAACCAAGTGAAGTGTTGGGTGATCCTTCCAAGTCCAGATCCAGGGGAGTAGCAAAAAGTGCCCGACCAAATGGAAGAAAATGGAAACAACAATGCTGCATTCATGGTGGCTGACTGGGCAGAGTGATGAGTATGGTGAACACTTTGAACACTTTGGTCCACTGCATGTCATTCATGGTGCAGAATCTCACGGGTTGTTTGGAGATGACACTGGCATTGGTGAGATCTGCACCAAAACAGAGGGCCTTTGCACATAAAGAAAGCTGATACACGCATGCTGTTGCATTAGGATGTGTCGAATTTTTCAGTTCTCAAAGTCTAAATATGATTGGTGCTAAAAATTGCAGAATGACTTTGGTATTTTATTCTTTTTTAATCAATTTATTACGCCCATGGGTCGACGTACCTAGTGACAGGACCATCAGGCAAAGTTATGTACAGAAGAACTCATGTCTTACAGAGAACACTGTTTTGTTGAATAGATAATATATACAGTATAGGAGTTTACAATGGAGGAGTTAGCATCTACCCTACTATGTACAGAACTCGTGTCTCACAGGACACCCTGTTTTGTTACATATATATATATATATATATATATATATATATATATATATATATATATATATATATATATATATATATAAAATGAGTATAGAATACAGAAGTTAGGATCCACAAAAGTGTGGATGTCACTCGAGAATGATATACAAATGATTGTGAGTACTTAATTACATATATCAGTCCTGGACTGTCCCTGAGGCAGTAGGCCTTTGACACTCAGGGTAGTAATGCTGAAAGTTGTTCGCGTTGGGACGGTCACATAGTTTGCAGAAGAGAGGCACGTCCCCTTCCTCTGAGACTTGCCACATAGGGCGACATGCTAGCCGAAGTTGGGCAGACACAACATTGTGCCTGCTATCCATAAATCCATGTCAACGATACTTGGAAGCAGATAGATGAAAGTGGTTGTAGTGTTGGATGTACACACTCTGGTTCTGTTCAGCATTCCTGAGATGAAGTATAGGGAGAAGAGCGGCTGAATATATCTCCTTTTTGTAGCAGAAGAAAGAGGATGAAGCATCATCAGATAAAGGCAGTCCACATGCATTTTTCACGAGGTCAACAGTGTCATTGGCTGTAATTCTGACATGGGAAGGAATTCAGAAGAACTGTTTGGTAAGAGAATTTTCATGAGCTGAAATTAACTGACGTAAGATTTTTTTTTAAATAAGTGGTGCCATGTGGGTTTTGGAGATGAGATGAACTGCAGACTGAGAGTCACAGATAACATCATTCAGTTTTCACTAAGAGAGGAGACTAACTGCATGAAAGAGTCCCTGTAGCTCACATAAGGTAAAGCTAGAAGAGTTCGGTAGTCTAAGGCCAACAGAGCCTCCCTCCGATGGGTCCAAATCGGATGAGTAGATAGCACATCCAGCACTCCCATCTGCTTCCAGGGAACCGTCAGTGTAGAGATTGTGCACGGCAAGAACTGAGGAAGGCACTATTGTGATGGTCTCCAGGGTGGGTTGTTTCTTGATGAGTGGTTGTCTACCTTGGAGGTATTCTTCAGGGAGGAATTCTCCAGGGAGGTGGATCATGATCCACTTCTGCCACGGGAACATTAATATCGAGTCTTTGTAGGAAGGAACAGGCTCTATTATCAAGGAAGAGGATGCTGGGCTGAAGAGGAGGCCGAGGTGCAACAGGGTTAAGTGAAGTTCTAATGACACAAGGATAATGAGGGGGAAGATGGAGAGAGTGAAGGCATTGATGCTGAAGTAGGAGACATTGGCGAATATTCTCTCAACAAAAGGGGAAAATTGAGTTCAATTTGCATGCTGACTATTCTAGCGGAAATAGGACAGCCCAGGATGTATCTCAATACTTTTTTCTGAAAAATATCATCGGGTTCTAAGGGGAGCTGACTGAGAGCTAGTGAGAGGTAATCGACAGCTGACCATACGAATACAATACTGATAGTTCTGGCCACGGGGATAAAGATTCTGGCAGCATTGTTGGTGAGCCACTTGAGGGGAATTAAGTGTTGTTGCCGCCGATCTAGGAGATCTTGGACAGTGGGAAGAACACATTGTCTCTCAAAAATGGTTGGGGTAATCCGTACACTATTTCCTAAAGTGAATTCTGGAAGCGTTTTAGGGTTGCAGGGAGAGAAGATTCTACTTTTTTCTGGGGAAAGATGAGACCACAAGTGGAAGACGACTGATGGAATGACAGAAGGAAGAACTGAAGTTCTTCTGGAGAGATGAAGTGAATGCAGAATCATCAGTGCAACAAGTAACAGTGGTTCTGGAAATGTTGGGAAGGAGAGAGAGTAACCAGTGCATAAGGACATTAAAAAAGTAGTTTGTTTAGAACACCACCTTGCGGAGTGCCAAGTTCGACGGCCTTGGAGGAGCTATACGCACCTATATAAAGGACAGGCGAAATTCTGCTATGGAGGTAATCCCATTTCCATCCCAAGAGGTTTCCTTGGACACCAAATTCCACCAGTTGATCCAGGATGATAACTCTGCTACATCAAAGGTACTTTTAAAATCAATGAATGCTAAAACACTGGTGGGGCAGAGGAGGGAATATAGTTCCATTAGACATTGGTGTGTACTTTGTGACAGAAAGCCATACAGTCCAGGAGAGAGATGTCCTTCAGCCAAAACCTGATATGGTTAAGGAAGATGCATTCGGGCACCTTGCTGAAGCAGGAAGTAGGGGAAATAGGTCTGAATTTGTCAGTACCAGATTATGGAATGGGCACAAAAGTGCTTGAGGTCAAGGTATTAGGCACATATCCCTCATGGAAGCAAAGACTATGGAGCTGTAGAAGGGGGTTGCCAGGGACTTTTAAGAGTAGGCGATGGAAAGTGTCAGTGATGCCATCAGGTCCAAGGGCTGTTGCCTTACTCCTAATGAGAGCACATTGCAATTCGTCCTTAGTTATCAGCATGTCATCATCTTCATGTGCCTTCAGTAATGCAGCCATCAGATGGAGAGTGCAGACATTTTGCTGGGCGGAGAGTGCATTTTGAATATGTGGGGGAATGTTGTGTGCTTGTGATTGTTGAGACCATGTGTTAATTAGATCTTGTGCGTCCTCAGCTGGACTGTGGTGGAAAGCACTGGAGGCCCTTTTCTTAACAATCTTGTTTATCAGCCACATGGATCCAACAGTCATCTGATGGTTGATGCTATCTGTGAACTTCCACCGGGATTCAGAATGGATGCATTGCTGGAAGGCAATTAGGTCATCTCTTGATACATGGCACTAGTGTAAACAGTCAGGTGTTGGTTGCCCCTGTAGAGAGAGAGAGAGACCATCTTCTACCACATTCCTTTTTGCTTGAAAGATGCACTGATCAAGTGTTCAAGTATGAGATTCAGAGCAACTTTAAATGAGTGGTCTTGTAACATAGCAGCTGTGGAAGACAAGTATGGAGTTGACCAGGGAAGAATATAAGTTATCAAGTGATTGTAAATCAAACGTGGGGAGGATGTTGGAAATGTACGAGCTGCACATAGGGCAGTACTTAGCAGGAATGGTAATGCGGGTGTGAATGTGAGGAGGGGAAGGTCCTGCAGGGAGGGAATAATGGAGGCTGAGGGCAAAGTGGTCCAAGAAAAGGGGAGAGACGGAAGAGCACCTGACATGGGACGACACTAGCCCGGATGTTATGAAGTGATCAGGATTGCCTCCATGAGCGTGCATGGTACCACCAGTGTTCCAGTGAGTTGGTAGTGGGGTATGCATTCAAGGAGAGGAAGCCCATTGTCATTTGGAGTAGGAGAAAGGTCTCCCAGAGCAGGATGTCAGGCATTAACCCGCGGCGTCCCGAGGACGTACTTCCACGTCCTCACGTTTTGTCACAGCCAGTCCCGAGGACGTACTTCAACGTCCTGCAATTGCAAGGTTCATAATTTCCACAAATTTCAAAATTCGCGGGAGATTTTCGTTTCACCTGGGTACCCAAGCCTCCCCTACCTGCCGCCAGGCGGGCAGCGTCCTAGACCCCGCGTGACCCGCGCTCGCCCTTGTCTCAGTCACTCACCTGCCAGCAGTGACCCAGGTCAGACATGGCGCGGAAAGGTCTCTCAGATGAGCAAATTGCATCCGTCCTGGAAGCCTTCACTGGGGACAGTGATTCTCCACTCGATGATGATGTGGTGGATCGCGATTACGTCCAGCCAGAGGAAGAAATAAGTAGCAGTGATGAGGAGGTCCCTTCGCCCCGAAAAACGCGGTATGTGACATACCGTAAGGCAAGGGAAGGCCAGGCTGCTCCCCAACCACGTGCACAGCTATCTCTCCATCACGATTCTGATCAGGATGAGGATGAGGACGATGAGGATGACGGAGGGCTAGGATGTGATATCGCCGAGTGGTTGGGAAAGGAAAAAATCACCACGTGGATCAGAAGGTGGGGCGAGACGACACCTAAGGTATGGTTCAAGTACTTTGTCTGGGGAAGTAGCAAGTGGTGTGGTGGGATTGCTGGGAGAAAGGGAGAGTGTTGTGGCGGCAGCGCGGGGTGAAAGTGAGAGTGGTGTGGGGGTAGTGCAGGGTGAAGGGGCCATTGGTGGGAGGGAGGCAGCACGAGCACGTGGTGCTCGTAGGCCTAGGGGAGAGGAGGTTGAGTCACTCCCCAGCACTTCTTTCGCCCCTGAATATGCCCAAACTTCCTCCCCACAGCCCCAGGATGTGGGGAAAGGAAAGAAAGGGAAGGGAAAGGGTAAAGGAAAAGGGAGAGGGAAGAGAAGTGCGAGTGATGAGAGGCGCCGCTCTCCACCTCCCCAACCTCCCCCACCACCCTCACCTCCCCACCCTGACGAAGGGGACGATGGTGACGTGGCTGGAGACGGTGGTGTCACGTGGAACTGGGAGGATGGGAGTAATTTTACTCCCATCATTCACCAGTTCACTGAGGAGTGGCGGTCAGGTTGCACGGCTCCAGGTGTAAATGCTGGGTCGTCACGTTTAGATTTTTTCAATTTGTTTTTTGATGAGGCGTTTGTTGGGCGCATAGTAGAACAGACGAATATATTTTCACAATCCCAGCGCCTTGAAAGTGAACGCCTAGGAACCACAAGCAAGCATGCAGAACAGTATGACTTTCCCGTGACTATATCAGAGATGTTCCTATTTTTGGCCCTGGTAATCTTGATGGGTGTGGTGAAGAAAATCAAATTCCTGCCTATTGGACAACGGACCCAATCATCCTAACACCTTTCTTTGGAAAGGTGATGGGTCGTAATAGATTTCAGTTTATTCTCGGCCGCCTCCACTTTTTTGATGCAGATGATCCAGCCAATGCAAATAACACCGATAAAATGAGGAGAATTAGGCTGGTATTTGATCATTTACGGGAAATGTTCCGCTCCTCATTTTATCCCTACAGAGACCTCGTCATAGACGAGAGTCTTGTGTTGTGGAGAGGCAATATTTCCTTTAGGCAGTATATACCCAGCAAGAGACACCGTTTCGGGTTCAAGATCTTTGTTATGTGTGACTGTAAGACTGGTTATGTGCAAGACATAGTCTTGTACACGGGCGCACAGACAGACATAATAGAAGATCGGAGTATAGGACTCTCTGGGTCTGTGGTGAAGACAATGATAGAAGAGTACCTTCATCGTGGTCCTGTTTTGTACCTGGACAACTGGTACACTAGCCCTCTTCTCGCTAGGTTCCTCCACCAACACGGCACCGGAGTCTGTGGTACAGTCAAGAGAAACCGTCGCCATATGGTCAAGATAGGGAGGAAACTTGACAAGAATGAGGTGGTTTTCTTCCAGGCCAATAACATCCTTGCAACCCTGTGGAACCACAACAGGGAAGTTTGCCTCCTATCAACTGTTCACAGCCCCCTGATGCACCGCACAGACTCCGTGGATCACCGTAGCGAGAGGAGGAGCAACGTATGGAAACCAGAGTCTGTACTTGCTTATAATCTGAACATGAGGCAAGTTGATCAGTCAGACTCGATGATTTCAAGTGTTGACTGTGCCAGGACAACGATGAAGTGGTACAAGAAACTCTTTTTCCACTTGCTCGACATCACGGTCCTGAACGCCCACTACCTGCACGCAATGACCACCGGAGTATCCGAGACCTTTGAGGGGTTTGTGAGGGAGCTGGCACGTGAAATAATCGCCAAGCATGCCCAGGAAAGACCCCCACACCGCCCCCGCGCCCCCCGTGCTGCTCAGACTCCCCTACGTCTTGCAGCCCGACACTACCCCAGCGCAATCCCTTCCGAACCAAACCGTCGTAAACCCCAGCCATGTATGTAAGCACTCGACAGTCAGACCATCAACGCAGAGAAAAGACACAAGATACGAGTGTGTCGAGTGCAATGTTGCGTTGTGCCTTCAGCCTTGTTTCAAGGAATACCATAATCTCGTACACTTCTGAAACTGTGTGGGAAGGCGAAATGACGCTCATGATAATGGTAAGGCCAGTCAGTAGGTGCTAAGTGAAATATAAAGTTGAAACGGGTGTTATTTTTTCAGAAAAGTAATGTATAAGATGAGAATTAGTGTAAGTGGAAAGAATTGTTATCAAAACTACACCCACTGTGTAAATCTGGTCAGTAAATATGTGATAGCAAGGAAATAAAGTGGAAACGGGTGTAATGTTAGCATGAATAAAACGTATAAGTTGAACATTACTATAAGTTGTCATAATTGATGTCACGATTACACCCACATTCTGGTCAGTAAGTATGTGATAGGAATTATATACAGTGGATGATGTTGTAATGTTAGTAGTAAGGTATTTTATAAGTTGATTACTTGTGTAAGATGAAACAAATGATATCGCGATAACACTCCCTGTGTAAGTACGCGCAAATATGACGCTAAGTTCCATCTTACGTTCAGAAATGATGTGATATCAATTATATCAAGTGTTTACATGTGCAATGTTAGTGTAGAATAATTATATAAGTAAAAAAATAGGTTGTAAGTTGAATTAGTTGTCATAGCGACTTCACCGTGTGTGTTACTATGCGCTATTATTACGCTATATATTTACGTAAGGCCTGAAATAATCTCAAAACAGTTCTATAAAGTTGAAAAGTGTATAATAATATTAGAAAGGTATTATGTTAGTAGAAAATGCACAATACGAGTTGAAACATCAGTCACAGCGAGTTCACTCACTACGTAAATTAGCGCTAGCATTGCGCTAAATGTTATCAAAAGGCCTGTGAATACGTAAAAACAGTTCAATATAATGTAAAATGGTATAATGTTATTGTAGAAGTATTATGTAAGTAAAAAAAATTATATGTATCATGATTTTAGAATGTTAGCGATTCATGGGAACCAAGTTGGCCGATTTTGCTCGTTTCTCACGATGGTACAATGGTTATTTCTGCTCTATTTTTGTATAAAATCCAATATACTCTTTTATCACATGTTTTTATGTTAGTAATAAATTCATTTCTACTTACTTTCATTGGTTTCCCAAACTTATAATACCATAGAAAATGTTTGATGCTCACACCGCATAGGGAGAACACGGGGCCAGGTGGGACCATCGCATACCTGGTTAAGCTAATTAGGGACCCCAGGGACCACTTTCTTTGCCACCGGCCATTGTTTCTGACCAAAAGCGAAAGTTTAAGCAAAAAAAAAAAAAGGTCGAAAATTGCCCGGGATTGGGGGGTACCAGTGGTCGAAAAGTTGCCCGGGACGGGGCGGGTTAAAGTCACCCTTGTAATTCATCCCATGAATTTTGGGATGAGGGAGGACAGGGAGATTAATCCTTTCAGGGGGGGAATAGACGTTACAAAGCAGATCCTTCTATCTCCCTTTGTGACCTCAAAAAGCTGAAAGGTCATATCGTCATCTACAGAGCAGCAGAGAAGTTGATGTTTAATAACCGAACTGAAATGTAACAAATTTATCACTGGACTGGCTAAGATTTTATCTCAGGCCCTCACGCCTCAAACGAGCACACGTTACCATTAAGCCATTTAGAGGATCCCTTCTTTGCCTCTAGGCAACGTGGGCTTTTATATACCCCATTACATCATTTTTTTCTCCCCTTGGTGATTTGGTGAGTTTTAAACACACGGTAGTGTAGGATCAGAGACTACCATTGAGGACCACACTGGACACCTCATCCCTGGGATGCAAGGACTAGGACATTGTAAGCTAACCAACAGCATCATTGCCCTCCACGCCTTGCCTCACATCCTACTGCTGCCACCAATGTAATAATCGAACTGAAACTTAACAAATTAATCACTGGACTGGCCGAGATTCGATCTCAGGCCCTCCCGCCTCAAACGTGTGTACATTACCACTGAGCCAAAGAGAGGATCCCAGGCTTTTACATCCCCCAATACAGATGTGGTATGGAGGAATGAATGTAGCTAATGAAACCATTCCTGGCGAGATGAACATAAAAAATGTATCCAGTAAGTGAGGGAGCCTTTTCCCCAGGCAGATGACAACCAGCAAAAACCTCTTGAATGAATTTAACATGTGGGTGGTGGTGACGTACTGTACATAGCTCTTGAGTCGAGTAAGTTTCGATTGACTTTTGACTCACAGGCATTCCCATTGATTACATGAAACATCAATCGATTAGTGAATTTTATATTTAGGTTTCCGGGAGTCAGGCAGCGATGAGGAGGTCACATGAGCACTACTTTGTGGTGTAGTAGTATGTGAGGGATCCTTTGCTGAGAGATCACTGAGCCTCCCAGGGTGAGAGGGGATAGTATTCAACTTCTCTGTGAGGGTGGTGACAGTAGTGATGATAACCTGATGACACTCAACAAGAGAAGCAAGTGTAGTTTCGTTGCTGGTGTGCTGACTGGCCAAGCCATTGATGCATGCATCAATGGCATCAGAGTGTGCTGTAAGTGCTGTGCACCGAGACATCAGCAAGGCAATGGCTTCACGGAGGGCATGTACTTGTGTAGAATGGATGTTGAAGAAGAGGCAGATGGGGTGGCAGTGTCTGGTAGCAGTGACAGCGGCAGTGAAGGTGGTAATGCATGTGGTAGCATGGCTCTAGGAGCCGTGTCAGGACCTGAGCATTTGGTACAACCATGCCACACATTGACCCGTGGCTTAAAACAATGAGGACATCTCCACTGTGAGGTGTCCAGTACAGACTATGGTAGCAGTTCTGACGGAGTGGTGGCAGCTGTGGTGGGTGGTGAAGGAGTGCGATATAAGCAAGTTCGGGAGGCATGGTTGGCTGCACACCACACACGCTTCTCCGAGGCAGAGTGTGATGTACAAGTATGTCCGATTTCCCAACATCTGAAGCACCATGGTTGCATGTCCTTCATTCTGCGTAGCTCACAGAATTTTTTTTTTTTATGTGTCCGACTCAAGGCAAAGGCCTCTCCCAAGGCCCAGTAGTCCTCTTACACACCTCCACATGTTACCACTTTGGTGCTAACACCCACTGTCCATGATGAATACATGCAAGGGCTGTCTCATACAGGACTGTTATACTGGTATTAGCAGGGGTATTTTTGCAACATGTCGGCGGGTCTTCTTGTTGATCAGGAACGTTTGCTTTAATGAAATTCAAATTCTAAAACTGTTCCCTGCAGTAGCCGGGATTCGATCCTGGCTTCATTAGGACTGCAGGCCGCCTCTCTACTGATTTAGCATTTGCCTCCCCCGGAATGGTAGACAAGGGAGGAAACTGAAACTGACAACTGGTGAAAAGGGGGTCTGGGAGACTCCTGGTGACAAATCGTTGATGAGTGTCCCAATTTGATGGAAATGATGAGCAGTGTAGATGCCAGGGAGTCTTTTGGTCAAGGAAGGGTCAACGCCAACAGTGTAGTGGGTGATTAGGTAGACAGGGAACTTACGGGGCCTGTCAACTGAGTCCTGAATATCCAGGAACAAGGAGAGGAACTCACCACTCATGACCCTGTCTACGATGTCCGTATGTCATGTTGAGATATAGATTAAGTGGGAGGTAACAGCAGACATCTTGACCTCAGCTAGATCCTGATTGAGATGGAATGTCTTGGTAACCTCAGATAGCCAACAAGCTTCACATCGATGGTCAGGTACTCTTTGATGAGGAATTTGATGTATTCAGCCTGGGAAGCAAATGTTGGAGGAACTAATGCTGGCTGGGAAGGTGTCTTCTGAGAAGTGGGGCAAGGGCAGAAGTGATCAGGAACCTTGCGCTAAGAGGTAGCCTCGTAGTGCTTCGATGTTTTTGCAGCAGGAGATGATTCACTGTTGACATCCAGAGCATATTCCATGAGGCGTTTGGTGGAGGTGGAGCCCTGGGTGACATGATGGGGGGCTGCAGGTTGAGGCAGCCTAGGAGTCACTGTGACTGCAGTAGGTGTGGAGCCCTGGTGTCTATGAAGGTCAAGTAGGGGCCAAGCTTCCTCAGGTGGGACATCATCACCACTGAGTGCTAGGTCAACCTCAAGATCAGCAAGGGTGGAAGGTCCAGAGTATTCCATTTTGCCCTAATAGGATAGCATTCAGAACGTCAGCAACATCTTCACCAGTGGAGTGGAGTTCCTGCGTATGCCTGGGTACAGCAATGTAGCCATGACAATACTACACTTCACAATCCTCATACTGCGCATGCGCAGGCACTAGTGCCGCCAACCGGAGGGGACTTGCCAAGTGTGTGATTTTTTTTTATATAGAAAATACTGATAAAGTAAAAAAAAACCTTAACCCCTTCACTGCGGCTAAGGTGGTAGCACTCCTCCCAAAAGTTTCCCATTTTCTGTTTAATAATTTACATATTAACACACAAGATAAAAAAGAAAATACATGCACAAGAAAGCTAAACCCTTCTTTTTACCTACGAGCACTTCACTGAATCGCAAGATGCTCCTATGTTGTCATAGAGAGAAGTGGAAGCAACGTCATTTTTGGTGTTTTTGTGCGTCGCTGTAGTTGTCCGTCGTCCTTAATGACCCCCACCGTGACCCATCACACTTCCCTTTGCCACAACACACCATTATAAGCGCTACTTAGGTTTGCACTATGGTGTACTCGTATGTGACACATAGCACTTCAGTATCGTTATTTTACAGACATTATAAAATAAAATAGTGTTTTACTGAACAGTGAAAAACTAGTCAGTAATAGTATATAATAATAAAGTCAACTAAATATTTTTATATAGCTTACACGAAACACTTTCACTTTCCAAATATTTTTATTCATTTACAGTTACAATTAGTTTGTTGACTTATTTACATTTTATGAGTCACTTTTCAAGAAGCTGACGAGTGTGTTAAAGTCATGGTAACAGTCTCCCAGACATAAACCAACCTGACACTTTGGACACTATGTTGTCACTTTCCTTTGTACTTGCTCGTGCCTACTAGTTTTCATGCAGACATAGCAGGAAGCTAAAATGATGAACAAGCAACCCCAAGTGTGAGTGGATGAATACACAAAGTTCTCGGGGCAGAATACAGGGTACAACTTTTGAAACAGAATTGTGGGTTTTGAATGGAAAACCGCGGTCTATTGATAGGTCCATTCAAAGGGAACATTGCAGTCAAGAGGTTAAATTCCCAGGTGACACTATACTAAGGACTAGGTCTTACTATAGCTCTCTGCCAAGGCTGGAAGGTGCCAGTTTGCTAGATCCCTCAGAATTTCATCAAAATTAGGAGAGCTTTCTCACTGGTTTCTTCACTTGCTGTGAACGACATCTTTCCACACGGATATTTTTGTTATTTCAATATATATATTTGTTATTTCAATATATATATATATATATATATATATATATATATATATATATATATATATATATATATATATATATATATATATATATTAAGCTGCATTATTTGTTTGTCCTTCTTTCCCGCATAAACGAGGGGCCAGAGACCTCCAGACCCATATATATTTTGAATTAGGGTGACCCAAGGATGGTTTTAGGGGGGTCAGAATTCAAATCTGGGTCATTTGAGGTCACTGGTAGTGTGTTCGTCTTTTTGGCCCACCCTGCAGCCCAGTTTTTTGGCATGGAGACTCAAGTGACCTCCAGTTCGGACATAGGCAATGTGAGGTTGACCTCTGAGGTCATTTGAGGTCACCAATAATACACGCTCGAACGACTGGACCCAGCAACCCTGATCTTGGCATGGAGACTCACATGACCTCCAGTTTGGACATAGGCTATGTGAGGTTGACCTCCAAGGTCATTTGAGGTCACCGGTAATAGTAAACTAGTGTGCACAAAAACAGTGCGTTGGTCTGCGAAAGCTGAAATACAAAGTTCCATCTTATAATCCCTTTTCAAAACCATAAGAGGCACATGGTCTTTCTGGAGTAGAAAGAAACATTGACTAGAACAAATAGGATTAGAGTGTTTGCTTTTTTGGCCCAGGCAACTCCGGATACCCCTGCTATTATATCTATCTATCTATCTATCTATCTATATATATATCATCAGCCGTTTGAGTGTCCGCTGCAGGACCGGCCTATCCCTACTGAAGTGGGGACGATACAGCCAATGTATCTCTACCAAGTGGCTTAAGCTGTCTGGTAGAGACTAAATGTAGGGTAAGAAGTGCTTTTAAGTGTAATTGTAGTGTTGTAGTGGCTTTGCATGTGTGTGTAGTCTGTGAACCAAGTGTAATCGGCCCACGCGAGCCGACTGGGTGCAAGCATACTTCATGGTATGCGACACTTGTTCAACCATAGCACCCCTGATGTTCGCCAAGCAGTATGTGGCCAGAAGTACGCTCCCAAAGTTTATTACCCTGGCGGGGCGCGAACCCTCGTCCATCAGTGTACGAAAAGGCACACTTTACCACTGAGGCTACATATATATATATATATATATATATATATATATATACCGTATATTTATATGCACTGCTGTTTTTGCTTATTTCACAAGTTGAAACATCTTCATTAGTGTGTTAGAGATGTCTTTTCCTTCAGTGCTACCATCCTAACCAGTGGGAACTGACCTACAATGTCTTCTAAAAAAGAACAGGACTGGGGACATTCACACATAATAAACAACTAAATAGGAACTGGGAGAGTTGTTGCCCTTTGAACTCCCAACTCTGCGAGACGGACTGAGATATGGGCTACAGCTAAGAGAACAAAGTAGTGAGGATGTGAAAAACTACCCAGCAACTAGTCTTGCAAAGAACATTTACCCTAAAGTGCTTGAAAAGAATGAACGAGCAACCAGCCCTTTTGTAGTTCCATTTGTAAGTTCACGAGTCACAGTCTTAAACAATATCCAAGAGAGCTAGGAGCATGCCAAAAACATATCCCTTGGGGGAGGAAAGCTAGATGTCAAAGTGGCTTTCATTGCAAAACTTGACGAGCTTTTTGGCATCCTCAACTGCAAGTTATAAACTGTTCTCTGCTCTGAATTTGGCTGCCCTGCAGATGCTGGTTGCAAAAAAGAAGCTCATATTAACTGTATATGCCCTAAGGAAATGAGATGAAGATCCCTGTGAAGGAACTTGCTTTCATTAATGGTCAGAGAGACCAGAATGTTCTATTGGACCACATCAGACTGGCTTGCTAGATCTGCTTGAGCACAACAGACAAGTCAAGACGCAGAAGCGGCAAGAAGACGAGAGAAGAAGGCTTGCTGAATATAAGCAAACAAGTAAGCAGGATGGTTCAATACCATTAAATGAAACGATTTTCTCCGATGATGAAAATGAAGAACAAATACCTGATGCTCAAGATGGAAAGGATGGAAGTAATGAAGTGACATTAGAAATACCAAGAACGTCTTTCACTTCCAATAAAAAGCCAGAGTACAAGCCACTAGAAATGCCTAATGCTGCCATGCAGAGCATTAGATATGGTGTTGTGCTGCGCGTCACAGCTGCGATAGCCACTGCTGCCTTTATGGATGATAGCTTGATCACTGATGAAGACAAGTGACTTGTAGTTGATTACTATAAGGTCAAGAAGGCCCAAGAAAAAGTTATGAAATCCCTGGATCAGGAATTTGATTATCTTTGTATGAAGGGTGAAATGGACTGCATCTTCTCTGATGGCCGTCAAGATACAACTAAAGTTATGCTGAAAGTAGACAGTTCAGATAGTTACGCACACCATTGCCATATGGTGAAGTTTTTCACCAAGTTTCGGAAATCTGGTGAAATTTCGAGCTTCTTGGTAAAAAAAGAAAAAAAAAAAGTTTGGAACGAGACAATATATATTTGGTAAAATCTGGTGAAAATGTAGATGACCAGCGATTAATGCTGAAGTAATCTTAACTGTTTATTTCGATTTCGGTTCCGTATAGTTTCCGTCTGGTCGAGGAAAATTTAAAGTATTTTAAGCTTAACTTCAGTATAGTGTGTAGTCAAGGATGTTTGAAACACGCTCATGTTTGACTCAATGGTGGCATGTGGCAATTAGTTCCATTTTTACTTCAAACGGCTGGCAATTGTACCTCAGCTGCTTCCACCGTTTGAACTTGTCATGTGGCGCCCTGAGGAGTTCTCTTAGAGAGGAGGCCTTCAGTCCTAATGGACCCAAGTTCAAATCTCTGCTGGGGTGGGGAACAGTTTAAGGATTTAAATTTCATTAAGGCAGACTTTACTGATCCACCAGAAGGCCCTCCAACATATCATAAAAAATACCCCCACTAATACCGGTACACCAGTCCTGTATGAGACAGCCCTAGCATGTATGCAATATGGACAGTGGGTGTTAGCACCAAAGTGGTGACATTTGGAGGTGTATGGAATGAAGGAGGACTACTGGGCCTTGAGAATGGGCTGTGAAACCTATGCCCAGAGTCAGACACATTTTAAAAAAAATCAGGTAAACTTCCATGAAATAACTCTAAAAATTATCCTTCAAAGATCAGTGAATCACGAGATGTGTCAGGAATGGATTATTTTGTAGAGAAATGGGTGTGTGAACAGTGCTATATCAGAACGGTCAGCAGGTTGTGTGTGTGTTTTGATCTAATGGTTATTAGTTGTCACATATGTAATTATGTTTCATAAATTATACTGAAAACGTGTATAGTATGTATAGTGAAAACGTGTAGAGATTTATTGGTGTAATAATTTTCATCAACCCATACCGCTTTAGGAGCGTAGATCTACGCCCCCCTCTAAAACGCCTGTGACATAGATCTACATCCTGAAGCATTGAGAAATCATTGCAAGTAACCGAAGTAAAATGGAAGGTAATAATGTATCTTGCTCACTTCAGACATTTTCCGCTATGCTTACAACACTGATTTAGCTCAGGAGGCAAGTAACAGTCTTCACAGTCTCACAGCCTCTCTGCTTTCTCAGTAACCTCAAAGATTTCAGAGGTCGAGTGGCATCAAGCTGACTCGATTCAACCAAGTTTCTGGATTTGGTGATTACTTTTATTAGTGCCAGGGACCTTGTATAGATACATTAAGCCCACCTAGCCAGGAAAAAAAAAAATCTAAAATCAGTTTGGAAGCTCACAGCCCCTCTGTTCTCTCAGTAACCTTGAAGATTTAACCCGCCCCGTCCCGACGACGTATGGGTACGTCACCACGATTTGCATTTGCCAGTCCCGGCGACGTACCAGTACGTCGTGCAATTGCAAGGTACCTAATTTGCACAATTTTCAATTTTCGCACGTGATTTTTCGTATGTATACACGGGACACCTTCCTCTATTCCTGTACAAGATACCAAGCAGGGACAATGCCTTACACTGCATAACCTCCCCCCTCCTCCCCTCACGCCATTGTCTTGGCAAAGGACCTGTTACCAGTGACCTGGCTAGTAAAGTTATTCAGGGCCAGAGTGATTCCCCAATCGATGACAATGTGGAGGACAATGTTTACATAGCATTAGAAGAAGAAACAGCCAGAAATAATGATCAGGTAGTGTGGCAAAAATAGGTCAGGTATGGTGATTAGTTAGTGAGTGAAACAATGCTTATAATGCCTTTATTACTGCTTGAAAACCAGTATACTGTCATACTACATATACATTCATACCAAGTAAATAAATAAATACCGTTTATGAGTGGATAAAATAGTTACCCTCCCATAGAACTCGTTTTCTTTCGTGCCAGCATGTTAGAAAACCCACTCAGGTAAGGAGGAACTCCTACCTGGATTGGGCACTTTAAACCTCAGGTGAGCGATTTCTCTATGAATTTTCGATGTTTCTCACCAAAAGCGAAGGTTTTAGCCAAAAAAAAAAAAATCGAAAATACCTCGGGACTGGGGGATGTCGGAGGTGCGTAATACCTCGGGACGTGACGGGTTAAGAGGTTGAGTGGCACCAACTTGACTCGATTCAATCAACTTTCTGGCTCTGGTGATTACTTTTATTAGTACCAGGGATATTATATTGATGTATTAGCCCCTTAACTGTAGGGCATTATTTTCTTGACGTTCGGGCACAATGGATCATACCTTGGGGTGTCACTTTTGTGATTGTGTTATTTTGAATTTGCCGGGCTTTGAAGTGGTGACTTGTATCATCTGTCAGTACTGCCAGTGTCCAACAATAGTCAGTACTGCTAATATCATCTGTACTCCCATCCATTGTTGACAATTGAGCCATTTTTCCCTGTTCTTTACTTCCCTCCCTACCTCCCCTCCATTACCCTCTCCACCTGCCTGCCCAGCCGCGCCATGCTATGCAAATCTTGCCCGGATTCTTCCACTGATTTCATCCATTGAAATGAGCCCTATGCCCTGTTCTTATAAAAAATAGTATATATAAAAAAGAAAAAAGGTAATTGGTAGTGCCATACAACCTGGAATTGGCATCACCTGTCAACACCCCACGTGCACTCGTTCCCTAATTTTCCCTGCTTATTTCTCCTTGAAATATGCTGTATGACCTATTCTCGTAATAAAAATATATATAAGAAGGAAGGGAGAAGCCTAAGTGATATTTACATTCACCTGGAACTACCTAATTTATTATGTGTTGTCTAGATTTCCTGCCAATCATTTCATAGCATATAAATTAGCAGTTGTCACCACACTGACATTGTCAACCCTTGGCTGCCCATATACGCCACGTCATTCAGTTTACTGTCGTCTTTCGAGGTGAAACCATGTTGGATTCGTGCCCCTTCATTTCCACCGCTTCTGAGCCCATTGCAAAGGGCCCTGTGACCTCTACCCTTACTAAACCTCATGTGGGAAGGGGTAAAGGACTAAGTGACTCTGTTGTTGAACGTGAACTGGATCATTTATCGATGATAACAATGGTCAGTGCCTTTGATCTTTCTGGTGAATCATGTGATGAGCCTGTGAAAGAAATGGTGACAGAAACTCCAAGTACGAGTGCTTCAGTGTCTCAAGTTCTCCCTGGCTCCAAGGGAAAGGAGCCCTTAGTGCAGCAAGGGAAGGAATTTGGGAAGGGAATGAAGAGGAGGCAGGTTAGCCCCGGAACAATGGCCCCATGTGACCCAGCCCACCATGAGTCCCGAGGTGAATCACCTCCCCGCTCTCCCAGCCTCACTTCACTAATATCTTCAACCTCTTCAGCCAAAATTTCTCCTGAGACTTCGTCGTCGGAGTCTCCACCAGCACCTACAGTGAAGGCAAGCTGTAGGGGACGAGGTAAATCCCTTACTCATCGTAAAAGTAGAGTTGTTTCTAGAGTAAGGGCTGCTAGTGGTACACGGCAACCTAGGGTCAGTCAGAGTGACCTTGAAATGGCCCAGTCTGCCTCACAGCCACCCTCATCCACCCTTACCTAGTCTACACCACAAGAGGGAACCCTGGACACCTTCGTGTGGACGGAAGGTTCCGATTTCGTCCCAGAACAACTCCACTTTGACGAGAGTTCCTCAGGGATACAGCGTGCCTTCACTCTTGACGAGGATGCTGAGTGTGTGGACTACCTTTTGGCTTTCCTTGATGACGAAATCATGCAGCACATGTGTGATGAGACCAACAGGTATGAGTCACAACGTGCTGCAGGTGGTGCAGGTACAGCAAAAATGCAACAGTGGACCGTGCTTGAAGTGCAGGAACTGTATGTGTTCTTTGCCCTCATGCTTCTCATGCCTCATTCACGGAAGCATGAGTTGGAAGATTACTGGTCCATGGACCCTTTATTACCCTCACCCACCTTTAATAAGTACATGGCCAGAGATCAGTTCCACAACATCATGGAAAACCTGCACTTCACCAACAATGATGTACCTTCAGACTGACCCACTCTGGATGATCCAGAAGATTTTGAACAGAATGAAGGATAAATTTATATCATTCTTCCATCTATTTCAGAGGGTTGTCATAGATGAATCCTTGGTTCTGTTCAGAGAAAGTCTGAGGTTCATACAGTGCATTCCAAGCAAACGTCATCAGTATGGAATAAAGCTCTTTGTACTGTGCGACTGTAAGATGGGGTACATTCTTGACTTCGTCATCTATTCAGCCAGCAAAGTTGATCTGGACAAATCACACCCCCTTGGCTTCTCAGGCCGTGTAGTGAAAGTGCTGCTTGAAAGGTATTTTGGTGGGAATCATGTGCTGTATACTGACAATTTTTATACACCACCGAAACTTACTAACTACCTTTCAGAGCATGGCATCGGCTCCTGTGGCACAGTCAAGAGCAATCATGCCCACTTCCCCAAATTCCCCGAGGCAGGAACTTCGCAATGGGGAGATGCACCTACGCAAGTCTGAGAAGATGCTGGCAATACGATGGCATGACAAGAGGGTCGTGCACATGCTTACCACCGTACACAAGGGGGAAGGTCGACCGTAGGACAGGCGAACCTGTATTGAAACCTGATGCTGTCATCGACTATAGTATCAACATGCAGCTGGTGGACAAGTTCGACATGATGATTGGAGAGATCGACTGCCTCAGGAAGAATACTAGGTGGTACAGGAAAGTGTTTCTGCATCTCATTGACATGACGATGGTGAATGCCTTCATCCTGTACAAGATGAAGGTAAAGCCACCCAAGTCCTTCTCCCTGAGGTTGTTTGCCAGGACCTGTGTTCAGCAGCTGCTTGAGAGATATGGTAGGGTGACAGCAACAGCTCCAGGGTGCCATGCTGTAAAACTTCCTAATAGACTTGAGCAGAGGGTGTACATGGATCAGCAGAGACTGGTGCAAATGCCTACCACTACGAAGAGGAAGGCTGCAATCTGCAGGTGCCAGGTGTGTGCACATACCACCCAATGCACACCTGAACACAAACGCACCTCTTGGCAGTGCGCTGAGTGCAGATTCCCCTCTGTGTACCCTGCTTCTTTGATTACCACGGCCTGAAACATTTCTAAAACAGTGCAAGTGGGAATGTAAATAATGTGCAAATAATGTGTAAATAGCAAGTGAAAGCAATGGATGTAAATATAAATGAACAGTGTAAAATAGTTTTATAAAGTACTGCAAGTGACAGTGCAGAACATAATGTAATAAAATAGAAATGTAAATAATGTAAATAAAATAGTAAATGTAAATAGAAATGTAAATAATTAGTAATATAAGAATATGAGTACAAATACTTGGAGTAATGACAGTGAAAATGAAAGCTTCGCTCTCTATGCTAGTTTACTGAATGAGAAAGTGAATGCCTGGAGTGAAAATAAACTACTATTGCTGATGGAAACTTATGGATAAATACTGTATATATAAATAAGTGTAATAAAGTACTAGGAATATAAAGTGTGAGTGTGTTTATGAATAATAAATGACAGAATACCAGCAGGGAACGAGCACGGGTGGACAGCTCATACGCGCTCGTAATTTACATTGCTTTCAGTGTTTTTTTTTTTTTTTTGAGAATGGATTCCAAACTAATTGAAATTCATAGAATAGTGTTTCTAGTGATAATATCAGGCAGTGGTAATCATATTACGGGGTGTGGGGAAGTGTAAAGTGGAAACTTAGTTACCCAACTTCAGAAGTCTCCACAAGTCCTACAGTAGTGACGAAGGCTCAACAAACATCCCAGGAGAAAGCTGAAGGAATGTGCCATAAGCATATTTAATTATAATAATCTAGGACTAATAACTGATTTTTGGCAGATATTTTTAAAAAGTCAGGCAGAGCACGATTATCTCCACGGGACGTGCACGTACCGCTTCCAACATCCCCACAGTTCAGGGGTTAAACCAAATTAGCCAGAAATAATCCAAAATTGGCTGGCATAGAGGGGTATCATTTTTTTTTCCCAGCACGGTACAGGTTAAAACTATCTTATAATGCATCATCATAATTTGTGGGTGAAATCAGGTGAAATTTTGGTGGTTATCTGGTGAAATCGGCACCTGACGATCTGACAACGCTGGTTTCCCGATATTAACAAAGAAAAGCATAATTCTGTGTGCAGTGAGTCAGATGAAAGATATCTCTACCACTCCATTCCTGAGAAAGGCTCAAAGAAAAAAAAATGCTGAAGTTACTGCTCAAAATCTTGTGGATTTCATGAAGAATAAGCAGGGCATTGTTAAAAGCCTACAGGCCATGGAAGATGATTCTACAAATGTTAAAACTGGCTGGGATGGTGGTTCCATGCATTGGTTAGAGATCAAGCATCGCCATAAGGTGATTTGGGTGGTTTGTGCCCTCCACATTAACGAGTTACCCCTCGACACTTGATCACAGCACTGGATGGGAAGACCTTGCCTACCAACAAGTGGACTGGAAACATTGGCAAGATGCTACTTACCGCTACAGAACATGAAATTGATCATTCATTCACCAAATTCTCAGAGGGAGAGCCATGTATTTCACTGAGTGACGGTGTCGTGTAGGATCTCTCTACTGATCAAGCATATGGGTATAGGATCATGCAGTTCATAAGGACAGGAGATCTTCCCACAGATCTGGCCCTTCTTGAACTTGGTCCAGTGAGCCATTCAAGGTGGATGACAACAGCGAACGGGCTTTGTTGCATATGGGTTTCAAAGCATGGCCTTAAAGGCAAAACCCTCAACAACTTTAGACTGATAGTGGAATAACATCATTGGCATGTACTATACCTGCTGGTTCAACATCAAATTAAAATAAAACACACTTGAGTGGAAGGGCCATAGCACATCTTGTTCACTCCGCCTGCAGTTCATTGCAGAAGGGGTATATGTATTCACTGGCGTCTATTCGCCCACAATTCAATGCAGTAGGGGGGTATGTGATGTCAGCATTTATTATATCTTTATTTGTGAGTCTATGCATCGATTGCCTCTTGAACTAATTAATAGATCATCTTCAAACTTTGCACACAGGTTAGGTATGACACACTGAGGAAGCTATTCGATTTTGGTGAAAATGCCCCAGGGTTAAAGGCCTTGAATTTGACTTTGAAAGATAAAATTCAAGGTCATCCAAATTTGAGGCCTGAAACCAGCCAAACGGTGAGAGATAGACATATTTTTTATTTACCCTCTCGTGCATGATAAGTTTTGGTAAGTCTTCCGGCGCACAATTTTATCCACCTGGCTGCCCGGCCTGGCTGCACGCGCGCGGCAAATAACACGTATTTTTGCCTTATTTTCGCCGCCCAAACATCAACATACTGCCATGAAACTTATCTCATCTTATTCGTCGATGTTTGTTCTAGCTGATAAGCATACTTACTCAAAAAAAGGAAAACACGAATAAAACAACATTAGGTGGCTGTGAATAAACATTTCTTTACATCAGTTTCATTTCCCAACATCACCATTCGAAAGTTTTCCATCATAGAGGAAAATGTTATTAATAGTTTTGATAGAGAATTTCATCAGCTTTCTAAAGAGACAAATCCGGTTGTGATGTGATTTGTAGTTTTTGAGAAAATAGCCAAAAACTGAAAGCCATTTTTGAAAAAAATTCAATGAGCTCTCATTCTGAACTTTTCTCGCACACCTTATGTTTTTATTGCATAATATTATGCAGAATTTCACGAGCTTTCTAATGAGCACCAGGTGGTTTCGATACGCCTGATAGTTTTCGAGTAAATCGCCAAAAACAACTGGGAACTCACGTCCATGTGTCACTTTCGTGATGCGAGCACAGCATTTGCTATATTCCCACCTTTGTAACAACGAATTCTTATCTTAGATATTACATTGTTATATCTTGTACATACATAGATTTTACTGTTCTTTATCATGGTTCTTACAGGAAATCTATATGTCCGATAGTTTTCGAGTAATTGGACGAGAAAGTGAGATTACTCCTCTGAGCGCTTTTGACTTTACCGCTAGCGAGGAAAAAACAAAGTCTGTTCCCCCAACTTTTCCAACAGAAGATGCTCCCAAAGGCTTATCTTCTGGTAATGAACATATGTAGAATTTACTGCTCTTTATCAAGGTTCTTACAGGAAGTCGATACGCCCAATAGTTTTCAAGTAATAGGATGACAAATCTAGATTACTCTTCCGGTCGTTACCTACTTTTACCGCATGTGAAAAAAGAACAGTGTGTTCTCCCCTTTTGCCTAAAGACTATGCTCCCAAAACTTTTTTTTTTTTTTTTTTTATGTACAGACTGTAAAATCTTCCAAGGTTGTTTTTTTATGGTTGTAACCTAATACACATGAACACTACATTTTCCAAGTTACTGCTAATGAAGCTGTACTTTCTGTCATATGTGTAATATGTAGGAGATGAAGGTTATTTGCCTGAAAATTATAGGGGTATTGATAATAGGTCAACATACATATCAACAAAATTCCGAGAACTCACTTCCTCCAGGAGTGTTGATGGAGTTGTAGGACCTTCTGGGATTGGAAGATGAGGAGTTATGTAGTGTGTGTGTGTGTGTGTGTGTGTGTGTGTGTGTGTGTGAATGTGAATGTGTGGCGTGTGTGAGTGTGTAAGTGTGTGTGTGTGTGTGTGTGTGTGTGTGTGTGTGTGTGTGTGTGTATATATATCTATATATCTATATCTATATCTTTCTATCTATCTATCTATCTATCTATATACACAGACATATTTTCCCCTCCTTCCCTAAACGTTCCCCCAGCACATGATACAATATTTTCCACGAACACTTGTGGCACATATCACAAACACTTTAGATATGAATCATAAATTTCAACAATTGTATTAGCAAGGTACAGTACCTGTCTACTGACGTCCGTGGTTGCCCGGCGTTGCAAGGTACAGTACCTGTCCACTGACGTCCCTTATTCCTTGGCGTCATTACCTTTCCCAGCACATCTGCCGCTAAAGTATCACTCACCTACACTACACACCTAAACGAACACTCACGGCACAGTTCACGTATATTTTACATAAAGTATAAGTTATCACTAAATGTCAGACCAAGGTACAGTACCTGTTCAATGACGTCCATCATTCCTTGGCATCGTTACCATTCCCAGCACACCTGACTCTAAAGTATCGCTCACCTACGCTACGCACCTAAACAAACACTCGCGGCACAGTTCACATATATTTTACATAATGTATAAGTTATCAATAGATGTCAGACCAAGGCGTAGTACCTGTTCAATGACGTCCATCGTTTCTTGGCATCGTTACCTTTTCCAGCACAACTGCTGCTAAAGTATCGCTCACCTACGCTACGCACCTAAAAGAACACTCGCGGCACAGTTCACATTTATTTTACATAAAGTATAAGTTATCACTAAATGTCAGACCAAGGTACAGTACCTGTTCAGTGAAGTCCGTCGTTCCTTGGGATCGTTACCTTTCCCAGCACACCTGATGCTAAAGTATCACTCACCTACGCTACGCACCTAAACGAACACTCACCGTACAGTTCACGTATATTTTACATAAAGTATAAGTTATCACAAAATGTCAGACCAAGGTACAGTACCAGTTCAATGACGTCCATCATTCCTTGGCATCGTTACCTTTCCCAGCACACCTGCCACTGAAGTATCGCTCACCTATGCTATGCACCTAAACAAACACTCGCAGCACAGTTCATGTATATTTTACATAAAGTATAAGTTATCACAAAATGTCAGACCAAGGTACAGTACCTGTTCAATGACGTCTGTCGTTCCTAGGCATCCCTGTCTCCTGAGGACACCTGTCGCTAAGATATTGCTAACCTACACAATACACCATAACTTATGCTGTCACGAGGATACGTGGCACATTTCACTTACACTTCACACTATATCATACACAAATACATGACTACCACAATGATTCCACCCCAACCTCCACAATTATTCCCTTCCTTATTACGGTTCAACATGACTGTGATGCAGCATCCTTCGCCGGGAGAGTACGATGCAACGTTATTGTATGGGCACACACCACACTTCTTCACGAACACTCACAGCATGTTTGACGTATATTTCACACAATTCCATGTGCATTTTCACTCTCAGAATCACAATAATTCCATCCCTAAACACCTCCAGTTATCCCTTCCCGACTATAAAGTGTACATGATGCCTGCCCCATTCCACTATGGTTTATGGTGTCCATAACTCTAACTAGTTTCATAATTTCACCAGGCCAGCCACAATATCTTTCACACAAAATACAGTTTAGGCATTGGCTTCATTATATACGTATTTGTACTCATGCCATAGGGCCTAGGGGAGGGCAAGAGGCGAAACCCTGCTACAGTGAACACGCTTATTGCCTCTAAACCTAACAAATGATAACGGACACAATTCCTTTTTGTGACATATATCTATGTTCCATTGACAACATCACATACAAATATGCTCACAAATAATGGTTTATCACACTGAGTCCATAGGGGCTTCGGCTCGGGTGGGAGGGAGAGAATTAGTAGGAGTTTAAAGGGACAGGACATGCGACGCAGCCCTACCACCTGGCTGCTTGGAAGAGACTGAGGTTTATCACTATGTGCTGGGTCCCATGAAGTGCCTCAGTGTTACCATTGCCTTACCATGGGAAAGCGACCGCTCGCTAGAATGCATCAAAATTTGACACAAATCACAGAGAAACTTAATTTTTGGCGATTTTTTGTGTGCTTAGGAACGCAATTCGCGCGACTTTGCTTCTTTGTAACAAACCACATGGAACGCGAATCACATGACTGTGCCTGAGAGGGTTAATCACTAATAGGAAGTCATATATGAACATCCTAATGACACCCCCGCTGAGGGGGTCACCTTGACGTGGTGGCAGGGATTGAAGCAAGGCTGGCAGTGCCACCTACTCTGGAGGCATGCCTACCTTTGTAGCACTCGGCATCTGTTGGCCTTACGGACCAAGCACCCCCTACATCACTGGTGGAGGATGCCTGCTGGTGATGTTAGTCCCTGCCCATTTGCCATCTAGGGCGGGACTGTTGCCTCCCCATGTGTTTGCCGTGCGTGGTGTCCTGTAATGCTGGGAGGTGGGAGTCCTGGGGGTTGAGCGATGCTGCACAATGCACCCTGCAGATAGCAATACACCGCTTTGGTCCCTTATTCTGGCTAGATGGGCAGCCTGGTTGGGCCCGACCAGGTCAGTCGGCTGGTCTTGCATTGTCAAGGGTCAATGGGCACTGGGAGGCCTGGTGGCTCCCAGTGTCCTGAAGTCACCCTTGCCCAGGTTCCCCGGTGGTTACCTGCATATACTCTCTCACTACCTCTGGGGTCGCCATTGGTGTTTTCTCTGGCATACAACCTCCCCTTGCTGGGCTCCATGGTGGGTGGAGGGGTGGGGGAATGAAGTATTTTTAGTCTATTATGGCTGTATCTCCCCCCAATTTTGGTACTCGTTTGGCAGGTGGCCTGGACCATGAGTTCCCAACAACCGGCCACGTCTCTGCTCCTGCCGACCCTGTACCACACAAGGGCAACAAGGGTAAGGAGCACTTTTGAGGAAGTGGCACACAGCCCTCCAGAAAAGCTCTTTCACCCTTCACTGAGACGATGGCTGGCTTCTTTGTGCTTGAACAATACTTGAAATTCCTAGTACTGAAGTTGACTGATGGTTTCTCCTTCAGGGACCAGAATGTGTTTAAGGTTCACCGTGACCTGGTCAAGGCTTGTGGGTTATCCCCAAAAGTTGTTCCACAGGCAGATGGGTCACTCCTTATAAAGGCCAGGGATGCTGACCAAAGTGCTTGCATCCATGCCATTAAATGCATAGCCTCCTGTGATATTACAGTCACCAGTCATTCCACCCTGAACCAGACTCGGGGTGTTGTCTTCTCTAAGGAGTTCCTTAGGTACTTGGAGGAGGACCTCCTGGACGGGCTGAAAGACCAGGGAGAAGTGAAGGTGGAGAGGATAAAGAAAAAGATAAATGGGATATTGACTGGCACACTATCACTGATTGTCACCTTTGATCTTTGACATTGCCTGATGTCAAAGAGGCAGCTTACTACCACCTTCGGGTTTAGGCATATGTGCCAAGACCTAGGCAGTGCTTCCATTGCCAGAGATTTGGGGATGTCAGCAGGTCTTGTCATAGGAACATGCAAGGTCTCCCACAGGTGTGTGTTAATTGTGGTGGCAATTCACATGGTGAGATGGACTGCCCGAATCCCCCTTTGCGTATCAACTGCCGTGGTGCTCACTCAGCTTCATCAACACAGTGTGACCAGTATAAGTTTGAGAATGAAGTCACGTCAGTTCGAATCCATGAGAAGATTTCTTTAGCAGAGGCAAAGGAAAGGGTCAGAGGGATGTTTATCCACCCTGGGGTCATGTTTGCTTCAGCTCCCTCACGCCGTAAGGAGGTCCCACAGCACAATGAGACTATACTTCATGCTGCCCCATCTGCTTCTCGGGGTAATCAGTCATAACAGACGTCCCAGCTGGGGGATGCTACTGTGATAGCAACAAATGGAAGAGGCCCCATTCCAGTACCCCCTCCTTCAACTCGTGATATGCAGAATGCTGTCCCCATGGTTAGTACTGTTTGTGAATGTTTGTGAATGTGAGAATGATGTTTGCCCGACTGCTACTCCAACTGTTTCCGCTCCCACTTTGGTGGCTGATGGCTTGCACACTTCTGTGTTGCTGGCAGATGTCCACATTGACCGGACTCCTTCTTCTGTTTTAGCCAGTATGCCTGAGGCTCAATCTGCACCTGGCAAGCATTACTGTTGTTCATCAGTCCCTGAGGATGAAGACCAGCCACCTAAGGTCTCTGTTGTTGACTCTTGTGTTGACTCCTCTCCTGTTGCCTCTGCCCAGCAGGCTGAGGGATCTTGCCAGGTGACATCTGAAGCTGATGGTTCAACTCTGGTCCCATCCCCACCTAGGGATGATGTTTGATAGCTCAATGGTGCTTCAGATCTGAAGTATAGAATGGCCTCCTCAAAAGATTCGAGTCCTGTGGACTCTACTTCCACTTCTGGGGCATCTGGTGGGGGCACTGGCCATCCTACACCTCCAAAGGCAGCCCCCAAGCCGCCTTCCAAACAAACTGGTATGCCCACTCTAAGAAGAAGTGTTGTAAAACTTACTTCCTCATTCTCACGTTTGCCTTCGGATGTTAGACAGAGCATGCAGGTTTCTGGTGCTGGGCAGACTCCTCCGAAGGGCTTTCATAAGCATCAATCCTAACCCACTCACGTGTCAGGTGTACACTCCCACTCTTAATCATCATCCCTCCACAATGGGTTCTATCATCCAGTTTAGTTGTCAGGGTTTACATGCTAACTATGAGGAACTGTGCCATCTTGTTTCTCAATTTACTCCTCTGTGCATGTGCATCCAGGAGACCATGGTAGGTGATGTTGTTCCTTCCAGTTCTCCTGGTTATCATGCATTTTATTCTGATCCTCTACCTGGCCAAGGACTTCATGGTGGTACTGCAATCTTAGTTCGCTGTGATGTCCCATTCACTTGTCTGAGTCTTTCAACTCCACTGCAGGCGTTGCCATTCAGATTTTCCTCTGCCGCCAGTATCTGGTGTGTAGTCTTTATCTCCCTCCAAGTGCTTCTGTTGAGAGGGTAAATCTTGCCCAGCTTATTCGTGACCTTCCATCTCCCTTTCTTTTACTGGGTGATCTGAATGGCCGTCACCCACTGTGGGGTGACAGTATAACCGACTGTAGAGGTGCTATGTTGGCTTCATTGGTGATGGAGCAGACCGGTGTTTTCACGGCCATTGATTTGTCTCTGTGTTCAGCTACTGCTATTTTGGATTTTAAGTGTGGTGTGTTGCCAGATTTGCACAGCAGTGACCACTTCCCGATTATTTTAACCTCTGCTTAGTGTGAGCCACAATGTCGTTTTCCTCGCTGGCGCCTGAACAAGGAGAACTGGCCACTGTTTAGAGAGTTATGTTCCACTGACTGCACTGTGAACGATTTTGGTAGTCCTGATGAGGTGGTGGTGTATATAACTGATGTAATGCACTCAGCAGCCCTTTTATCTATTCCCAAGACTTTTGGTCAATTTCCTAAACGTCCAGTTACCTGGTGGACCCTGAATGCACCTCTGTAGTGAGGGCCAAATGGATCGCCTTCTCTCAGCTTCGCCACCATCGTATGGTCACTCAAGATTTGGTGGCTTTTCGGAGGGTGCATGCTTATGCACATTGCGCATTGAAGGAAGCCAGACATGCTTCGTGGCAGGAGTACATTTCCTCTCTTCACTTGAGGACTCGTCTCTCCAGGTGTGGAACTGGGTCAGAAAGATTTCTGGCTAATTTCCTGTTCCTTCCCCTCTTATTTTATCTGCTGCAGGTGGGACCGTGAGTGATCCCTTTGCTGTTGCTGAAGTGTTTGTCAAACATTTTGCTGGTACTTCTAAAAAGAACATTGAATCGCCTTCAGCATGCCAACGTCGGTGCCTGGAATCCTGTAACCTCAGCTTCACATCTTCTGGGGGAGAGTCTTACTATGTCCCTTTTTCTCTTTTTGAGCTTCAGACTGCTTTGTCCCAGTGTCATGATTCGTCTTCAGGCTGTGATGATATTCCATACGCCATTTTACGTCATATGTCTGACGAATCCCTTTCCTTTTTGCTGGCTTTGTATAACAGAATTTGGTGTAACGGTGAGTTTCTTTCTTCTTGGGGAGTTGCTGTGGTAATTCCCATCCCAAAGCCCAGAAAGGATCATCTGCAGGCAACAAATTATCGTCCCATCTCTCTGACCTCATGTGTTTGCAAGGTGTTGGAGAAGATGGTTAATGGCCGGCTCATGTGGTATTTGGAGAGGGGCAATTACTTATCACCAGTCCAGTATGGTTTTTGTAAAATGCAATCTACCACTGATGCCCTACTGTCCTTGGAATCTTCAGTCCATGAGGCTTTCTCCACTAACCAACACCAGGTCATGGTCTTCTTTGATTTGGAGAAGGCATACGACACTGCCTGGCGCCATGGAATTTTACTTTGACTTCATGAGTTTGGTCTTAATGGGTGCTTGCCTATTTTTATTCAACATTTTTTATTAACCATTTTTTAAGGGTCAGAGTGGGAGGAGTGCTTTCCAATGCCCAAGCACTTGAAGATGGGGTACCACAGGGGAGTATCCTTAGTGTTACCCTCTCTGCTGTGGCCATCAACATGGTAATCACTGTACTAACTGATGGTGTACAAGGTTCATTATATGTAGATGACCTCTCAATTTCCTTCACAGCATCTAGAATGTGTCTGATAGAAAGTTCCAGCTGGCTCTTAATAGAAATTCTTAGTGGGCTGAGTCTTGCAGCTTCCATTTTTCTTTGCAAAAGACAATGGTTATGCATTTTTGTCGTATTTAGGGGGTTCACCCAGACCCTGATTTGTATCTTTATGGTCGGAGGATATCCTGTGTGGAAGAGACTCGGTTTTGGGGTCTTCTGTTTGATAGATGACTAACCTGGGTTCCTCATATTCGTTCTGTGAAGGCAACTTGTATTAAAGCTTTGAGTATTCTGAGGATTTTGGGACATATTTCTTGGGGTGCTGATTATCAGACCCTCCTCCTCTTGCACAGATCTCTTATTCTTTCTAGACTTGAATATGGGTGTGAGGTCGACTCCTCTGCAACAGATGCCCAACTCCGGATATTAGATTCTGTGCATCATGCTGGTGTACGATTGGCAACTGGGGCATTCAGGTCATCCCCGATTTCGAGTTTGTTGGTGGATGCTGACGCCCTCCCTTTGGGTCTGCGTTGCCAATCATTTATGATGTGTTGGTATCATCTTCACAGCCTTCCGGGATCTGTTTCTTGTGCCATGGTCTCCCAGGATTCCCGATAATTTGTTTATGACTCCGGTCCTAGTTTGCCGAAGGCCATTGGTTACATGGTCTGTTCAGTTATGTTAGCCCTCTCTGTTCCAAGACTGGCAGTCTGTCTACATCGGATCCCAAGAATGGGTTTCTGGCTACTCCCTCGTGTGACATTCTGCAGGTCTGTTGTTGAAAAAATGGGCTTACTTACCTCTCAGATGTCCCTCTCTCTCTTTTTATAACATGTCTCCACTCATGAGAGTTCTGTCCCTGATTAACCTGATGGATCTAAGACTGATACTGGAGTGGGCCTCGATGTTGTCTTCCCTTCCTTCAGTTGCTTCAGTATATACAGCGGAACTGACTGCGATTTTATTTGCTCTCCAAATCATTTTTACTCTTCCTCAATCTGTTTTTGTGATTTTTAGTGACTCCCATAGTGTTCTTTCTGCACTGGAGTCTGTTAATGCATTCCATCCACTGATTTTATCAATTTTAGACTGGCTTTTTCCTCTTGGCTGTCGTGGCTGTCGTGTGTATTTCTGTTGGGTTCTCGCATATGTGGGTGTGATGGACAATGAAAGGGCAGATACTTTAGCTAAAGCTGCGTCTTCTCGATGACCACCTACTGATTACCCAGTTCCTGCTTCTGATGTCAGACCATACCTGCGGTATGAGATTCGTATGTGATGGCAGAGACAGTGGGATGGTATTGCTCATAACAAGCTAAAAGAAAATTTTTCAAAGAATGGCTGTGCCGAAGGTTCTCCCCTCCATGCCTCGGGGATTGGAGGTGGCTCTTACCAGGCTTTGCATTGGACACTCTCGGCTTACTCGTGGGTTCTTGATGATTGGTGGGACTCAACCGTACTGTAATGATTGCCTTGTTCCTCTTACTGTCGAGTGTCCAAGTCTGGGGGACCTACAGTCGTGGCCATAAATAATCACCTATCTTCCTGTACCCCGTGCCTCAGACTGACTCCTTTATGCACGGCAAGTCACACTAAAGAAAAAGGGGCTGAGAGGGAGGGGCCAGAGAGAGAAGGAAAGGTGGGTGGGGGGACGAGCGATGATGCTAGGGTGGAGTGAGGGAGGGGAGGGAAGTAGGTAGGGGAGGGAGAATGAAATGCGAAGTTGTGGCCACATAATTTGTCTGTTTTCTTTCATTCAGGGCATCATATAAAGGAGTTAGCTTACTGTTTGGTACATAAAGCTGCATTACACCTTGTATAACGGCGTCAGATGACAAGCTTTAGATAGGTGGTAATATCGAGGACTGGCTAGTGTGAGAAATATACTGACGTGACAGATGAAACATTAGTGCAGTGGCAGATATTTGTGTTTGTCCGTGTATTCTGACTTCAGATGCAGAATGGAATCTGGATGGCTTTGACTTCCGTAATGTTTGTGTAAGAAACGTCCTCTGCCCTTACATGTAAATAATTTTTGGAACTATAGCACCAGTCGAGCAGGGCAGTACTCCCGAGGTGGATGGAAAGCTGATGACAGGGAGTGCTGGAGTTCCCGTTTCATCAGCCCTCAGGACTAGTTCCTGACCATCCCCCTTTGCTGAACTTTTTCAGTGTCTCAGTTACACAGAGAGTAGGCCAGCATGCTCTCCAGTACAAATTTCTCTAACTATCTTCACCAAACTACATGCACAGTACACACTACACTTCCTATTCTAAATTCAACAAAAATGGCGTCTTTTAATCTAGCCTCGGAGTCCCCAGGGGAAGGGACCATAAATGCCCCCACCGTCCGCCCCTCTCACGGTGACGACTCGAGGTGCCTGGAACCACTGTCTGACTCTCTTCTTCTTCATTTCTGCAACATTCGCGGCCTTTCCTCTAACTTTCGCTCTGTTGAGCACCACCTCTCCTCCTCTAAACCTCACCTTCTTTTTCTAACGGAGACTCACCTGTCTGAGGCAACTGACAGCAAACCCTTTTCTGTATCATCCTACTTTCTCTATACTCATTTCAAAGCCAAAGGTGGCTGTTGTGTATACATACACAACGACTAATCTTGCTCTCGTATTCCTGAACTTGATTCTTCTGAATTCTCCACACTCTGGCTTCGGCTTTCCTGTCATTCTCTGACTAAATATATCTGTGCTGTTTACTTATCCCCTAATTCTACTGACTATCAAAAATTCTTCGACTATCTTACTTCTACGATGGAACACATTCTGTCCATTTCTCCTTTCTCTGAAATCTCCATTCTTGGAGATTTCAATGTTCACCACCACCTTTGGCTCTCCTCTCCTTTCACGGATCCACCTGGTGAACAAGGCTACATCTTTTCTATCCTTAATGACCTAGAGCAGCTTGTACAGCACCCTACCCATATCCCTGACCGTCTTGGAGAGAGCTCCAACATACTTGACCTCTTCCTCACAACTAATCCTTCTGCTTACTCTGTTAATCTTTTCTCTCCGTTGGGCTCCTCTGATCACAACCTTATTACCTTAACCTGTCCTATCACTCCGGTACGGCCTGTGGACCCTCCAGGGAAACGTCGTCTGTGGCATTTTGGAGCCGCGGACTGGGAGGCCCTCAGGCAGTACTTCTTTGATTTTCCATGGAATGATTATTGCTTCCATGGCCGTGAGCCATCTGAATGTGCCTTGCGCATTACGGAGGTTATTCTCTCGGGCATGGAAGCATACATTCCTTTCTCATATCCTTTGACTAACGCAAGAAAGCCTTGGTTTAATCACGCTTGTTCTAATGCTGTTCGCAACAAGAAGGCCTACAAAAGGTACTGGAGCCAACCCACCCCTGAATCACATCATCTTTACGTTTCTGCCCGGAATCGTGCTAAGTCTGTTCTTCGCTCTACTAAAAATAATTTCATCCATACTAAATGCTCTCAACTCTCCAACTCGAATTCTTCCCGCTCCTTCTGGCACCTTGCCAAAAATCTTTCTAACAACTTTACCTCATCATCCTTCCCTCCTCTTTTCTACGCTGATGGTTCTGTAGCTATTTCTTCTACTAATAAAGCAGATCTCTTCGCACAGACTTTCTCCTCCAATTCCACCTTAGACAATGCCGGTGCTGTTCCTCCATCACTTCCCCCCTCTGACTTCCTCATGGCTGACATTAAAATTTCTTCATTGGATGTATTTTCTGCCATTACTGGCCTCAGTACTAACAAGGCATATGGGCCTGATGGGGTCCCTCCTGTTGTTCTCAAGAACTGTGCTTCTGTGCTTACACCCTGCCTAGGCAAACTCTTTCGCCTTTGTCTGTCAACTTGTACCTTTCCTTCTTGCTGGAAGTTTGCTCTCATTCAGCCAGTCCCAAAGAAGGGTGACCACTCCCAACCCTCCAACTATCGTCCAATTGCTTTAACGTCCTGTATTTCAAAAGTTTTCGAGTCAATTCTTAATAGAAAAATTTTAAGGCATGTTTCCTATCACAACCTTCTTTCCGATCGTCAGTATGGGTTCTGTCAGGGACGCTCCACTGGCGATCTTCTCACCCACCTTTCAGACTCCTGGTCATCCTCCTTTCGTGACTTTGGCGAAAGCTTTGCCATTGCACTTGACATCTCAAAGGCTTTCGATCGAGTATGGCATAAATCTTTAATTTCCAAACTGCCCTCCTACGGTTTCTATCCTTCTATCTGTGCCTTCATCGCTAGCTTCCTTTCTGGTCGTTCTATAGCCGCTGTTGTAGACAGCCATCGTTCTTCTCCTAGATCTATCAACAGTGGTGTTCCTCAGGGCTCTGTCCTATCACCAACTCTCTTCCTTTTATTCATCAATGACCTTCTAAGCTGTACATCTAACCCTATCCACTCATACGCTGATGACTCCACCCTTCACCTTTCCATTCGGTTCCCGCAACGCCCATCTGAACAGTTACTTCAACAAACAAGGGATGAGGCTATGGCACACCTAATGTCTGACTTGGCTTGTATCTCTGACTGGGGTAAAAATAATATGGTCGTCTTTAATGCATCTAAGACTCAATTCTTACACCTATCAACCTGACAAAATCTTCCACAGGTATACCCACTAATGTTTAATAATATTCAGCTTAATCCTGCATCATCCTTGAACATGCTTGGGGTTTCATTTACTCGGGACTTATCTTGGAAAGATCATATTACATCTCTTGTAAAATCTGCTTCCAAGAGATTGGGTGTGCTAAGCCGACTCCGCTCTTTCTTTACCCCTGCACAATTGTTGACTCTATACAGGGGTTTTATCCGCCCCTGTGTGGAGTACAACTCTCATGTGTGGGGAGGCTCCCCACATACAGCTCTTCTCAATAGGGTGGAGTCAAAGGCTTTTCGTCTCATTAACTCTCCTCCTCTTACTGACTCCCTTCAACCTTTGTCTCTTCGCCGCACTGTTGCTTCTTTATCTCTTTTCTATGGCTACTTTAATGGTCACTGCTCCTCTGAACTGTCTGCTTGCATTCCTCCACCTCTACGACGGGCGCCTAGCACCCGTCTGGCAGCAAACTCTCATCCCTTTTCTGTCCAACTCTCTAATGCAAGAGTTAACCGTTACTCCCAGTCTTTCATTTATGCAACAGGTCAGCTCTGGAACTGTCTCCCTCTGTCTGTATTTCCTGCTGCCTATGATCTCCAGTCTTTCAAACGCAGTGTGTCCAGACATCTCAAAATGATCGGATCTTGAATTTGGCTCTATATTGTATTTTGTTTTTCTCTTGGAGGGAACTGTTACTGCGGGCTCATGGCCTTTGGTTCCTTCTTCCTCGCATAAAAAAAAAAAAAAAATGCAACCCCTGACATGGCTGTGTCCACAGTAAATATGATCACCCTTGCAGTATATATTCCGTCTATACAGTCACCATCATGTCAGTTTAATAATTATTTAATGATATCTCAATATGAAAAGGCTATTTAAATAATTGTGCAGAAAAGGTAAATAAATCTGATATCTGTGCTCATGGGTGGATATAATAACAGTAGCTCTCAAAATCTGTTAGAGGGAAAAGGAAACAAAATCCTATCCAAACTCTCAAAATAACGGTATCTCTCATAATCTGTTAGAATGAAAATGAAACAAAATCCTACCCAAACTCCCAAAATATATTTATGTCAATGTTTACTGACACTGGTCAAGCCAATGCAACCAGGAACGCCTTAGTAAGTAGTCCAGTGGCCTCATGCTTTAAAAACCTCAAGCAGGCTTCGCGGCACCGGGGAAACAATGTTGTTGATGGTTTGCTGGTTTCATCTGAACAGCTCCCACTCGTCGTCGGTGTGCTGGAGGAGGCGGGGCCGTGTCCTTTCTTTCTCTGGCTTCCACACGTTGACAATCTGGGCTCACACAATCTCGATGGCTCTGCACTAATATTTGATCTGTCACGTCAGTATACTACTCTCACTGATCTGTCACGCCAGTATACTTCTCTCACGAGCTAGTCCTTGATATCACCACCTATCTAAAGCCTGTTATCTGACACCGCTATACAAGGAGTAATGCAGCTTTATCAACCAGATGATGCCCTGAATGAATGTAAATAGACAAATTATGTGCCTACAACTTTGCATTTCATCCTCCCTCCCCAACCTACCCTCCCTCCCCTCCCTCACTCCACCCAATCACCATTGCTTGTCCCCTCACCCACCTTCCCTTCCCTCTCTGGCCCCTCCCTTTCAGCCCCTCTTACTCCAGTGTGACTTGCCACGCATAAAGGAGCCAGCCTGAGGCACGGGGTACAGGAGGATAGATGATAATTTACGGCCACGACTGAACATCTGAGATTCCTTATTAGGCATAAGGGGGCAGATGGTGTCTACTTTCTGTCTTTGATGCTTGGTGGGTCTTCTGGCAGTTTTACTGATGTTTTTGGTTTTCTTGAGGAGGCGGACCTCCTTTCACTTTTATAAGTAATTGGTATTCTGTAAACTATTCTTTTGTTATTTTCGATGTTCTTTTTCTAATAATAGGTTACCTTCATTTTGAATAAGCACTTTTTATTTCCGACGTCCTTTACCTGCTTGTTTGGCGGCATATGATGCTGGCAGTTGTGCTACCAGATTTTAATTATAATCAATCAGTCAACCCTACTGTCACCATCAGATGTGACGTTTGGTGACCTTGAAAGGTCAAACCCAAGGTCACGCAGATTTTGAGGCCTGAAGCAGCCAAATGGTAAGAGATAGATGCATGGTTACTCTTAATCACTAATAGAAAGTCTTATATGAGGATTCTATTGGCACCATTACATTTGACCTTGGGTGGCCTTGAGGGGTCAAAGTCAAGGTCACACATATTTTGACTGCTTAAACCGTAAGGTCCTAAATGGTCCTGTGGGGGTTTGTGTTACTTTGACACCCTAGCCTAAAAAGCTCGGTAGAACAATTGCAATAAAAAAGTGCATTCAGATTATCCCACTTCTTACTTGATGTAACCTGCTCCAAAACCATCCCAGCTACGATTCGAGAGGGAGGGAGGAGGGCTCCAGACCACCAACAGAGTCGAGGGTGAGCCCTCCCCCCCCAGCCCTATTTCTCCCTCTGCCTGCCCCCTCAGTCAATGCCTTATGTGACGTATCCCACTCTTTCTACCCTTCCTATTGCCACTAGACCATAGAGGCGAGGTTTGGCTGTAGCAGTGACTCCTCTTCTACCCCCCCTCCACTCACCCTATCTCCCTGGCTTGGCTGCCGAGAGACGTATCCCTCACCACTTCTCCTTCCTACTGGAATGTGCAGATAAAGGTGATATTTCCACGCTCTACACTTCCTCCCTCTGGAAATTCCTCAACCTCCCTCCACCTTCCTCCTTTCCTCCACTGTGTTACTCCCCTACACTGTCGCAGATACATCGAATGAGGATTCATTTCCCGACTTTATTGCATTTTATAAACCTAAAATAAGACTTTGCTTTTATTGTATCAATACCTAATGTATGTATAGTACTGTAATATGTGTGTTTGTTACTAGCCCAATGTGATGTATATTACTGGAAATTTACCATGCATTACCGTATTTTTCTGTGGGTTACTTCTCTATGTCACTACTTTTACATCTTTAGTGTTGTAATTATTTGTTTTCCTATCGTAAGTGAGACAGTTTTGCATATATAAAGCCGTGTTATACCTTTATATTACAGATATGACATGATATTTTATTATATTGTCATGTTTGTAGTATTGAGTTAATTGATTAATGTATCATTTCTATTTTTTTGCATGAAATTTTTTTTCTAGGATTTTTTTTTTTTCATAATATATTTTTCATTCAGGTTGAGTTAGGCAACGTTCAGTCATGTCTAGGAACATTATTCACTTTGAATATTGTGAGTTTTGACAGGTGAGTCACCGTAACGGGACCATTTTCTGCAACGTACCTCCTCTCGCCAGGCTGGGAAGGGTAACTATTATTTTCTTCGTTGCCGTGCGAGAACTACTAGGTCAGTCTGGACATGACTTAATCTTCGGGTGTGTAAATTCTTGCTCTTGAAATATATGGCATAAATTTTGACATTTACAAAACACCTCTTTTTCGTGGTTGGCAGGGGGGTTGAGCGAATTGTGGACTTTAGGGGTTAAATCAGCCAAAAGGTGAGAGATATGTAAGTCACGCTCACTAATTAGACCCACCCCGAGCCAAGCCCAGAGCTGTGGGAGGCAGTAGCCACAGCTCTTAAACGAACGCGTTAATGATTGTTTCAGTAAGAGGTTAGGATGGAATGGAATGCAGTAAGGTAGAGAATGATCGTTGGAAGGCGATAGTGAGAGGGATGGGGATTGAGGGCAGGAGTGGGGGGGGGGGATGGCTAGTAAACGCGTTCGTTTAAGAGCCGTGGCTACTGCCTCCCTCAGCTCTGGGCTTGGCTCGGGGTGGGTCTAAATTAGGGAGTGTGACTGTACGTGGTACTATGAATCACTAATGGGAAGTCATAAATGGAGATTCTGTTGGCGCCATAAGATGTGACCTTGAATAATCTTGAATGGAGAAACTCAATATTGATCAAATTTTTAAGTTTTAAATTTCAGAAACTGCCATGTCTTTTGATAATAATGATATTATCAAGTCATAAAACTTGGTTAACCCAATTTCCTTTTACCCTAAGTGACTTTGGCCGCAATTCAGCTAGCGCAGGTGGGGTGTTGTGACCTCGGGTCACTTTGATGTAGTTTATTTATTTATCTGTGAGTCTGTGCATCGATTATCTCTTGAACCAATGAATAAATCATCTTCAAACTTTGCACTCAGGTTTGGTATGACACAGCGAGGAAGTAATAAAATTTTGATGAAAATTCTCCAGGGTTAAAAGTCTTGAATTTGACTTTGAAAGGTCAAATTCAAGGTCATCCATCTTTTGAGGCCTGAAATCAACCAAACGGTGCGAGATAGACAGATAGTTACCATTAATCACTAACAGGAAGTCATCTATGAGCATCCTATTGATGTTTGGTGACCTTTAACCTGCTGTGTCCGAGCAGATTTTTCACCAATGCCCCCCCCCCCAGTCCCAGCAGATTTTCGATTTTTCTTTTTTTTTGCTAAAACCTTTGCTTTCTATGAGAACCAACAAAACTTTAGAGAGAAAGTGCTCACCTGAGTTTAGAAATGCCCAGTACAGGTGACCCTACCCTCACCTGGTACCGTGTTCTCTCGAGCCAGGCTCCAGAGAATTCATTTTCTATGGGAGGGGTAACTATTCCAAACCACTCAGAATAGGTAGATATTTATTTGGTACGAATTTATATGTAGTACAAGAGTATAATGTTTTTCACACAGTAATATAGGCGATGTAAGCATTGTTTCACTCACCAAGCACATCAACATACTGCACCTTCCTTGGTGACATTACCTGCTCATCCCTTCTGCACATTTCTTCCTCTAATGCCACGTAAACTTTGTCCTTCACACTGTCCTCGATTGGGGAATCACTCACCTTGAATTTCGTACCGTGGAACGACATGTCTTTACTGGCCAGGTCACTGGTAACAGGTAAGTTGCCGAGACAATGGTGTGCGGGGGGGGGGGGAGGTCACACAGAGTAAGGCTTTGTCCCCACCTGGCCTTGGGTAGAAGATACCCTAAGTTACAAGCAAAATTGTAAAAATGTGCAAATGATGGACGTTGCAATTGCAGGGTGTTTATAAATGTCAATGGGAGTTACAGTGACAAAACGTTTGGGAGCATGTGTACGTCAACAGGACAGGGCAGGTTAAGGGTCAAACTCGAGGTCACGCAGATTTTGAGACCTGAAAACAGCCACATGATAAGAGATAGATGCATGATTACTCTTAATCACAAGTAGGAAGTCATATGTGGGGATTATATTGGCACTGTGACATCAGATCTTGGATAACCAAAGGGGTCATCCAGGCGAGATCTAAATATTGATGGATCTCTATGAAATTTTGCTATGATGTAGCACCTATCATGGTGAACTTGTCTACCAATTTTTCAGTGAGATTGGACTAAAAATGTTGGTCTTAGAATGATTTATCTTCCTTTTTTTTTTTTTTTTCATTTCACACACCCAGTATAGTTTGACTTTGCACCTTCGACTTATAAGTGGGTCCATGATTGCAAATTTTGAAGGGTAAGTTGAGCAACGTATTTCAATGTTTCTGTGGGTCAGAAATTAATTAATATATGAAACTTTTTCTTTTAGCATGTTCTAATTTGTGTATATTTTGTCTAGTTTTATTTTTCATACCGTCCTCCTAGATACAACTGTCCTACACATAGAGCTATAACCAGTCTACAAAAAAAACCCTCCAATCCTCAGTCTTTCATTTAAAAAAAAAGAAAAAAAAAAACTAAAATCAACCCAGAACTTTTCCTACACCATAATTTTAAAGCTGCTAAAATGTACTTTTGAGATATCGAAGAGTAAAGTTATTACTGTGTTTGTAGAGCTAATTTATGATGTAAGTTTGGAGGATACCATTTCTTTTCACATACCAGATAATTGCAAGTGTTTTGTGTTCATCTGGCACTTTGTCCCCGCCATTTACTGGAAGGTGTGGTGGTGGAGGTGGAAGGTATGACCACGGAAGTGGAAGCGGTACCTGTGGCTGTAGAACCAAGCTTTTTCTGTCTTCTCTTAGCTTGGGCAGCTTGCGAAGCTAGCTTTGCCTTGGCAATTATGGCAAGTTTCTTCTTAGACTTAGGCATACTGAATTATCAATTGGGACGGCAACAAGCAAAAAAAAAAAAAGGCAAGCAACAAGAAGGATACGCAGCAAAGACATGTGTACATCCCCCTTTACAGCAAGTTGGTTCTGAATTACTCTAGCCCGCCACCACCCACGCACTGCTCGTGGCTCATGCACGTACGAATAAAGCACGAAAAGATGCAGTTCACTCCTGAAGTCCATTCTATCTCGATTATTTTGGATAAAATCTAATAAAAAACGCTCACAAAATATGACGGAAAAGTGGGCGTGGTCCAGACAGAATGCGTGCCTCGGCACCTGGAAGAAATATGCCTAAATAACAGCAAAATAAGGCATTATGTGGTCTTGGCAATACTTCTTCAGTTACCCATGAAACCAACGTGTTCTTTGGCAGCGTTCATAAAAAATAACAAAAAAATGATGTTTTTGAGGGTGGCGGTGGCTCAATCGGTGGAGAGAGGGCCTGCAGTCCTACTGGACCCAGGTTCAAATCCCCGCTGAGGTAGGGAACGGTTTAAGGATATGAATTTCATTAAAAAGCAGACTTTACCGATATACCAGAAGACCCGCCGACATGTCGTAAAAATACCCCCGCTAATACCAATACACCAGTCCTGTGCCCTAGCATGTATTCAATATGGATGGTGAGTGTTAGCGCCGAAGTGGTGACATGTAGAAGTGTACGGTATGTAGGAGGACTACTGGGCCTTGGGAACAGGCTGCGAAGCCTATGCCCAGAGTCGGATACATAAAAAAAAAATAAATAAATAAAAATCTCGCCTAGATGACGCTCTAAGGTCAAAGCCAAGGTCACACATATTTTGACTGCTAAAATCAACCAAATGCTGGAAGATAGACATAATCATTGTTACTGTTAATCACTGATAGGAAGTCATATATGAAAATCCTGTTGGCATCATAAGATGCGACCTTGAATGATCTTGAAAGGAAAAAACTCAAGGCCGATCAAATTTTTAACTCCTATTTCAGAAACTGTCATTTCTTTTGGTAATAGTGCTAGTATCAAGTCATAAAACTTGTGACCTCGGGTCACTTTGCTCTGTTTCAGCTGCGGCTAGCGAGACTGCAAAAGAAGGCTGTAGTCAGGGGCGTAACTAGTTTCCAATAGTTCGGGAGGACAACAACGATGTTAGGTTTGCTAGCTGTGGTGAGAGAAGCGAGCCTGTACAGCCCCCCCCCCCCTTCAAGAAAATTTTTGAGGTTTTACTATTTTTAGAGACGTTTTTGAGGCCATATGGGATGGGTATTTTGTCATATACTAAGGTCAGTGTTAAGTACTTAAACTTATTGGCTAATCTCAATGAACTGTTCAAGTAGCCTGATTTTAATCATAGGCACATGCAAAGAGAAAAAGAAGAAAAAAGAACAAAAGTATTAATATTTATCAAATACAATACGAAAATCAAATGAACATTTTGCACAGCTACATTATTTAAAAAAATAATTTGAAAAAATAGCTTGTTGTTCTCACATTATTTTACCGTCACACAGTATCAGTATTTACCAAATGTAATATGAAAAAATACCTGAAAATTTGCATAGCTAATTTATTTGCAAAGTAACGTGAAAAAACAGCTTGTTGCTATCACGTTAGTCTACCAGCATCACACAATATCAGTATTTACGAAATGTAATATGAAAATTAACTGAATATTTGCATAGCTAAATTCTTTACTAATGTAACATGAATAAATATCTTGCTGCAATCACGTTAATCCAAAAGTAAATGACAGCAATATTAGTATTTACCAAACACTTTCCGTCGAATTTCTCCGGACCTGCTGATGAATAGAGCGGCAAGAAACACTGGATCCACCCCTGCCAAACAATCTTGGTGAATGTGACACATCATGATATGATTTAGCATTCTCTGAGTCATAAATGACTTAAGTTATGTTTTCAGATGTCTGAGTGCGCTGAACGACCGTTCCGCTGAACATGAGCTTGCGGGGTGAGATTATAATTAATTTCAAGACTTCTTCCACAAGGGGAAACATCTGTTTGACTTCAACCTCCATACTGTAGTTTGAAATAATTTCTGACATTTACTGACACTTTTGGGGTGAAACTGAGTTTTTAAAAATGAAAGTTGTAGCTTGACGGCATGGCAGTAAGACAGTTCAGGGTATTTACTTAATGCTTCAGTATCAGCTATGTCAGGAGTGAATCGGCCAACTTGCGATATTCATCCAAGGCAGTTGAGGAAAAATAATCATTTAAATCAACTAGGGCATTGTCAATTATTTTGAAATACTCAGGTCTGTAGTGATCTTCAGCTGAAACGGCTACATATTGGGAGGAAGCGCTAGTGTCATGTTTTCTAGGAACCCTCCGTGACCTAGGAAGACTTAATGGATCAAGACCTAGCTCTGTGGCTCTCTCATTGGTTTCAGTAAATATATCACTAAATTATCACTAAATTTTACTTCCGTCCGAATCCCCTCCAGTTGTCTGGGGACACTCTCTGCACCATCCAACATGCCAGCTACGGTCATACTTGATCCTTGTAATACTTTATTGAAGCGTTCCAGAATATCCAGGATCGGCATGCTTATTGGCAGACCGTGTAGTGTGTGAGGTGAGCTGCAACTTGTTCTCAGTCCTTTGGCACATGACGATGTGTTTGTTCCTAATTCTTCTGCTGCATTGGAAAGGGCTTGTATTACACCTCCATAGTTTTGGGGACAGACGTCACAACTGATGTTTTCGTAAGCCAGCGGGTTGGTCGACTAGGTTCCGTACGACTGGGAGACTTAAGCATGGAGTCTGATGAATGCAAATCAAGATACAGATGCTTGAATTTTCGTGACCCTTTGTAGAGCGAAGCGAGTTGCTGTACAGCATCTAATGTGTTCCTTACTATTTGGGATACCGGTGCAGCTTTGAAGTGATCAGATGGATAACATGCGCTTCTCTGTGAACGTACATTGCTAATGGTTGTATCTTTTTCACTTCTGCCTGACAACTTTTGAAATTCCCTTTCATATTGCTAGCTCCGCCATACGTCTTAGATCAAAGGTTAGTTATAAGCAACCCTAAGCAGAGCAGTACGTCCTTCAACACCGTACAGAGTGAACCTCCTGTCGCTGAAGTCATTTGATACAGGCCAATAATTTTTTCTTCAACATAGAATTACTTAGTTACATATCTCACACAAACACTCTCTTGCTCATCATCTTGAATATCTTGAGTACTATCCATCACGGTTCCCAATTCCTGGAATTCTGTGTTAATTTCCTTGCAATTTCCTCTTACTATAGTGTTACTCATTAACTGAAGAATTTCATTTTGTACAGCAGGGCTTGTGTAGCTTGTCTTCTTCCCTAACCACATTCTAAACTCATCTTCCACTTGTAACCCTAACAAAGCTTGGAAATTACCACTGAAATCGTCATGCCCTCTGATCGCTAACTCTTGCTGAGCTAAGTATTCCATCGAAGTAATGGGCTTCAGTAATGCTTTGCGTGGAGAAAGTTGTTCAGATGAAACTTGGTCACATAGCTAGGGACTTAGTGGCTGCTTTTCTTTGTGAAATACTAGATTAGCTACTGCTAATTGGTGATGATGAGACCTTTCATGACACTTGAATTTCCCTATGATTTTCTTCCAGATTTTAAATCCATTACTGATAAATGCATCATCTGAACTCTTAGAAATTTCAGTTAACTTTTTCTTTCAGGTTTGAATGCAAAAGAAACATAAAACTGCTTTGGAATTTGTATCATAATGTAACACAGATAATCTGCAAACCATTTTTTCTGGAAGGACAGCTTTCGATAAGTAAAACACTGAACTGGAATTAATTGCCTTGTCAGGACGCCATGTTATAATAATACAAATTCATAATAGATAGGAACACAAAAGTGTAGTCTTAATGGTAGTCCAGCTAGGTGGGAAAGGAAATGTGTTTGCAATTTCAGTGGGAAAGGAAATGTGTCTGCATTTCTGTAAGGAATGCCAGACGTGCACTATGTCACCGGAAACGCTACATACACACAGACACCTGGGCTTCTTGAACATTCTAACATGTGTCTAGTACATGTGACACAAAGCCCTCCAAGACAGGGAAGGAAGAGTAGAGCTAGAGAGTCAGAAACGGGCTAACTATAGGACCGAAAAATTGTAGAGACAGGGAGAGCGAAAAGGGGTCTAACGAGACAATCTGGGAGGTAACAGCAGGACTCTGTACTTCACTCGTGTGTGAGAGACTTCAGTTATCTTTTCAAGACAAAAAAAATTATAAATAGTCTCATACTAATCTTTACCTTTCCTGTCATTGCATGACAAAGGGAACAAAGATTATCTACTTACAAACCTACTCACGTATAACTACCTCTCTTCCAAGAGTATAAGTTATGCATAACTGATCTACAAAACATACTACAAAAAACTACGAAGTTTCTACAGTGCATCCGGATGATATGGCTCTTTAGGGAGTGAACTTATATAACTCTCACTCAACCCCGCAGTAACACTAATTGGCAGAGTCAGTTTGCTCAGCGATTCTGTTCCTGGCTCATTAGCATCGATTGTCGTAGGTCATGATGGGTCACCTTTGGTGCCAGAATGAGGGTCTTCAGATGAGGGCGTAGCTTGTTTACAATGAAAACATTTCGTATGTCCATACTACCTGAGAAGATATATATATATATATATATATATATATAATGTGTGTCTAGCCTAAGGTTTGTAATAGAATATTGGAGTAACATAATATATATATTATATGTTACTCTAATACTCTATTACATATCATGGGCTACATAATACATAGCAATCCTACACGTAAAACACACACAACGTCCGAATATTATAACTCAAGGTTGTAAAATCATTTGAGGCCATTCTATGACAAAACTATTCTTTTGGCATATATCAACTGATTGGAGACAGTTATGGTGTGGTTTTAATGTTCGTAAAAGTATGTAAAGATGGCACTCCTTCACCCCACACGTTTGTGGCCTACTTTTTTTTTTTTTTGTTATCTTTGTATGCAGCAAAGGTAACACTTCATTCCAGCAAAAAATAAAAAGACACGAGAACATGCTGTGTTCCTCTAACCTCTTTAGAATACAGAAAAACCACGAGCCTGCAACATTGACAAACTACGGTCTAAGGGCAAACAAGTTATATTCTGATGCACCGACGATACTGAGTCTAGTCTAGTTACGACCTGACGAGCCCCAGGCTGGGCGGAGGGGTCAGTTACTGTAGTTAGACGTGTGCAGGACCTGTCCAGTTCAGAGCTCATACACTTAGTAAACACGGTGGGTGAACGAGATTGCCAGTTGTCGATGGTTACTACATTTAATGTCCTTTTCCCTTTAAGTTCTCAAATTTTCGTATATAAAAATGCACATCTTCCTGGTTCAAAAGTTGGGGGGAACTAAACATATGATGTCTCCCCCAGTTTAAAAGTTGAGGGGGACGTGTCCTCCCTGTCCCCCCCATGAGTTACTTCCCTGCTGTAGTGGTTGCCGTTTTGTCAACCATCCTGAGCTCATCATTTTATGCATACAGCGAAATGACAATCCAGACATTCTGTGCTCAGATGACAGTAAGGAGAGGAGACGTGGTGTCCAAAAGATTGTTGACTTGAGGGATGGGGAAGATGGCACACCGGGAAATCTTTCTGTACGGTTCAGGAGGACACCTTCCATCAGCCCCACTGCTTCGTCCTTGTTGGAGCTGATAGACTGGTTTGACAGGATATATGAACCTCCTTTGACATGTAAACTGACTACAGCGGAAGCAATGAAGTTCATTGATTGATCCATTATACACAACACCCCATGAACAATGCATGTATCGATGTATTGTCAATAATATTAACCACACCAATGACAGATGAATGTAATAATGCATTGATACATGAAACTGAGAATAATATATCACCAATATGACTATGAAAACAACATCGCAAAGAGGGTGATCTGTAGGCATATTCGTTTAAGATAGGCTTTATTTCAGACGGTCCTCGATTCCCATATAATGTGAGGAATGTATTGTTGACATGAACTGCTTGAACTTGGACAATCTGAGCCTCAAATGAGCAATAGAAATATTAAAGTTGATTCTGAATATGATCTACATCATACATCAACATCCTCGTTTATAATTTTTATGAAATCGGTGTTGATACTCAAACTCTCTACGTCAAGTAAAAGGCAGTGATAATTAATAAGCAATACAAATTGCTTAGTATGCGGTGCAACGAAGCCTTCGATGCCACTATGAGTACGGACCTAAGGCTCAGCAGATCAGGGATACCAACCAGATACTCTAACTCAGGAGGTTATTTTCAGATCTATCCTCCGGTGTGTCAGATTTCATCACCCTGTTGGGTGTACCTCCAACAATGAATGCCCTCGTACATCACACTGAATGAGCAAATTAACAGGCATGCATTTGGAAGTTCTGTCTTCAAGCCGATACTAAGTTCCTAAGTCCTTCTGGTCATGGGGACTTTAATGTCATTTGATGCCTCCAGGATGAATATGACATTGGATATGATGGTCAAATCAGTAATGGGCGTTGATTGTTTTTGCGAGTAACCCCCGTCACAAAAAGCTGTTGTCAAACTTTATGTCTAGGTTGTCCCAGTGACAACAAATGAAAAAAATATTCTGAATAGGATAGGAACATGGTGGCACCATCAAAGAAAAGTGGCAAGCAGGATGCACAATTTCTGACTCGGTCGCAAACTACTCGCGTGAGAGGGGATCTACTAGGTCACTCTCGATTTCTTGTAGTAGGAATTAAAGATGAATACAGTGAGTTGATCTTAATTAATTATCTTCAGAGAAAATCTAGTTGTTGTTGTTGTTGGGATATTTGCCCCACCAAATATGGTGGGGACACGGGCAAACAAGAGAGCCCGTCAGAGGTGCGCATGAGGCGCAAAACTTGAATTATCGAGGGGGAGGGTAGTCCCTGACTGTTTGGAATAGAATATGTAGGGGAGCACGGGCGACAATGCCGGCAGCATCCATGGAGTCATCTCCAGACCGTGCCAGTGCTGTGTCAGGTTGAGGCCTAAGCATGGTAGTGGCAGGGCAGTGAAGCAGATAGTGAATGAGCGGCTCCATAGAACTAGCTAGACAGTGGGTACACGGGTCTGGCTCTGCGCCAATTATGTGCCTGTAGCCGGGGAACCCCAGACGCAAGCGCCTGAGCCGCACTAGAAGATAATTAGGTGTACTCGGAGGAGGTAACAGCAGGGAATAGGACGTGGCTGTGGCATACCAGGTAGCAGAGCGAGAGCCCTCCGTTACCCAAAGCCGATGATCCTCTATGGATTGCCTGCCGATTGTAGCATTTAGAGTGCGGATGAGGTGCGATGGGCCGGGGAGCAGTGGAAATGTAATATCAGGGAGAGAGCAAGCTGCCCGCGCTGCATCATCCGCAAGCTCATTGCCGCGGATACCAACATGTCCAGGGAGCCAGTGGAGGATGATATTAGCACCCCTGCAGACAAGAAGGGATGCAAATGTATGAATGGCCGTGAGAAGAAAGATATTGTCCCGAAGTGAAAAGGAGCGGAGTCTGTGCAGAGAGGAAAGAGAGTCAGTATGAATAATGACTCGGTGGCGATGATGGTGATGGGCGTGTCGCAAGGCACCCAAGATGGCAGCAAGCTCTGCTTGGAAAGCTGAGACACCCTGGGAGAGTCGCCAAGACTCTACCAGTTGGCCAGAAACAAAGGCCGCCCCAGCAGAGCCATCAGATGAAACTGAGCCATCAGTGAAGTAGACGGCCGAGTCCGGTGAGGCTAGAGTCGCTACTCGGCTTAGACCCTCCTGATGGAGGAGTGCAGGAAAGGAGGAGCGAGGTTTAGCCTCCGAGGGACCAAAAAAGTGAAAAAGCGGGGGATCCCATGGTGGTGGTTCCGCGTATCCCGGAAAAGGGGAGTCAGGATCCTGACAGAGACTCTCTGCAGCTCCCAACCCATGAACAATGGCAGCTGTATTACCCGCCCAGTCACGCTGAGGGGCCTGTGCAGGTGGGCGACACATGAGCCTTTTTAAGAGTGCCGAGACAGGCAGGTGGGGCCAGCACTGCACCAGCTGTAGAGAGATGAGCACCACTCGTAGCGCAATACGACGTGCCAGAGATGGCAAACCACCCTCTATTTGCAGATTAACCACCCAGGTCCAACGTGGAGCACCCAGCATGACACGGAGGGCATCGTTCTGGATGACCTCCAGAGATCGAGACACTGGTGGAGTGAGGCCAGTCAGACAGATGGCGCTGTAGTCCACCAGAGATCGGATGGCGTGAATATAAAAAGTCCGGAGGACAGAAAATGATGCCCCCAGACTCCGCCTGGAGAGATATCTTAGAGCAGCCATTCTGGTGGAAGCACGTTCCCTCAGATACCGAACGTGACACGCAAAAGTGAGACCCCCATCTAGCCAGACCCCCAGATACTGGTGGATGGTGACCAGGGAGAGCTGATGACCTCCAAGCAGCAGTGGAAAGTCGGGGGGGCGGAGGCCAAAAGGCAGACACTTCGTCTTGGCAAAATTGATCTTTAGGCCTAGCTCGGTGCACTTAGCATGCAGCCGAGAAAGGGCCAAGTCCGCCTGTGTGAAACAGTCTTTCCTTGTAAAGACGAGTGCCAGATCGTCAGCATAGCAGAGAAGAGTTATTCCAGGCCCATATTCCACAGTTAGGAGCTCACGTCATTGTTCTTTACAATAGAAGGTAACCTGACTGCCTGCAAAGATAATGAAGGTTTATTCACAACCCTAAGCATTACCTACTCTGGGAAGAATGGAGGTTATTTACGGTCTTTGAAATTATGTTTGAAAGCAGCTCTTCACAGTGGGAATGTTTAATCGTCTATTACAATAGCTTCTGTTGTCATCATGAACAAAACTTATGAGGATATAAATCAATTATTACAACTCAAAATATACGACAAATTAATACAAGTGACTCATCTGGGCAGATATAAAAGTCACTGTTCATTCTCTTGAGCTACAGTTTATGCAAAGCCCCCCCCCCCCTTTTTTTTTCTGTTGCAAATGGGATAGCAGGGACAAGGCATTTCATAACATAATGAGCATTTTGCATTTTCGGCAATCACTAGGGCCAGGGAAGAAGAATATACTGTGCAGCATTCTCTGCAGGCAGAGCCTACAAAGATATTTTAAAACTACATTTTCACCTCATGAAGAAATTTGTCACTCATTGCTGTAGAGCAGACATAAACTACCTTCCGTAGCCTAATTTCGGCAGAAATTCCCATAATTTAGTGGTACAGAGATAAAGGGAGGCGTTTTTACTTGGCCAAATATTGGCTCACTGCTGCATGATGAGGTATCTGATCATATCATCTCTGACGATGTTAGGGAGCATGATGTATAGTTTGACACGCATGAACCTTGGACAGTGTATGTGTAAGGTGGAGGTCTAGCTACAATTTCCGACGTTCAAACATCAGTTCCTTGGTCATTTCAACTAATGTTTGACACCTTTGTTCCATCATGTCAGTGCCACCAACAAATATGCAGTTATTTCAAGGTTATCAAGTGCACCGAATGCTAAGCCCCTGCTACACACTGATACTGTACCAGCCTGCCAGGTTCATATGCTGCTAACTGTACCTCTCGACATGTGGCAACGGACTTGTTAGGTAGCAAAAAAAAAAAAGAAAAAAAAAATCTAGAATCTTTTGAAAGAATTGCTGTTCTCATGTAAAAATTGGGATGCAATATTTCCTTCAAGGTATATTTCTTAAGTTACTATTAGGCTTTCCTGAAAACTACAGGGACGTTAGGAACGAACTCGGGTTAAGTTTTCACTGGGAAACTGGTGCAGTGGAAATAATATAAAACAAGATGTAGCCCACATTGCTAACAGATTATTGCTGGAATGTGATGTGAGATTCTCCAGAACCGGTATATAAACGAAAGGAGGAGCCGCCGATTGCTTTAGAGAGATATGAAACTGTCATCGAACAGATATCGGGTAAGCAGCAAAACCTCGAAAACTGTAGTCAAACATTTTTACTGTTTTTTTCTCTGTTCAGCACCTCAGATTAGATATGATTCGACTCGTTTTGCTAACAAAACAGGCCAAAGTGCAAAAGTTGTTGTTCACTGTTTTGAAGAAGACTGACACACAAACGTTTTCTGTTTATGCAATTTTCGTGCTGCCAAACGAATGATGTTATTAGGTGTTATTATAACCTGGACTGTTATAATAATCTTATAATTTTTCAGAGAAGGATAATCTAACACCCTAACTTCATTGCAGTGTCAAAAACACAAACCAAGATAAGGCAAGAAATCAAAGTTGCCTTTAGATGATGGCAACTGCCTATGGATATGGTTTTTCTAATAAATAAATAAATAAATAAATAAATAACTACCGTGACTCATCTGTAGGCTACTAAATTTGATGCTTTATAAAGTTAGTCACTGTGAGTAGATACCCTGATTATATTCAACCGTTTCATCTGAGTTCGCAACTAGGGTTTGTGTTAGTAAAATTTGTTACTGCACGTCTCGATTCAGGATACGGCCAAGTGGACCTTGTTGAGGCTGACTCAAGGAAGTCTTGGGGCTGGACCCGGCCAAATTTCCAAGTATGATCTAAGCCTTGATCTTGCATTCGGGTCAAAATGCCATATTATTGGAGCTGCGAGCGTGAAGGTATTGTAAATCCCTGTTTTTATCATTTCTGAAGCACTTCATGAAAATATGTCCAACCTTTTTGTATCGCTGCCAATTGCATTCTGTAATGTAAGATAAAGTGATCGCCTTTAACACTTGCAGCAATTCCATAAATTTCCACAAAAATTAGAAGCATGGTTACACCTCAAAGCAATCAGTTTCATAATACGGCCGAAAAGTTCAGAGAGTATCAATGAATGGTAAAGGAGAAGTTTAGAGCATTTTTTTTTAATCGCATCCGATTTGAATGAAATCTTGGACGTTGCACCCTGTAACAGAATATTGTGCAAGCTGCTGAGAGGCAGTGCAGACAGATTTTTTTTACTTTTGCTGATTTATCCTAGTATCGGAGAGCAGCTTCGAAATTTTGCTTGTACTTCAAAAATTGGTACTCATCAGTCTTTACACTCGATTACTTCATTCTCACTGCCTGGGCTGTAACCTGTTCCCACTGTCAACCCAGTGACTGCAAAATATTCACTTTTCTTATGATTTTGGCCAACTTCAAGCGATTTTACTGTGAAACAAAGAACGCAAGCACAACAATAATGTGAAATGATTACACAATTAACGTGTTGACAGAAAAAATAAATCTCGTACCGTATCCAAGCCTACTGTAGACGATTACATTCAACTCACAAATATATATATATATATATATATAGAGAGAGAGAGAGAGAGAGAGAGAGAGAGAGTCCTCCTACATCTCCATATGTCATTAATTCGGCGCAAACACCCACCGTCCATATGAGACAACCATGCTAGGGCAGTCTCATACAGGACTGGTGTACTGGTATTAGCGGGGGTGTTCTCACGACATGTCGGCGGGTCTGCTGGCGGATCAGTAAAGTCGACTTTTTATGAAATTCAAATCCATAAACTGCTCCCTGTCCCAGCGGGGATTTGAACCGGGCTCCGTTAGGACTGCAAGCCACCTCTCTACCGATTGAGCCACCGCCTCACCTTGTAGGTATGAAACTGAATTGAAAATACAATGACACCAGAATACACTGTTTTGTTTTTAAGAAGTTTTAATAAACGGAATATGGCAGTGCCAGTGTTTCATGTTTTGTGACACTGTGACACACAGCAGTAGCTCACTGTCTGATGTATATGTGTAGACTAGGTAAACAAAAAAAAAAATTGTAATTAAAATTAAAAAAATGAGGAATAGGGATGGCTGAAAAAAGTAAACAAGGAAGGATCGCTGGAGAGTATGCAAAACCACCAAGGATTCAAGTAATGATGACAATGTAAACCTGCAAATCCCTGTTTTGACTCTTTACAGACTGTTAATACCAGAGTCAAAAGGTTTTGCATGCTCTCCAGCGATCCTTGTTTGTTTACTTTTTTCAGGGATCCCTATTCTCCATTTTTAAATTCTATCTATCTATCTATAGCCCGACGCCCTAATCCCGCAAAGGGTGGCCGCAGACAAAATGCCTCCAAGTCGCTATGTCACCCACCATTTGACTACCATCTCCCCAACTTCCCCCCCCCCTCCCTCATATACATCTCAACTCCATCTCTCCACCTCATCCTCGGTCTACCCCTCCCTCTCCCTCCCTCCACCTCACCTACATACACCCTCTTGGTCAGTCTTTCATTCTCCATTCTTTCCACATGTCCAAACCACCTCAGTGTATTTCTCCTAATCTTCTCAACCACATCCCCATCCACCCCACAACGTTCCTTCACTTCTTCATTCGTCAACCCGTCCCTCCATGTCACTCCGCATGCTCCTCTCAAGTAACTCATTTCCATTGCTCTCACTCTTGACTTGTTCCCCTCTTGCAAGGTCCACGCCTCGCTTCCATACGTTAGGGTAGGGATCACAATACTATCATGCAGTGATTTCTTAATTTCCATATTCACCTCCCTATTTCTCATCACTGCTTTCAGTGAACCAACATCCTTCCTTCCCTGCTGTACCCTTTCACGCACTTCATCCCCCAAAGTTCCATCCATACTCATCACACTACCCAAGTACTTTGAATGCACTCACACTCTCCATATCCTCACCATCCAACCTCACTGTACATTCTGTGACTTCATTCCTATCAAACACCATAACTTTACTTTTGTTTACATTAACTTTCAGCTTCCTCCTCCTACACACTGTCCCAAATTCATTCACCAAACCTTGCAACTCCCATTCATCTTCACTCAACAATACTGTATCATCAGCAAACAGCAACACCGGAATCTTCCAAATCTCACCCTCATTCATTAGAGCCACCCCCACATCCACTGCCCTACCCTGCACCTCCTTTACAACCCCATCCATATATATATTAAACAGCCATGGAGACATCACACAACCCTGTTTCAGTCCCACATTGAGATTAAAGAACTCGCTCAGCTCACCATCCACTCGCACCGTAGCCCTAGCTCCTTCGTACATACTCTTCACAGCATTCAACAATTTCTCATCCACTCCATATATTCTTAATACCTTCCACATACCTTGCCTACCTATTCTGTCGTAAGCTTTCTCCAAGTCCATGAAGGCAGCATATACTTTCTTTCCCTTCTCTAGATACTTCTCCACTAAACATCTTAGAGCAAATATCTGATCTACACACCCTTTTCCCTTCCTAAATCCCCCTTGTTCTTCTCCAACTAGCTCCTCTGTCATATGCCTAACCCTATCAATGAGTATTCTACCATATATTTTACCAGTCACACTAAGAAGGCAAATACCCCCATGGTTACCACATACTTCTCTCTCCCCTTTTCCTTTATATAAAGGAACAATTATACCTGATTTCCAGTCCTCTGGAACCCTTCCCTCTTCCCAAGCCAATCTACACAACTTCCATAGCCACTCCACAACAATCTCACCCCCATACCTCAGCATTTCATTACACACTCCATCAATTCCTGGGGCCTTCCACACCTTGATCTTCTTCATTTCTAAATTACTAATTCTTTATTTACCTAGTTTGCTTACATTTTTATAGTCCATTTATGAATTGAACCATAACAATTCTTGCGTTTCAATTATCATTAAAGCATTTATGACACTAAGCACTTGGCATTTTGTAATAATTGTTATTGCTGTGGTATTGTGGCTTTGCACACACTGATTGTTGATTGTTATAATTCTGGTCTTCATTTTGTTTACTATTGTTCTGAGGCCTCTTACAGTGGACATTGCATCAGAATTTCTATATTTTGCAAACTGATTAAACAGAGATAATTTTTATTTGAGTAAAATCTTAAACGCTATATATTCAAATTGATTACAAGACAGACTCAAAATCTGCTGTTGTGTGCGTTGCACGACTGTTTTGCATAATAGTGGGTATTTTTTTTATTTTTTGTGTAAAACTGAAAATACAACATTACTACATTATGACTGATGTAGGGGGCACTTCATGAGCCTCCCCCATGGCCACTTCGTCCCCGTCCTCTGCCTCTTCCTCGTCCCCCTTCTCCATCTCTTCCTCTCCCCCTTCCTCTGCGCCCCCCTGCAGTTGACTCGAGAGATGGTTAATGTCACGATGAATTCCATTAACTTTGGAAAACTGATCCAAGTTTGGCGTTATTTCGCTTTTTAAGAAATGGTTACTATATCACAACGTGGTCACTCCAATTAGATCACAAAGCACAAACCTGAGCTTTTCAGTTGTTTCATGTGACGTCTACACACAAACCTGCTGCGACTTCATGGATGAACTAAAAAAAAAAAAAAAAAACTAAATAAAACCTTGAGTTAAAAAGTAATGTACTTCTGTAAAATCGCACCGGTGCGTGTTAATTACGCGAAGACCCTTTTCCAAAATGGTGCTTCATTGCTAGAGTTTTCCACTTAATAATAACGTAGTACAATATAAAATTTAATATAGGCACGCTGCTAGTGATGCACTACTGATACTTGACGACAACTCCGTACTTGAATGGCTTCTCACGTGCTTGCAATGGCGTATAGGAATATATGTATTCGGAAGGTGGATGATCATCTTTCGATTAGGTGTTTTAAAATAGGTCTGTCACGAATCAAATTCGCGACATTCCCCTTTTGTGAGAAGCCACGAACTATTAGTGGAAAACTCACTATGTATCGCTCAGTTAACCGTTTCTCTCTCCATTTCGGGGTATACTTTTCAAAACATTCGTCACCGTTTTCAAAAGTGACCGATTTAATGCACGTCACTAAGTGCTGTACTGAGCGATACTATTGTTCCTTTATTGTTCGCCCCTGCTCACTCGACTGTTAGAATAATGCGGCCTACTGCTCCCCTTTTGTTCCCATGACTTACGCAGTCGAGTGTTTGCGTTGACGGAGAGAGGTCCTGTGCTCCAGAAGTGTGAGAGGAGAGGTCAGCTAGCACCCAAGCTCCACAAGATCACAGTCTCCAGTACTCCCACCTTGGTGATACAAAGCATTCATCGACTATAGTATTTCCTTCTTGTATTCCCCTAGTCTTAAGAGTTTAATTAAGGTGTTTTTCCTAGGCGTCAGTATTTAGCTATTGCGTGAGTGAGTGAGTGCGTCTCATCAATTTGATTTGAAATGTAACTTTAAATTTATTTTTTGTAATCAATAAATTTAACAGTTCTTTTTCTTGAGCTTAATGTAAAGTAAAATCTTGTTTCATTTCTCCAAATTAAGCTTATTTTCCACATAGCTCCTAGCTTGCATAGACGTTTTACTATTCATAACTGGTACTTAGACCAGTCTTGTTGTATTAACTTAAAATCCGTTGTGCCAGGAGTTAAGCATCAGTAGGGACCTGATATTATTATTAGTGTTAGTTATTTATTGTCAGGGGTGAAGTAACTTTCTCCAGAGGCTAACAGTACTAATTCAGCATTTGTGAGTAATTAGTCTCTGCTGTGTACTGTTGAGAAAGTTTATAAATTCTCGTTCTCAGAGAATCGTACACAAGCCAGCGTAAAGTAATCATTGCTTGATGTAGCAAGACAATCATTGTCCCTGCTCTTTAATATTATTGCATATTAATATCAATTAAATAATACATAGCATTTATATTTTAAAAACACCGTGATATTTTAAAAACCCCGTGACAATTGGCGACCTCATTCCAGGATATTAATCCTAGCTATAAAGCTATTCACGAGATAGTGCTCACTCGTTCATATTTAGGAATTTATCATTAAAGTTTATAGGCACAAGTTTACTGGTGGTTACCGTTGTTTTAGCAAGTGAATTTTGCTTTATCAATCCATAGAGTACTTAACTCTAGTTTATTCTTGGTAACGCCAGACGATTTTATTCGCTCCTGGGTAGTCGCTACCCATTGTGTCTATTATTGAGTCTTCCCAGTCATTAACATTTTTGATTTATTCTTTGCCAGTTAACTAGATAAGACTGGTCACCACTAGCTTGTGTCTGTATTCTTTACTTGTGTTTATTAGTATTCGTCGCTAAGCAGTCAGTACTCAATTTCGGTTTGCTTAATAAATTAGCGCCATGGCTACTACCATATTTTTACAGGAAGCCAAAGATATGGGTCTTACAGACCCAACCGAAATTAAAGAGTATATACTCTCACGGCATAATCAGGAGCAGCAGCGCGAGAATGATGCCCGTGAAGAGCGTAAGATTCAGCGCGAATACGAGCGAGAACAGCGCGAATACGAACGTGAGGAACGAGAGAGAGAACGAGAACACGAACGTGCCGAGCGAGAAGCACGCGAAAAACATGAACTTGAAGTGCTGAAGCTCAAGCGAGATTCCTTGGCTTCAGACACGTCTGGTGCAGTTGGTCCAAGCTCCATGAGCGTTCCCCCTGCACATGTCCTGGCGACCCCACGCATCAAGCTTCCTTCATACAAGGAAAGCGAGCGAATCGAGCCGTACATAGCTCGTTTTGAGGACATGGCAGACATGTATCAACTGGATGAGGCAGCTAAGCGGCTTCAGTTTCTTAGCCTGTTTGAGGGCCCTGCCCTCGATATTCTCCACAGAATTCGTGGAGACAATCTCACATATGAGATGATGAAAGCTGCACTCATTAAGGCGTATGGTCTCACAGTAGACGACGCCAAAGTTCAGTTCATGCGAGCTCGTCTCCAAGACAAGGAGACAGCTGTTCAGTTCCTCGATCGTCTCACTGCTTACTTAAATGAGTGGATGGAGAAAGATGAAACTCCTTCCACGCATGAGGGGATAATTGACCTTATGCTGCGTACGCAGCTAGAGAGGTCGTGGCCTGCTGAGCTCATAGCACAGCTTAAGATCTGCCAGGTGAAAGATGCCAGCCAAATGGCAGAGAAGGCTGACGCATTCTTTACTGCATACGGGTATCAAACTCGTAAGCAAAACACCTGGAACAGAAAACCTGATAAATCTGGGAGATCGTCTCAGACTGAATCCCAGCACCAAGGCCGTTCTCAGAGTAATGGCCAAGGTCCAAGCAAACCGCAGAAGGACCAGGGGCAAAACACTCAGAAACCTGAGTGGAAGAGGTACAACAGGTACCCTAACCAGCAGCAGTATCAGCCACGCAACCAACCGTCGGGACAAACTTTTTCACCACCAGCTCAAAAGAGGCAGGAAGCGAATGCAGCCTTCATTCCTCAGCAGCAGCCTGGTGGTCACGTCCCTACCAGTGTGGGTACTTCCCCACAGTTCACTAGTCCCACAGTGACAGTGAACCCCCCTCCACAGATGGCCAATGTTCCATCTTCCCAATATAACCCTCAAGGCACAATGTTTGCTGCATCAATTCAGCAGCCTCATGAGTGGCTAGCTGCTTCCTCCACAGGCCCTCCCACAGGTGACAGTACCTTCCTTGTCCGGCCAGGGTTTGTGGGAGGCATTCCTGTGAAGGTCCTGAGAGATAATGGTTCCTCAGGTTGCTCTGTTAAGCAGAGTTTAGTTCGGCCTGAGCAGTATACAGGTCGACAGATCCATGCAAACCTTATTGATGGATCAGTGAGATTGTTCCCTGAGGCATGTATCCAGGTGGCATCTCCATTTTATACTGGTACGACACTTGCAGTTGTCATGCCAGAACCTTTATTTGAACTCATCATCGGCAACATTCAAGGAGTCAAGGATAGTTGCTCCGATGATGATGCTACTCAGACTTCAGCTGCTGCGGTAACACGAGCCATGGCTGAGGCTTCAGACTGTGTCACCCCAGTGATCATTGAATCGCCGCAAGATCTGATGTGTAGTCAACATGTTGTACAAGAACAACATTCTGACCCGACACTTGCTGCCGTGCGGAACAAACAAAAGGGTCGAGTGATTAAGTATTCATGGGGAAGTCGAGCCAAATTCCTTCATAAACAAGGACAGCTCTACCGTGAGTCACTAACACCCGAGGGCGAGGTTCGACTGCAGTTTGTCGTTCCCGCCAAGTACCGCCCAGCAGTGTTACAATGGGGTCATTGTTCAGCCTCAGGAGGTCACCTGGGCAAAAGGAAGACCCAGGGCCGTATCCGAGCTGACTTTTTCTGGCCAGGGATGGGACGAGACATAGATAGTTTTGTCCGTTCCTGCAGTGTGTGCCAAAGTATCACCACTAATCAGGGACATGCCCTTCCTGTGCCATTTGTAACCACACCCGTAATCTCTGAGTCAGTTGAGGGACAGGGTAGTAGTGAAGTGGGTGCAGACCTGACGTCTCGCCCATTGGCCCCACAGGACACATTATGTCCAGGGCCTATACCTATATATTATGTATCGTAAGTTAAGGGAGAAGTTGAAAGGCGACTCGAGGCTATGGAAGACCCGAGTTTGCACAAGGATTCTCAGCTCCCCGATACTAATATAAGTACTATAGGTTAAGGGGGAGTTCGAGAGAGAACTCCGCAGAGGCGACTCGAGGCTATGGAAGACCCGAGTTTGCACAAGGATTCTCAGCTCCCCAATACTAATATAAGTACTGTAGGTTAAGGGGGAAGTTCGAGAGAGAACTCCGCAGAGGCGACTTGAGGCTATGGAAGACCCAAGTTTGCACAAGGATTCTCAGCTCCCCGATACTAATATAAGTACTGTAGGTTAAGGGGGAAGTTCGAGAGAGAACTCCGTAGAGGCGACTTGAGGCTATGGAAGACCCAAGTTTGCACAAGGATTCTCAGCTCCCCGATACTAATATAAGTACTGTAGGTTAAGGGGGAAGTTCGAGAGAGAACTCCGCAGAGGCGACTTGAGGCTATGGAAGACCCAGCTTTGCACAAGGATTCTCAGCTCCCCGATACTAATATAAGTACTGTAGGTTAAGGGGGAAGTGAGAATTCCGCAGAGGCGACTGGAGGCTATGGAAACCCGAGTTTGCACAAGGATTCTCAGCTCCCTGATACTAATATAAGTACTGTAGGTTAAGGGGGAAGTGAGAATTCCGCAGAGGCGACTTGAGGCTATGGAAGACCCGAGTTTGCACAAGGATTCTCAGCTCCCCAATACTAATATAAGTACTGTAGGTTAAGGGGGAAGTTCGAGAGAGAACTCCGCAGAGGCGACTTGAGGCTATGGAAGACCCGAGTTTGCACAAGGATTCTCAGCTTCCCGATATTAATATAAGAACTGTAGGTTAAGGCACAGGTTGAGGACCCGTGTGCAGTTCGAGGCTATGGAAGACCCGAGTTTGCACAAGGATTCTCAACTTGCCGACACTAATCGTGTGCTAAAATTAATGGCGACCTCGAGTGTACTTTTCGTAGCATGTACTGATTGCTAGGCAGAGAGAGTAATTGTAACGTAATAAGAATTTTGTCTCATTGACACTTTTGATGCTCCACCTTAATTGGTTTTGCAGGTTCAGCAATGGGTGTAGCAATTTTGCTGTGCGGACCAGCTGATCGTCTGCCGCACGCTGCCGCCTCTTCTCCTCTGCCTTCGTCGTCGCCATATTATTTACTGTGTCATTTTACACGTAGGTACAGTTACACTACAACTGTCACACTTACACCGTGTATTACATACACCACGCTACATAACAATTAGTTGTCAGTGTAAATGTAGCGAATTTTCGCTCAGTTTGACCTGAGTACAGGATTTTCACCGTCGTCACGGAGTTTTTCCCTCAAGCTTGCTTCTATTAACGTAAATACGAGGTTTTTTCGCTCACTGGCGACTGTGACTTTCTCCTGTAGCAGGATAGCACACACACCACAGTGTGACTGAGTTAGGATGTGTACATATATATATATCCACAAATTTTTTCCCATAAGGAAAAAATTTAATTTTGTAGGGGCGTAATGTCACGAATCAAATTCGCGACATTCCCCTTTTGTGAGAAGCCACGAACTATTAGTGGAAAACTCACTGTGTATCGCTCAGTTAACCGTTTCTCTCTCCATTTCGGGGTATACTTTTCAAAACATTCGTCACCGTTTTCAAAAGTGACCGATTTAATGCACGTCACTAAGTGCTGTACCGAGCGATACTATTGTTTCTTTATTGTTCGCCCCTGCTCACTCGACCGTTAGAATAATCCGGCCTACTGCTCCCCTTTTGTTCCCACGACTTACGCAGTCGAGTGTTTGCTTTGACGGAGAGAGGTCCTGTGCTCCAGAAGTGTGAGAGGAGAGGTCAGCTAGCACCCAAGCTCCACAAGATCACAGTCTCCAGTACTCCCACCTTGGTGATACAAAGCATTCATCGACTATAGTATTTCCTTCTTGTATTCCCCTAGTCTTAAGAGTTTAATTAAGGTGTTTTTCCTAGGCGTAAGTATTTAGCTATTGCGTGAGTGAGTGAGTGCGTCTCATCGATTTGATTTGAAATGTAACGTTAAATTTATTTTTTGTAATCAATAAATTTAACAGTTCTTTTTCTTGAGCTTAATGTAAAGTAAAATCTAGTTTCATTTCTCCATTTTAAGCTTATTTTCCACATAGCTCCTAGCTTGCATAGACGTTTTACTATTCATAACTGGTACTTAGACCAGTCTTGTTGTATTAACTTAAAGTCCGTTGTGCCAGGAGTTAAGCATCAGCAAGGACCTGATATTATTATTAGTGTTGGTTATTTATTGTCAGGGGTGAAGTAACTTTCTCCAGAGGCTAACAGTACTAATTCAGCATTTGTGAGTGATTAGTCTCTGCTGTGTACTGTTGAGAAAGTTTATAAATTCTCGTTCTCAGAGAATCGTGCACAAGCCAGCGTAAAGTAATCATTGCTTGATGTTGCAAGACAATCATTGTCCCTGCTCTTTAATATTATTGCATATTAATATCAATTAAATAATATTTAAGCATTTATTTTAAAAACACCTTGATATTTTAAAAACCCCGTGACAAGGTCATGGACACGCGCAGCGACCCATTAAGTACGACTGGCTAGTTTTTATCCCGAAATTCCGAACAGATTTTTTTGTAGACCTGTGAATCAACAATATCATTAATTATATGAACAAACTGGCAAAACTCGAATGTACCAAACTTCCTTATAACACTTCTTTTCCACATTGCCAATGCTTGGCTGACCTAAACTATTGAAATGGAACCCTCTGGATGTTGTTTCAAGAATAAGTATACTTTCTGAGATTGTTTTCATGTGACTGTTCCATCAGAGTTTTCAGCTAATTCCTAGGTGATCCCTATTATGAACCACTACCGTGGTTCATTATAAACGGGCATCTAAACAAAAGGAGCCTCGGGTTCCAAGCACTCCTATTCAGCACCTGTCCTTCACTAACACAAGTCCTTCCCCCCCCCCCAAAAAAAAAAGCAAGAATGCAAAAATAGAAGTTTCAGAATGAAGGGGTTAAGAGACTAACACCGCAACTGTAATTGCACCTCATTTACAGCCATACACCATTATTTTAATTCTTTTTACCATGTATGTAAATTTGATTTACTGTCTAATACCACACATGTAATTGTGCCCGATTTAATTAGAACATTACGTCTTTAGTGCCATGTGGTATGATTTAATGTCTAATACCACGTCTGTAACTGAGCCTGATTTAATGTCCATAACTTCCACTCCTGCTAGCTCTGGCCAAACAGACCCCGAGGGTGGCTATTATCCCTAGGGTGCCGCTGCCTGGCCGTGAGCCGAGTTTGGGGTAATTAACCATAACTCAGACGCTGCACTATAGCGCTACTGGAAGCGCCTGTTCCACCCACCCACCTGCCCTGACTTACCTGGTTACCAAACCAGCTCAGCATGTAAGAGGATTCTGTGATGATTGTACTCACTAAAACCAACCCCTCCCCTTAACAACAGAAATCAGGTTCAGAGACTAGTACAATGATTATAGTTAGTGCTATTCATTAACAATAAATCAGTTTTCCACTGATTCCAGTGGCAAGATCTTGTGAGAACAGTGGCAATAATGCAGTATTACCTGTTTCATTTGCCGTAAACATATCTTTCAAAAGCCTTGCATTTAGTTTTCTTAATAAGTCACACCTGTTCGTTATATTTTTCTTCCAGTTAGGTGAGCACAAAATGGCAGTCGCAGTAATTATGGATATATGTTGTTGGAAGTTCGCAGATCATAAACTTATTGCCATTGACACTTGTATAACGACCTTTGATTTGCTATTGGATGCGTCTGAGATAATCAGCACCATCATGAAAATAGAAGACGTAAATCACCACGTTCTCGAAAGGGTCATTAAGAGTTGCACCAAATTTGTTTCTCACATTTCGACATACACTATTCATACAGGAAATAACCTCCTTACATTTAATTTCATTGTTGCTATATCCTACAAAAACTTGGTAAGACTTGACGAACGTTTAGAACTGCAGCTTTTAGATATAGCCTTAATTAATCATTTCACAAATAGAGCACAAATGTCCGGGAGTAGGAAGAATAAACTTAGATAGACGTCCTTGGGTTGAAGGAGTTCAGGTAACCAAAACTGTAGTGATAAAACAAAAAGTAATTCTAGCCCCATAGTAACCACTGAGAGGTGTTGGGCCTGAGACTTGGCTATGGTAATTTGTTACATTTAAGGATACATGAGCAGCCTACTTCCCATCATGGCTTTACATAATCAAAAAGCTTCCGGTCACCTCATAGGGATCAAACCCAAACAAACTGGGACAGCCTTCACAACGACAGGGATATTATTAACCACCGGAGGCCAAGAAAAACACTGTTTTGACATGACCACTACACAATCCTGACCGCTAGGGAGACAAACTCCAAAGTAGTAATAAACAGCCAGTCTCATATTATTCCCTACGAGATTGAAGGGTAGTGTGATGAGTAAGGATGGAAGTTTAGAGGGTGAAGTGCTTGAAAGGGTACAACAAGGAAGAAAGGTTGCTGGTTCCTTGAAAGCAGTGATAAGAAACTGGGAAGTGTCCATGGACGTGAAAAGTTACTATATGAGAGTATGTGATACCAACTCTAACGTATGGAAGTGAAGCTTGGACCATGTTGGAGGGACAGAAGACAAGAGTGAGAGCAGTGGAAACTAGAATGGCACTCAGTAGGGCGCATACCTCCGCCAGGGCCCAACATGCAGTTTCTTTTAATTCAGTCAAGTCTAATCCAGTATGGAAAATGACTACCCCTCTATAAAAGCTTATTTACTGTAAATCCGCTAGATCCGGAATTTTATATGGATCCGCGCCAAACTGTACACATTCGTAGATACAAACATCTTAAATTTGCCCTATTTTTTTTCATCGAGATCCATGCAATATTCACTGAAAATTTTACGAAAATGTCGAAAAACGCCCTTTTTCGCAACGTTAAAGAAAGTGAAAAAAAAAAAAAAAATCCTTGATCTGCACCTTTATACAGATCCGCACCAAAAATAATGGAGTTCATTCTGGGCCAAGGCCCATTATTCTACCAAGTTTTTTGGAAATACGTCCAGTAGTTTTTGTGTAATATTGCTCACAAACCAACCAACATGCAAACAAACAAACGGACAGGGGTAAAAACATAACCTCCTTGGCGGAAGTAATGAGTCATTTGAGAGGAGCATGTGGAGTCACATGGAGAGACAGACTGACAAATGAGGAAGAGAGGGAGCGTTGTGGTGTGGATGTGGATGTAATAGGAAGCGTTAGGAGAAACACACTGAGGTGATTTGGCCATGTGGAGAGGATGGAAGGTGAGAGACTGACGAGGAGAATGTATGTGAGTGAGGTGGAGGGGGGGAAAGGGAGGGGGAGGCCAAGGATGAGATGGAGGGATAGAGTGGAGAGGTATATAAAAGAGGGAGGTGTGAGCAGGGAGCAGGGGAGTGAAATGGCGGGGGACAGGGCGATATGGAGGCGATTTGTTTGTGGCCACCCGTTACGGGATAAAGGAATCTGGCAATAGATTGACTGAAGGACCCGTGGCTAGGCTACCGTGGTCCAGTACATTTAGGCGTAGATGACCATGTTACTTCACTTCACGGTATTATATGATCGAAAAACCTGCAGTCACCTACTGGAGACAAAAGCTCTAGAAAGCCGTCACTTCGACTGCGGCGTTCTAACCACTATACCATCAGCAGCATATTGTATTAAGAGGTAAACGGGATATAATTATATATTTGCATTAATCTCACTACGATTATGTCTTTTTTTTTCATTCACAGTAATTTTTATAGTGTATATCTATTTATTTATTCATTTATTTTTATACTTATTTAAGTATTTATTTGTTTATATATTCATTTTACGTAGCATCATAACTCTACATCTCCAATTCTTTCGCATAAAAATATAGACATATACTTTTTAAATGAACCTTACTACACCGTTGTACCTTTAATATTGTTCATACACATGCGTAAAGAAAAGACACCCCGAACATGCAAATTCCCCATCCCTCCACCGACATAAGTCAGGATCGGTGCATATTTTCCACCTGGTAGCGATTGGAAAGGAATGAATCTAGAGGCAATAATACTAAGGATCAGTGAAACAGCCATAGCTACAGAATTCTGCAAGGACAAAAAAAAAAAAAAAAAAAAAAAGATTTTCAAAGCCTGCGTAAGGAGATGATTAAGAAATTAGGCTTTGGCAGTGGAAGAGTAAATGTACAGAAGAAGTATTAACTCAGGCTCCCAAAACTCAGTCTCAGTAGAATCAAATCGTCTGGCATTAACTGGAATTAAATACTAAAGACTTGACCATGCAAGAGTTAACCCCTAAAGCCCGCAGCATGGTGCACGGTAGAGGTGGTGTACTCACGTGAAGGAGGGTGGAGCCATGCTGACGTCAGTTTGTGGCCACAACCTGCTTGTCTGTTTTGAAATGCTTACCAGAGAATGGTGTGATGCTGCTTTGTAGTCCATTTCTTCTACGTTTAGAGTGGTTACGAAGCTTCCAAACAATGAAGATGGGTAGTAAATTATTTTTAATCTCATATGTACTGTTGAATTTATGACTGCTCTACCTACGCTTATGTATGAAACATATAAGAGTATAAAACCAAAGAAGATGTCGAGATAGTTTATTCCAGCACATAGACACCTACCTAATGTAGTATATACGGTACATAAGAGCATTAAGAGAAAGGGATAACTTGAGTAGGATATGCGTAGTCTACTGTTGAAATAAAAGAAGGATTTACACAGTAGACGTCATCATTAGTAACATGCATGTCTTTCCTCTGTCTCTCCCTCTCTCAGTTTGTTTCGCTCTGCCTCCATCTGTCTCCTCCTTCTTCTGTTTTTCCTCCCTCTATCACTTCTCTCTCTTTCCACCTCCTGCCCTCTTCGTCATATTTAATCTCAGTCTTCTTTCTAACTCCCTCGATCCCCTTCCTCTGCCTCTCCCTCACTAACTCCTTTCTCCGTATCTTCTTGACCTCTAACCGTTCATCCCTCATTCTCCTGTCTCCATCTCTTCCTCCTCCTATTTCATCTTTCGCTCCCTCACCCTGCTTTCTCCATTCCCTCTCTCTGTCACTTCCTCCCTCTGATGCTTTCTCACTCCATAACCGTCTTCACAGTATCTCTCCCTTATTTTGTCTCCATCATCTAACTCTTCGTAAGCTTTAACATATTTCGATTGTATTTTCTTGATGATTCCACTTTCCTGTTTAAGACACATTCTAAAATACATGCGACAACGAACAAAGAAAGTTATCACCTCAAGTATATGCCTGGATATATCTGATGAAAGCACTTTGTCTATATTTTTTCCCGACTTTAATCGTCGCTCTCCATGAAAACACTTGAATCGTTTTGTGTGCCCCTTCCTGCTGCAGGCGTACATATAAATACAGGAAATACCAAGTATTCATCAACCGTCACAAAATATATTCTTCCCACACACCTTCACAGCATATAACTACTACCACCCATCATCACAATATATAACTACTATTAATCATCACAATCTATAACGAATACACCATAATAACATACAACTAGAGCACACACCATCAAAATATGTAACTCATACCATACACCTCCACGACTTGCCCATCCTTCTTTAATGCAGTATACGCAACTCACTTCACACAATAACAACTAGTCTCACTCAAAAAAAAAAAAAAAAAAATAGCAACGGCCAACCAGTCATGTCAACAAACAACTCTTCTCACATACCACCACAGTATATCTTTCTGACTACATACCATCATACCATGTAACTTGAATACACATACCACTGTAACATAACTACTACATGCCACCACAACATATCTACCACACACAACCACAACATCCATCTATGTATCTTTGTAACTACATAATTTAACTACATAATTTCCATTATTTTCATGAAATAAAGCATAATTAGTTCATAACTTATGAAAAAAACGGAAAATGAAGGACTTACTCTGTGATACAGCGAGGGTTCGGGGGGCCGGCGGCAATTGCAGCAGTAGCAGCCAAGCAGCAGCAGCAGCAGCAGCAGCAGCAACAGCAGTCTAGATGCACAGCAGCCCAGATGCACAGCAGCCCAGCAACAGGAGCCCAGCAACAGCAGCCGCATCACAGCAGCCGCAGCCCAGCAGCAGCAGCCATCCCCATCCCTCAACCTCATACCTATTTCCCCTATTTCTCTGACTGGCTTCACCTGCCCGTGTCCATACTAAAGTTTTTAAATGGACGAATCTAAAACAACAACATGTGATACGGGCGCAAGCAGAATCAGAAATGCATCATATTTAATCTTTTTTTTCTTCAGCGATATTGGCAGCTGAAAGAATTCATGTTTAAGACTAACTGCAAAGACAATTGATTCAAAATGTTATATTCCATATCCATGCATTATCAGCGCTCATGTCTTTCCTTCCACACAAATGAACCTATTGCTGCCGGAGGTCCACATGCCTGGGGAAGCAATACAGGAAAATTTTGTCTTTTTGAGCGTGTGATGAGTACACAAAGACAGCACAATTGTTAGGCCTATTTCAGGTAAAATAGAGAATTAATGTTATAAAATTGGGTTGACTAAGCCTGACTGAATGCCAACCTTGACTGAGGTCGGTCCGAGAGGAGACCTTCTTTCTATAGGGTCTTAAGGTCCGAGGACCCAAGATTTGGGACCTGCTGATGTCATGCGCGCGGTTGTACCCATTTTCACCCACAATTGTACACCACCTCTTCTTTACACAATGGCCCGCAGTTAAATCTGGCACGCCGCTCGCTATACGCGGGGATATTGCAAATAATTGCATGTTTTCAAACTGCCATATCTCAGTAAGTACACTATATAGAACATTCAGTAAAGGACTACGATACTCATCAATCGTTCGACTGTCCTCTACAGATTTTTCTATGTGGATGCGTTGTGGAGTGAGAAAGTGAAGAAGAGAGGTAGTGTTTGGGGTCGTGGCTAGCGCAGCCTAAGCAGGACGAGATTGACCTGTTCTCACTCGCTCCCCCTTTTGCACCGCAACACCTTGCCATTCCTCTTCACCTCTCCCTGCCACAGCCACTTGAATGATTCATCATTCTCTGTACATACAACTCGCTCTTTCCATTCGTTCAATTTTTCTGGCTGTTTCAGAACGGCATTGCTCTGCAGAGTGTGGGAGGATAAATGCCAGATGTCTTAGAACAAAACAAGCGACTCATCGACATCTTTCTGGAACAGCCGGGAAAATCTTGTTGAGTCTTTGAGCATGGTGGGAACCAGGCGAATTTTCCACAACCTGCCTCAGGGAGCACGTCCCAAGATGGGGCAGAAGTGCAGGAACCATAGAATATCCAGGTATTGTTCAGTCTACAACAAAAGTCCTCGGACTTAGGAAATTTGTCATTCAAGAGATAGCGCCTAAATCGTTGCTTAGAAAGAGGCGGAGTTAGCAAGTGGGAGGAGCGTTAGTGTGGTGGGGAAGGGTGAGGGGGAGTTAGTGGGTGGAGAGTTAGGGCTCGTGCCCATTAGTTCAAACTTGTGTATCAACAAAGCTGTGAAGCTGAATATTGCTGAGGCGAATTTTGGTGCATAGAACTATTAAGTCAAATGCCGCAGTTGGATAATGAGGAAAAATAATTACTTTAAAACAAGTAACATCCAGATAAATGGTACTGTACTGAAGTTAAATTTCATGCAGTAGTAGCTTTCCCATGAAGAGAGAAATCGTGTGACGGAAGTCAGGATGATGTTATTACTGTTTTTGTATCTCAGAGCCTGTAATGATTAATTGTAGATAAGTATTTCTCTGCTGATGTTTCAGAGTATAATATGTCCCCCTATTAATCTTTCTTTACATTCATTTCAGCACTTGTGCCAATCAACAGTATTGTTCATATCAAACAAAATGTATGGATGTCGAGTCCATCGTTGCGAAAAGAGTTTTTAGCCTTTTGACTGGTATGCGCATCATCTCAGGTTTTCGCCCATCCTGTCCACTAACCCCACACACCCCGACCAACCAGCTAGCTCATCCATCCTGTCCACCCACCACACTCATCCGTCCACCAACTTACCCATCCAGACACCAAACTTGGGCCATCACAAGATGACTTGCAACGACACACACACACACACACACACACACACACACACACACACACACACACACACACACACACACACACACACACACACACACACAAACACACGGAGAGAGAGAGAGAGAGAGAGAGAGAGAGACGCTTTTATACGAGTAGTATACACTGCAGTCCTTCAAACCACATCACCATCTCAATGTTATCACCATCAAATCACTCACCACGAAGGAAATTCAAGAATTCGTGGAAGCTAATTTCAAACTTGTCTTTGTTTATATTAATCAGCACCGATAAAGAGTTGTACTTTACCATTCAAAACAAAACAGAAACTTTTCACCTATAATTTTGTTAAAAAACCCGAAAAGAGCTGCTTAGTGCAAGCAAATTTAACGATTAAACTCACCCAAAATTATTATTTGCCTGTCATATTCTTTCAGCTCAAGAAATAATCGAAATACTTCAAATCTGTTTGAATCATTGTCTTTCACGTGAGTTCCCATTCCCATAGCTATTACAAACATACTCATATACTAAAAAAAAAAAAAAATGCAATGGAGAGTGCAGGGCGAAAACCGTGGCATTTCAAATTTATTACATACACTCCTCGGTGATAGGTGGTGGTGACCATCATCCACTCACTTGATGCAGTGCTAACTACTGCTTCATGGGACTCCTCTCGCATAGCTTGGCCTGGCCAGTCGCCACTATGCCCGAGCTCCGTTCTACCTCCAGCGACTCTGCTCGTGCCTGCGACCCGTTGAGAGGGGGGCACCCAACAGCAGATCCGAGCCGTCAGGAGCCACTACCATCCGGGGAACCGTGAATTGGTACAACGTGAGAGCGTGATACGGGTTCATCAAGCGCCAGGACACTGGCGCTGATGTTTTCGTTCATGTCTCGGGGATCGCTGTACCGAATCCACGGCATTTCCAGCGCTCACTCGGCGATGGGGAGACGGTGGAGTTTCGTGTCGTTCAGGCTCCCAAGGGTTCCGAGGCTAGGGATGTCTCTGGGCCGGGTGGTGCTGCTGTGCAGGGCTCTGCCAATGCACGGCAGCGCCCCCCGTCCCAGAAACGCCGGCCAAGGGATCCTGGGAGTCCTGCCGACACTGACACACTCGTTGCAATGTGTATCCCGACGGCCGAAGCTTTTAGTGGAGGTGACAAGGCGGTTCTGGCTGTTCTCCTTCCTCAAATCTTTGAGGAGAACGGCCTTCCACGCCTTGCCATTCCTCGAAGCTTCGCCCGTGATACACGTCTCCTCCCTCGTCAGGAGCGTCAGGCCCGGCGGCAGCAGCCACCACCACCCCGCACGACACCGCGGAAACGGCTGCGTCTGGATGCCCTTCTCAACGGGGCGACTAGCATCACTACGACCGACCCTCCAATCACTGACCCGGAACCGTCTCAGACCATGGAACTCGATCTAGACCTTCTTCAGGAGCTGAGGAGGAGCAGCTATCCTCTCCCGTCCCTCCCGTACATCTAGAAGACGAGGAGCCCTCACCCTCTCCCTCTCCATCTGCTCCTGAAGTTAGAGAGGCACCTCGTCCGACTTCACCACCGCCTGCTGCCGTTGCTCGCCCTTCTTCTCCCCCTCCACCTAAGGAGAAGAAGAAGAAAAGCAAGAACAAGAAGAGCAATGCTAAACCCGACCCTTCCTCCATCGCCAGGCGCATTGAGGCTCTTCTTCCACCTTTTGACAGTGCTAGCTAGCCTCGATACCTGCACGGATACTTACCTCCAGGAGCTTTTGTCCGACCTCACGACGCATATTAGTGAGCAAGATGCACTGTCTTCCATCTATCAGCAGTTGTATGACGACTTCCGTGAGGCGTACATCTGTAATTCCCTCCTTCCATCTCAAGAGGAAAGTCTCTGTGCAGGCGTTGCCTGTGATCCACCTCGTGCTGCCCTGGTGCATTACATCACCACCAGGCTCCTCTCTTAGCTTTTGCTCAATCCAGTGCCATCTGCTGCCGTAGCCCTTGACTCATCTGCTGCATTTGGTGGGACCTTGTTTGGCTGTTCTCCCTGCTTTATTTATTTATTTTACTTTAACTTCTATTTTCCGACTTATCTCTTTTTATTCATGCTGCTGTCTGACAGGCTCTCTGTTTGCCCGTGTCCCCACCATTGTTGTGGGGCGAATCACAGAACAACAACAACAACAACATGCTGCTTGCTTCACATTTATCATTGCTGTTCCTTGGCTGCCCTCTTCTATTCCTATTTCTCCCATTCTTTCTGTCACTATTTTTATATCTTGTTTCCACTTCAGGTGGCTCTGTGTTGAATGACACACATGATGGTTTCTTGTAACTCTGGAATCCATTTACAATGCTAGATGGTAACCTTACAGACATATAACGTTAAATGGAACCTATTATAATGCTCCTGTTAACTGAGTGAAGAGACGCAAATGGGGAGTCCACCAGGGAACCAAACCTCCACAATGCCCCGCACCTGGCTGTGGCCAGTGGCGTACCTGAAGGGAGGGCGAGGGGGGACTGTTTGAAACTGCCCCCCGGGCCCCCCAAAGCCTTAAAAACTTATAAGCTTTTTTATTAATATTTAAAAATCTATATATTTATCATCCCGACAATCCCGGCTGAGATAGATTAGTTTTGAGAATGAGGGGGGCTAGGTTCTTTTGCGGGGCGGGGGCCCCGCAAAGAACCTAGCCCCCCGGGCCCCCAAATCTCTACGTACGCCCCTGGCTGTGGCGAAGCGCTGTCTACCACAAGAGATCATTGGCTCATTGCACGGGATGACCCTGCAAGGGCAGTTACTTGTCTGCGTTTCATGGGTTTGCTCAGCAATATAGTCGGGGTTACTAAAAAGAACAGCATCATATACCACTCGGAATGTCGTCATAGTTTCTCATCCCATTGATTATTAAAGTACAGTATTATATGCAAAGTCAGTCCTCTTTACATATTATTAAATTCTTTTCAGGGAAAATTAAGTATATCTATAGACTGACATATGAGAAGATGATTTAGTGCGCGTTTTAGTGCCAGACAATGCTCAAGGCCACCGAAACACAAGTGAATTTATATACAGTATTTGGTAAGTCACATGTCCGAGAGAATGCATGCATTTGTTGTGTTCCCTTTGTGATTCTGGTGTGTCTGGTAATTGTTTAGCACATTTCAATATACAAGTAGATCTGCATTATGTGAAGTGATATCATTATTCCTCTCATATCATCATCATCATCATCACCATCACCAGCCACTGCAAGTCCACTGCGGAATAAAAGCCTCCCCCAAACGTCTCCACGAATTCCTTGACTGAGCCAATCTCTGCCACGTTTTGCCTACAAACTTCTCTATCTCATCTCTCCACCTCCTGGCTGGCCTTTTTCTGCTATGCTTACAATTTCTTAGAGTCCAGTCAGTCAGCCTTTTAGTCCATCAGTTACCCTTTATTCTCGCTACATGACCTGCCTACATCCATTTCTGTTCTTTTATAACTTCAATAATGTCTTTGACTATAGTCTGCTCTCACATCAAGATTGATCTTTTCCTGTCTCTTAATCATATATTGAATATCTGGAACCAAGAATGAATTCTATCAGAATGTCCTACTTCTGATACTGTAACTATCTACAGCAAGAAAGAGGGACACTCAAATTGTGACAACAGCAGAGGTATCTCCATCCTTCTCAATGCTAGCTATGTACTTGCCAAAATAATGTTATCCAGACTGACAAAACATCTGACTGAGTGAACACATCCGGAAACACCATGCGGATATTGGAAGGAAAGAAGTACGTGTAATAAGACCTTTGTTGCTTGACAGGTACAAGGGAAATGCCATGAGCAGAACGTGAATTATATATTGCCCTTCACCAATCTTGCGGGTACATTTGGCACTTTCATCAGAGAATTTTTCTGGAATACTCTTTCAAAATTTGGAGTTCCAAAAAAATATCTTATCATCCTGAGTAGCCCACATGACAACATAAATGTTCGGTGACCATTGGTGGGAGCAAATCCGAACCCTTCAATGTAGACGTGGGTGTAAAGCAAGGATGCGTCCTGGATCTTGCAGTTTTTAACCCGCCCCGTCCCGACCACTTTTTCACCACTGGTACCCCCAATCCCGACCATTTTTGGACCCAAATTTTTTTTGCTAAAACTTTCACTTTTGGTCAGAAACAATGGTCAATCACCAAGAAAGTGTTCACCGGGGTCCATAAGTGGCCTAAACAGGTATACCTTCGTTACACCTGGTACCGTGTTCTGTGTAGGTGGTCTGAGGCTCTCACGTTTTCTATGGTATTATAAGTCTGGGAAACCAATGAAAGTAAGTAGATATGTATTTATTACAAACATAAAAACATGTGATACAAGAGTAAATTGGATTTTATACAAAAATAGAGTTGAAATAAGCATTGTACCATCGTGTGAACCGAGCAAAATCGGCCAGACTGGTCACCATGAATCACTAACATTGCTGAATCATGATACATATCATTTTTTCTACTTACATAATACATCTCCAATAACATTATACCATTTTACATTTTACTGAACTGTTTTTACGTATTCACAGGCCTTTTGATAACATTTAGCGTAATGTTACCGCTTATTTACGTAGTGAGTGAACTCGCTGTGACTGTTGTTTCAACTCGTATTGTGGTTTTTCAACTTACATAATACTTTCCTAATAACATTATACACATTTCCACTTTTGAGAACTGTTTTGAGATAGTTTCAGGCATTATGTAAATATTTAGCGTAATAATAGCTCATAATAACACAGACGGTGAAGTCACTATGACTACTATTTCAACTTATAACCTATTTTTGTACTTATATAATACTTCTCCACTAACATTACACATGTTTCCACTTCATATAATTGCTATCACATAATTGGAGACCTTACTATTCTACTGAGCGTCATATTATCGCATATTTACACAGTGAGTGTTATTGCAATATCATTTGTTTCATCTTACACTAGTATTCAACTTATAAATTACTTTCCTACTAACATTACACCCGTTTCCACTTTATATTCTTGCTATCACATATTTACTGACCAGAGTGTTAGACTGAGCGTCATATTTTCGCAGATTTACACAGTGGGTGTAGTTTTGAAATCACTTCTTGCAACTTACACTATTTCTCAACTTATACATTACTTTCCTGCAAAGATTACACCCGTTTCATCTTTATATAAGACTTAGCACATACTGACTGGCCTTACCATTATACTGAGCGTCATATCGCCATCCCACACAGTTTCAGTAGTGTAAGAAGTTATGGTACTCTCTGAAACATGGCTGAAGGCACAACGCAACATTGCACCCTGCACACTCGTACCTTGTGTCTTTTCTCTGAGTGGCTGGTCTGACTGTCGAGTGCTTGAATACATGGCAGCGGCGCTGGGGTTTACGACAGTTTGGTTTGGAAGGGATTGTGCTAGGATAGTGGCGTCCTGCGAGGCGTAGGGGAGTCTGGGCAGCCATGGGGGTGCGGGTGCGGTGTGTGGGTCTGTCCTGGGCATGCCTGGCGATTATTTCACGTGCCAGCTCCCTCACAAACCCCTCAAAGGTCTCTGATACTCTTGTTGTCATGGCGTGCAGGTAGTGTGCGTTCAGGACCGTGATGTCGAGCAAGTGGAAAAAGAGCTTTTTGTACCACTTCATCGTGGTCCTGGCACAGTCAACACTGGGAATCATCGAGTCTGACTGATCAACTTGCCTCATGTTCAGATTATAGTCCAGTACAGACTCGGGTTTCCAGACGTTGCGCCTCCTCTCGCTACGGTGATCAATGGAGTCTGTGCGGTGCATCAGGGGGCTGTGTACAGTTGATAGGAGGCAAACTTCCCTGTTGTGGTTCCACAGGGTGGCAAGGATGTTATTTGCCTGGAAGAAAATCACTTCGTTCTTGTCAAGTTTCCTCCCTATCTTGACCATATGGCGATGGTTTCTCTTGACTGTACCACAGACTCCGGTGTCGTGTTGGTGGAGGAACCTAGCGAGAAGAGGGCTAGTGTACCAGTTGTCCAGGTACAACACATGACCACGATGAAGGTACTCCTCTATCATTGTCTTCACCACGGCCCCTGAGAGTCCTATACTACGATCTTCTGTTATATCTGTCTGTGCGCCCGTGTACAAGACTATGTCTTGCACATAACCAGTCTTACAGTCACACATAACAAAGATCTTGAACCCGAAACGGTGTCTCTTGCTGGGTATGTACTGGCGAAAGGAAATATTGCCTCTCCACAACACAAGACTCTCGTCTATGACGAGGTCTCTGTAAGGATAAAATGAGGAGCGGAACATTTCCCGTAAATGATCAAATACCAGCCTAATTCTCCTCATTTTATCAGTGTTATTTGCATTAGCTGGATCTTCTGCATCAAAAAAGTGGAGGCGGCCGAGAATCTGCTGAAATCTATTACGACTCATCACCTTTCCAAAGAAAGGTGTGATGGTCATTGGGTCAGTGGTCCAGTATGCAGGTATTTGGTTTTTTCTTACCACACCCATCAAGAGAACCAGGGCAAAAAATAAGAACATCTCAGAAATTGTCACAGGATAGTCATATTGCTGGGAATGCCTGCTCGTTGTTCCCAAACGTTCACTTTCACGGCGCTGTGTTCGTGAAAATATGTTTGTCTGTTCCACTATGCGCCCCACAAACGCCTCCCCAAAGAACAAGTGGAAGAAATCCACCCTAGTGGAACCTGCATGCACACCTGGAGCCGTGCAACCAGACCGCCACTCCTCAGTGAAAGGGTGAATGATGGGAGTAAAATTACTCCCATCTTCCTAGTTCCACGAGACACCACCGTCTCCAGCCACGTCCCCATCGTCGCCTTCGTCAGGGTGGGGAGGTGAGGGTGGTGGGGGAGGTTGGGGAGGTGGAGAGCGGCGCCTTTCATCACTCGCACTTCTCTTCCCTCTCCCTTTTCCTTTACCCTTTCCCTTCCCTTTCCTTCCTTTCCCCACATCCTGGGGCTGTGGGGAGGAAGTTTGGGAATATTGTGGGGCGAAAGACGTGCTGGGGAGTGGCTCCACCTCCTCTCCCCTAGGCCTACGTGCACCACGTGCTCGTGCTGCCTCCCTCACACCACTTTCCCTTTCACCCCGCACTCCCGCCACACCACTTTCCCTTTCACCCTGCGCTCCCACCACACCACTTTCCCTTTCACCCCGCACTCCCACCACACCACTTTCGACTTCCCCAGACAAAACACTTGGACCATACCTTATTTGTCTTCTCGCCCCACCTTCTGATCCTCGGGGTGAGATTTTTTCCTTCCCCAACCACGAGGCGACATCACGTCCTAAGCCGCCGTCATCGTCATCGTCCTCATCCTCGTCCTCATCAGAATCTCTCTCTAGGGGATGGAGAGAGGTCCGTGCAGGTGGTTTGAGTGCAGGCTGGCCTTCCCTTGCCTTACGATATGTCACATACCGCTTTTTCCGGGGCGAAGGGACCTCCTCATCACTGCTTGTTATTTCCTCCTCAGGCTGGACGTAATCTCAATCCACCACATCATCATCAAGTGGAGAATCACTATCTCCAGTGAAGGCATCCAGGGCGGATTGTATTTCGTCGTCTGAGAGACCTTTACACACCATGTCTGACCTGGGTCACTGCTAACAGGTGAGTGACTGAGACAAGGGCGAGTGCGGGTCACGCGGGGTCTGGGACACTGCCCACCTGGCGGCAGGTAGGGGAGGCTTGGGTACGTGGGCGAATCGAAAATCTCGCGCGAATTTTGAAAATTGTGGAAATTATGAACCTTGCAATTGCAGGATGTTAAAGTACGTCGACGGGATTGACAGTGACAAAACGTGAGGACGTGGAAGAACATCAACGGGACGCCACAGGTTATCTGTTTCACTGCAGTCACCTTTTTATGTCACAAAAAATGAACACTCTTGACATATAAAAATCCAGTTCCGTGTAGACAGTAACTTAATCAATATCAGACGTCTTCAAACACAATTTAATTACCGAAATAGTTCATTTCCTAGAATTACAATATGCTGATGATTGTGCTGTCTTTGCACATATCCCAGACACCCTAAGCCAGACATTTGCCAACGTTTCCAACATATACCGTGCAATAGGGCTCCGAATAAATGTCTGTGAAACGGAAACAATATCTCACAGTAATAACCCAGCAAAGCATCTTGCATTTCTGCTAAAGGACGAAAAAGTAAAACAGGTGGAGAATTTTACCTACCTTTGAAGGCTAGTAGATAGACAACATTGATGCAGAAATCCTAGCATGAATCATCCTCGCCTCAGCCTCTTTTGGACGTCTCTGATCTAGTCCCCGAAAACTTCACTCTGCTAAAATAATATCATCCATACTAAATGCTCTGAACTCTCCAATTCAAATTCTTCCCACTCTTTTTGGCACTTTGCCAAAAACCTTTTGACAGCATTTCCTCATCATACTTCCCTCCTCTTTTCCATCGTGATGACTCTATAGCTATTTCTTCTACTGATAAAGCAGAACTCTTTGCTCAGACTTTCTTTTCCAATTCCACCCCAGACAGTTCCATAATTTCATCACTTCCTCCCTCTGATTTCCTCTTGGCTGACAATAAAATTTCTTCAATTGATGTTTTCTCTGCCATCACTGGCCTCAATACTAACGAGGCATATGGGCCCGAAAGGGTCCCCTCCTGTTGTCCTCAAGAACTGTTCCTCTGTGCCTAGGTAAACTCTTTCGTCTTTGTCTATCAATTTACACCTTTCCTTCTTGCTGGAACTTTGCTCTCATTCAGCCTGTCCCAAAAAGGGTGACCATTCTGAACCCTCTAGCTATCTCCCAATTGCTTCAACATCCTGTATTTCAAAAGTTTTTGAGTCTATTCTTAACAAAAAAATTTTAAAGCATCTTTCCTGTCACAACCTTCTTTCTGATCATCAGTATAGGTTCCTCCAGGGACGCTTCACTGGCAATCCTCTCGCCTACCTTTCAGACTCCTGGTCATCCTCCTTGCGGGACTTTGAAGAAAGCTTTGCCATTGCACTTGACATCTCAAAGGCATTCGATCGAGTCTGGCATAAATCTTTGTTTTCCAAACTGCTCTCTCACGTTTTCTATCCACCTATCTGTGCCTTTATCTCTAGTTTCATTTCTGGTCCTTCTATAGCTGTTGCTGTAGACAGCCACCGTTTTTCTCCTAGAGCTATCATTAGTCGTGTTCCTCAGGGCTCTGTCCCATCACCAACTCTCTTTTGTTCATCAACGACCTTCTAAGCTGTGCATCTAACACTATCCACTCATACTCTGATGACTCCCCCCTTCAGTTTTCCATTCGCTACCCACAGCGTCCATCTCAGCAGTTACTTCAACAAACAGTGGGTGAGGTTATGGCACACCTAATGTCTGACTTGGCTCATATTTCTGATTGGAGCAAAAGCAATTTTGTTTTTAATACATCAAAAACTCAGTTCTTACATCTATCAACCCGACAAAATATTCCACAGGAGTACCCTCTAGTTTTCTACAATATGCAACTGAATCCTGCATCATCTTTAAACATACTTGGGGTTTCATTCTCTCCGGATTTATCCTGAATAGAACATTTTACCTCTCATATAAAATCTGCTTCCTCGAGAATAGGTGTACTAAGCTGACTCCATGCCTATTTTATCCCAGCTCAGTTGTTGACTTTATACACGGATTTTATTTGCCCCTGTGTAGCATACAACTCTCATGTAAGGGGAGGCTCCCCACATACAGCTGTTCATAACAAGGTGGAGTCAAAGGCTTTTTGCCTCATTAACTCTCCATCACTTACCGGCTCCCTTCAACCTCTGTCTTTTTGCTGCGCTGTTGCATATTTATCCCTTTTCTATCACTATTTCAATGGTCACTGCTCCTCTGAACTGGGTGCTGGCATCCCTCCACCACTATGGCTGGCACATAGCATCTGTCTAGCAACAAAGTATCATCTTTTTTCTGTCCAACTCTTTAATGCAAGAGTTAACCGTTACTCTCAGTCCTTCATGTATGCAGCAGGTCAACTCTGGAACCGTCTCTATCTGTCTGTGTTTCCTACTGCCTATGATCTCCAGTCGTTCAAGTGCAGTGTGTCCAGACATCTCGAAATGAACAGTTTTTGAATTTGGCTCTCTTGTCTTGCTTTTTTTTTTTTTTTTTTTTTTAATGAAAGGAACAATTTGCAGGCTCCTAGCATTTGGTTCCTTCTTTGCATAAAAAAATGACAGGTGTTCTGCATGCCTGAGCAGTGCCTTCCCCTCCAGGTTCTGCATGGCCAGCTCCCGTCAGCACGTCACAACCCAGGGGGACAGAAAAAGAGATAATAAGATCAGTATAAGGAAAACTCTGAAGAAATGGAACATCATACCAAAAAGATCTTGTACCAAATGCCTCATACAGAAAACAATGGCAAGCCCTCTGCAGCAAAGGAACCATTCATCTCAAAGAAGCTTGGAACCTGGCCAGAGAAGAACATCGACAACGGAGGCACAACCAAAACAGATTTCTCCCAGCAAACACTGACTTTACATGCTGACTCTGTGGCAAAATTTACGGATCCAGGACTGATCTGCACAGTCACACTTGTTGGCATCGAAGACAGTGAGAAACGCACCATCCTAGTGAGTATAGCAGCTGTTGTCTTGTGTAGCAGAAAGACAGTTTTATGTCAGTGTGTGAATAAAACAACCCAAAAAGTTTTTATCTGATTTTGCCCACAATTGGTGGAAAGTTTAGGACCCTCCCCCAGAATGAAGTTTTGCTTTGAGAACAATAAGCAAAAGGTCAAGATTACATGACAGAGTCAACGTAACCTAAATAGTTTTTATATGATTTAAACCAGTCTTGGTTTAAAGTTTAAGGGTTGGGCAGATACAAAAGGATTTGATTTTGAGAACACTTCATCAAAGGGCTAAGTCAATGTTCAATAACACACGGCAAGATCAGCTTAAGCAGTTCTGAACCGTTTTAGACCGAACTTGGAGGTAGGCCTGAGCACAAGGAAATGACGAGAGATTTGATTTTAAGAACATGTGATCAACGGTCAACATCATAGGGCAAGGTGAAATGTCATGGTCACATAGCAATGTCAGCTGAAACAGCTATGATTCAGTGTAAACCAAACTTATTGGAAGGGCTGAAGCTATCGCAAGGATGAGATTTTATTACTTTTAAAACAAATCATCGAAGGTCAAAGTCACTCTATGAGAGGTCACTTGTTCAACCCGATATCACACAACCAAATTTTGTGGAGGGATTGAGGGTGGGCCAAGGGTGATGATATTCGAGTTTTAGAGCAGTAGTGCAAGGTTGAGGGTAAACCGTAATAGTTTTGATCCAATCTTAACCAGTGTTGGTGGATGGCAAGTACGAGATAATTTGATGTTGTAAGCCATCTTTCACAATTGAAGGCCATTGCAAAGTTAGATTTTTCGGGAATAAGACCAACTTGTGAGCGTAGATGACCTACTTTCTGAGTGCTCGTTATTATTATTATTATTATTATTATTGGTGGCGGTGGTGGTGGAGGTCATGTTAGTAGCAGCAGCAGCACCAGCAGCAGCAGCAGTTACAGTAGTAGTAGTAGTAGTAATAGTAATAATAGTAGTAGTAGCAGTAGTAGTAGTAGTGGTAGTAGTAGTGGTAGTAGTAGTAGCAGTAGTAGTAGTAGTGGTAGTAGTAGTGGTAGTAGTAGTAGTAGTAGTTGTAGTAGTAGTAGTAGTAGTGGTAGTAGTAGTAGTAGTAGTTGTAGTAGTAGTAGTAGTAGTAGTAGTAGTAGCACCCAATTATAATTTTTTTAATGATGTATTCGTTCAGTTCATTCTTCTTTCCTTTAGATACTTTTGATAAATTTAAGACAGGCGTCCCGTACTGAACGGGTTAATGAAGGAACTGTCTAACTTCTCGAGTTATGATACTCACTCCAAAGCCAAATTAATCCTTCGGAATCGGCACAATTTGAATATTAAAAAATGTTGACAGTTATTCCTAAGGGAATGCAAGATGCTCTTCACAAAAAATATCAAGCACTGATTGTCCCCGACCCTCCTCGAAAAAGTTGGTTCCTATTGTCACGGTTCAAATAAGTGTATTTGTATGGACTGGCCTTTGACCTCAAGTAGCATTTTAAAAGCTCAAAATCCAAAAAATGAGAAACATGTTTGGGAAAATTTGCCAAAGAACAATTATACTGTCTAAATGGAATCAGTGACGATATGAAGGAAGGACATAAACTGAGATGTCTTTGAAGGGAAGAAAAGAGAAGAAAGAAGAGAGAAACTGAGTGATTAAAGCATAAAGAGAAGAAAGAAGAGAGAAACTGAGTGATTAAAGCATGGTCTCCATCATAATGTGGAGACCATAAAAACACGTCATCGGATTGAAGGTGCGAATATTCTTCAGTTTGCAATTCATATCTGTTTAACAGTGCATAGTTTGTATCTGTACGATAATATCAATTTCATAGTGCATAATTTGTATCTGTACCATAACAAGAGAATATTTAGGTTAACTGGCAAGATAAACGGTTGAATGAAGAAGTTATAAATGTTCAAAGTAATCGAGAATATGACCACGTAATTACGGGAGATGCATATGGCGGAGGAACGAACTAATGGAGGCATAAAATGCAGTAGAAAGATTAACCATCTTAGGGCGACCAAAAAATAAAAAGATAAAAATCCGTTGAAAATCACATGAGGAATGGAGAGCATGGAAGAAACAAAGACCATCCTATTCAAGAGCGACAGAGTCCACATCTATGGCTAGGCAGACCTATTTCTCTTTGAACTTTAATCTTTCCTAATTTTCGGGGGAAAAAAAATCAGGCATTTCTTCCGCTGATTAACCTAAATTAGCATTTCAAATCTGATGCGATTAAATGCAGTACTAATGCCATAATTCTGTTGACATAAAAAAACATCGAGCCACAAAGAAAACCCCTTTTGCGAAACTATTAAATGACAAAAACAAGAATGCACTCCTAGAGCGCATACCTCCGCCAATGCCGTTGCATGATCTGGATCCAGATCCTGATCCTCCCCAAAATATAATAATTTCTTTCTGCCCCATGGCCCACCCTTTCATTACATTTCATTGAAATTCATTGAGAACATTTGGAGATACTGTGTGGACAAACAAACAAACAAACAGACAGACATAGGTGAATACATAACCTCCTTCAATTTCTTTGACGGAGGGAACAAAACCCCCTTGGTGAATCTTTTAAAAATGCTGAAAGAAACAAAGCAAATGTGCCGAAAGAAATAAGGTCTATTTGAGGAGAACGAAAATCGTGGGAGACGATCAGACAAAAGGCAGTGAACGTGCCGAAAGGAATATGGGTGAGAGCGTATATGTGAGCTGCGTGCAGTGTATGACCCCAGCATCCTCAACGCTTGACTGACTTCTACCCCTGCTCATCAAAAATTTTCCCCTCGCACTGCTGTCAGTATTGCTTGCCATAACTGCCACTGCATGTTGCACATTCAGACTAAAATGCAAGAGATAATCCTGCACAATATAGTCCGCGGTAGTGTCATCTGTGCCATCGGGTAGGAAAACGAAAAAGTGGGATGCCATGGAGTCAGATTTACAAAACTGGGGATACCATGGAAGAGGAAAATGGTTTCTCACCCTGCATCTTGTGTGTTCGAACCCCGCATCGGGAGGCGAGTGACCTTGCAGTGTTTGCTTACGAATGAGAGAAGAAGAAAGAGAAAAAAGGAAAGAGAAAGAGAGAAAGAAAGAGGAAGAGAAAGTGAAAGAATGAGAAAGAAAGAAAGAAAAAGAAAGAGAAAGAGAAGAAGAAAATCTCGAGAGAGAGAGAGAGAGAGAGAGAGAGAGAGAGAGAGAGAAGGAAATGTATGGATACATAGACTGACAAACTGAGAGTGTGTTCGTACATACATATATTTGTTTGTGTGGAAGCCGGGGTGAGTGTCCTTGCGGTGTTTGTTTACGAATGAGACGAGAAACAGATAGATAGATAGACATGTAGATCGATAGACTGATAAACAAAATATGGGATTTTGTTCTTATGTTAATTTGGGCGAAGGACCTCGCATCGCAACCACCTTTTTTGTTTTGTATCCTGGTGGCCTATGTGGGCTTGAAGAAGGACTTACCTGTGGGAGAAGTCGAGAGGTGGGTAGTGAGGGGCGCGGATCTCCTGAAAGGGAGGGGGTGAAGGTGTGGATCTCCTACAGTTCATGGAAGAGGGGGAGTGAAATTGCTCTAGTTCCCTAGGAGGAGTGAAGGGTACATCTCCTGAGGCGGAGGGAGGGACGCGAATCTCCTGGAGGCGGGAGGAGGAATGAACGAAGAGCATCGCCTGAGTTCCCTGGGAGAAGTGAGGGGCCCGGATCTCCTGAAGGGGAGGGAAGGACGCAGATCTCCTGAAGGGCAGGGAGGGACACGGATCTCCTGAAGGGCAGGGAGGGACGCGGATCTCCTGAAGGAATGAGGAGGAGAGGGACACAGACTCCCACTCGTAAGCACAATTGAAAGACGACTAACCACGTGGTCCTCCAGCTGCCCGAAGCTTCGAGAATTTGTGTGTAAAGAGAGACAGCTGTATTACTTCTGCCCAGATGTTTGACGTCGCCGTGTAAACAGCTGCTTCACTTCCTCCCCACACCTTACACAACATAATGGAATATACTGGACCTTTACTTGTTATCACTCATGATTTAAATTTCATTTCCCTTTCTATCTTCATCATTTGCAAGTTTTTCATTTCTCTTTTCCATTCAAGTACTATTGCGGCCAGGAGTTGTTAGCCACCCTTGTCCAGCCAACCCGTGTATGTGGCAGTGTCGCATTCACGAGCCAGAAATTGCCTTCAATGCATATCTGTAGAAAAATATCCCTTCAGCTTTGGGCTTGTAGTAATGGATAAAGCAATAGTAATATTTACTCAGAAGGTTTGACTCTGATAATACGGATATATCACATTTATTATTTAGTAACTTTTTTTTTTTTCATGCAATACCAAACAAGTGTCTGAATATGTTTCTTTGATTTCACTCCACGACTTCTTGTACTGCAGATCTGAATCAGCGAACACAAAGAGTGAACAAATTA